>NC_054480.1:99309319-99641648 GCF_017639515.1 Carcharodon carcharias
CTGAAACATGCACTTTCTGATGCTGCTTTTATTTTCAGAGGAAACAACACACCACAGAAAAACAAAATCTGCAAAGAAAACAAAATCCACTCTGTGAGAAAATAATCGTTATCAAGAAAAGCAACCGTGAATTAGACAGTTGCCCTCTATCAGGATATAAATCTCAAGCTGATCTGGTGGGTTGGGCAAAGTAAGATGGGGCTTCGGGTGACATGTGAACTAGTGTATGAAATAAAGGAGATCTGTCACTGGTTCTGTTAAAGGAAGTCAGCCTTCTGCTGGCTGGCAGAGGATTTAATTCCCTTTCTGCCATGCTTTTAGCCTACATCTTAACTTATCAGTGGAAAGCATTCTTGTCAGCACTCTTATTAGAATTAACTCATTTAAAATTAGGCTTAATCTCTGTTAAAATAGCATGGTTATTAGAATCATAGAAATTTACAGCACCAAAGGAAGTAATGTCTCTACCAGCTGAAAAAGAGTGAAGAAGCCTAATCTCACTTTCCAGCTCTTGGCCACTAGTCCTGTAGGTTATAGCACCCCAGACATATATCTAAGTATTTTTTAAGTGGGATAAAGGTTTCTGCGTTGACCACTCTTTCAGACAGAGTGTTCCAGACCTCTACCGCCCTCTGGGTAGAAAAAAATTTAGAAATCGGTCCCTCAACTCCTCTCGAATCCTTTTATCAATTACTTCAAATATAAGTCCCTGGTTATTGACTTGCTTGTGAATTGAAGAAAGAGTAGTCATACCCGATCCATCTTAGCCTTTAATAATTTATACATCTCAATTAAATAGGAGTTTGGAAGGAGTTAATGGGTGGACCTTAATAATAGAGTAATTAAACCCACTGGTCTCTGAAATATTGTGATATTTCAGATTGCAATGGCTAACATTATTGAATAGGGAAGAGGAGAATCCTCAAACAATGCACCCAGTTGTCAGTTGACCTGCTACAACAGCAACTTGTGGTGATATAGCATATTTAACATAAAATAAAATTCCAAAGACCCTTCAAAGGGCATTGGTGAGAGATAAATTTGAACACAGAGACAGATTACGAAGTGTGTCCAAAGGTTAGGAAAAGAGAGGGCATGTTAAGGGGTTGGAGAAGGAAGAGGGATGGGTTTAGTGAGGAAATTTGAAAATTGTACCCAGGTGACTGACGGTAGGTCCTCTAATGAAAGGCAAAGGGAAGACACACAAGGCTGGAATCAATGGAATATGGAGTTCAGAGACATGTAGCCTGGTGGAGGAATAAGGTCATGTGGGGATTTAAAGGTAGGAACAATAATTTAAAATTTGACCCATTGGAGGAACAGGTGACAATGTATGTCACTGAGGGCAGGGTAATGGGAAAGTGGAATTGGTGCTGGATGAGATTGGAACAGCTGAGTTTTGTTCAAGCTCCAGTTGTGGAGGGAGAAATAATGGAGCCAGCTAGGAGATCATTGGCATAGTCAAATCGTCAAAAGCATTAATCAATGTTTCAGCAGGTCTGTGGATAGGTTGTTTTTCAAACAGTGGCTGTGGACGTTGATAGCGTTGGTAGTGAGCAAGCAAATTCTGGCAGCAGCCAAAGATGATGGTTTCAGTCTTCCTGAAATTTTGCAGGAGCGGGGTTAAAGTTTATCTGAGACTAGCTGTCAGAGAAGCTATCTGATAGGAAAAGAGGCAATGGAGAGATTAGGAACATTGGTGAAGAGGTAGAGCTGGATGTAATTGGCCTATATCTAGAAGCTGGCATGATATCTTATAATGATGTCACAAATGGGAAGGAAATGGCACCATGAATAGGTCTTGAAGATGCCAACGTGGCATCCAAGATGAGGACTGAAGCTTATGTTTTCCTACAATCAGCGCTAAGGATGGAACCAAGCAAGGACTGTTCCATTAAGATAACCGGCAGAGGAAAGCTGTTGGAGGAGAAATATGTGGCCTACTATTCCGATCATGTTGGAGTGTTTCAACTGATGGGCAAGGCTGCATCTTTGAACAGGCGAGAAAGTTTGAGGATGGGGCAATAGTTAACAAGGATAGAAGGGTTGAGGATTTTTTTTTTGTGTTGTATTTGATGGTGGATTTGAAAGGTGGGGTGGGGACAGTGTCAGTGAAAGTCATGTCAGATGGCTTTTGGTTCCATCAGCAAAGTTGGTTTATGAGTTTAGAGGAAATGGGATCAAAAGAGTTAGCAGTTAGGCCTCTAACAAATGAACTTGAGGTCAAGAGTAGAGAGAATGGAAGAAGGGAGAGACCAGGGATAAGGGCAGGGTTGAGAGGAAGACAGAGAGTGATTACCAAAGAAATAACCTAAATTATTGTCACTTTCCAGCTATAATATTTTTGCCCAAAATTTTGTTAAGATGAGATGTCAGTATGGTGCTGTCACACGGTGATGTACTAACAAGTTGCTTCTTGGATTGTTAATTCACAGCTCTGTACTTATGATTTCCCATATATTGAGTTCTCTACTTCAGTTCGATTTCTGATGAAAGCAATAAAGACTTCTAAGGAGATGGGAAATTTCCTTTTTGCAGTTTGTGAGCCACATATGCAACTTGCACAGGAGTTCCAGCAACTGACATAGAATTGTGCTGGCATATTCTTGGGCGAGGTATCCTACTGGTTAGTTTATAGTGTGCAGCTTGGGAGAAGTGAAGGAAAATGATCTTAATCTGTTTTTGGAGGAAATCTGCTGACGTAGCAGGCACAGCCCTTGAGTATTTAAAAGTTACTTTAAGTAACACAAGCATGTGGGCCTTAGGTTGAAACCCTCCACCACGTGTTACCGCTCAGTCATACCAGAATTAACCACTTTTTAAAATGTTGGTAAATGTGGCTCATTAAGTTCAACTGACAGTGCGAATATAGAGTGGAGGCTTTTCACTCCATGTTTGCTTCTGTTATTCCACTTTTAACAGTGCAAGAAAAATTGTCACGAAATTTAATTTATCATGTGGTAAGAAAACTAGGCAATCATCTATCAAGTCTCATAGGTTTATAAAATATAACAGCAACTTGCATTTATAGCACTTTAATCATAGTAAAATGTCCCAAGGTGCTTCACAATACTGAATCAGGCAAAAATTAACCACATAAGATATTAGGAAAGATCACCAAAAGCTTGGTCAAATACGTGGGTTTTAAGGAGCAGAGAGATTTAGGGAGGGAATTCCAGAACCTTGGCGAATGCGCAAGAGACCAGAATTGGTGGAGTGCAGAGGCTTAGTTTAAAAAGCTTGGATCTGTGTCAGTGACTGAACAGCTTTGGAGCTAGAATCGGGGATCTCAAGCTCATTAAGGTAGGAACTATATGATTTCTGAAGCTGATGATCCAACATTGAAACTAATGCTTGATAATATTACAGTCCCATATAAGTACTAAAATCACTGAAACCCATTGCCCACTAGCAGGGTAGCTGATGACAAATGTACCTATCAGGAATGAATTGGTTCAGTCCCCATTATATCCTTGTTTATTGGTTAAATAAAGTAATACAGATTGGATGGTGCTGACAGGAAATAATGTATCCTGAGTTTGAGATGCCGTCATCTCAATGCCTTGTCATTGTGCATGCAGTCTGTATCACCACAGAGACAACACACTGGAGTGCACACTGGAACCTGTACAGTGTATTTGTGTACACACTGGAACTTGCGCATGGTGTACTGTACATGCACAACTATTTACATTTATATAGCTTCATTGAGCATAGTAAGACAATCGAAGGTTTAACAGAATTTGACACAAAGCCACATAAGAAAATATTTGGGCAGAAGACCAAAAGAGCAATTAAAATCAGGGATGCTCAAGAAGCCAGAATTGGAGCAACACAGAAATCTTGGAGGGTTGCAAGACTAGAGGAGATTTCATAGCTGAGGCACTGGAGGAATTTGAAAAAGTATGAGAATTTTAAAATTGAGGCATTACTTAACTGAGAGCCAATGTCAGTCTGCAGGTACAGGGGTGAATAGAACTTGTGCGAGTTATGAAACAGGCGAGTTTATGGAGGTAAGAACATGGGAGACCGCCCATGAGTAATTTGGAATAATCAAGCCCAGCAAAGGCATGGATGTAGTTTTCAGCAGCGGATGAGCTGAAACAGAGGTGGAGTTAGGTGATGTTGCAGAGGTGGAAATAGTCTTGGTGCAGCGATGTGGTTGGAAGCTCATCTCGGCATCAAATATGACATCAAGGTTATGAACAATCTGCTTAAGCCGGGGAGATGAATGGAGTTGGCTCGGGAACAGAATTTATGGCGGAGATCAAAGACAATAGCTCGGTCTTCCTATAATGTAGTTGGAGGAAATTTCCGCTCATCCAGTACTACAAGTCAGTTAAGCAGTCTGAGAATTTAGAGATGGTAGAGGGATTGAGGGAACTGGTGGTGAGGTAGAGCTGGGTGTCATCAGCGTATGTGTCGCACCTGATGCTACATTTTTGGATGATGTCATTGAGAGGCAACATATAGGTGAGAGATAAGGGCCAAGGATAGATCCATGGAGGATACCAGAGGTTATTGTGCAGGATCGGGAAGAGAAGCCATAATAGGTGATTCTCTGGCTATGACTGAATCGATGAGAATTGAACAAGACAAGTGCCATCCCACCCAGCTGGACAACAGTGGGGAGCTGTTGGAGGACAATGGTGTGGTCAATCTCATAAAAGGCTGTTGATAGGTGGAGAAGTATGAAGAGGGATAGTTCAGTCACTTGGGTTGTTATTTGTGACTTTGATAGGAGCCATTTCATTACTATGGCAGGGTTCGAAACCCAATTTGAAGGATTCAAACACTAATCCAGCAAAGGTGGTGCCTGATTTGGAAGGTGACAGTACTTCCAAGGATTTTGGAGAGGAAATTGAGTTTGCAGATGTTTGCAAGGACAAGCGGGGGTCAAAGGGTCTTTTTTGAGGATTGTGGTGATAGCAGCTGACTTGGAGGAGAAGGGACAGTACTGGAGGGGAGAGAACTGTTAACAATATTGCTAATGTTGACGACCAGGAAGGGGGGTGGGTGGCCAGCAGTTTGATAATGTTGAATAGGCACAGGAGGTAGATCTCATGGACAAAATAAGCTCAGAGCACATGAAACAAGCTAAGAGAGAAACTATGGAAAGATGTCTAACCCTGATCATAGGCACATTAATGAAAAAACTCCTGAGGGACAGTATTAATCATAATTTAGAAAGGCACAAATTAATCAAAGACAGTCAGCAGGCATTTTTAAAGGAAGGCCATGTCTGACTAACTGGATTAAATTTTTTGAGGAGGTAACAAGGAGGGCTGATGAGGATCAAACATTTGATATAGTTGACATGGATTTTGATCTAGTCCCACATTGCAGAGATCTCAGAAAAGTAAAAACCCATGGGAGCCAAGGGAAAGTGCTAAGTTGGATCGAAAATTGACTCAGTGGCAGGATTTACCAGAATGGTTCCAAGGTTGAGAGATTTTGGTTACGAGCTTAGGTTGGAAAAGTTGAGATTGTTCTCCTTGGAGGAAGGGAGATTTGATAGAGATGTACAAGATTATGACAGGCTTAGATAAGGTAGACAGGAAAAACTGTTCCTGTTATCTGATAGTACAAGGACTTGGGAACACAGATTTAAGGTCTTAGGCAAGAGATGCAGGGGAAAATGAGGAACAGCAATTTTATGCAGCGAGTGGTAATGACCTGGAACTCGCTGCCCATGAGGATGGTGGAAGCAGAACCAATGATTTCGCAAGGAAATTGGATGGACACTTCAATGAAATGAACTTGCAGGGTTACAGGGATCAAGCAGGGGATTGGATTAACTGGATTGCACTGTCGAGAGCTGACGTAGACTTGATGGGTCATATAGCCTCTTTCTGTGCCATAAATTACTCTATAACTCCAAGTGCCTTCCATTGTTTGCTTGGAGAAATTAGGAGCAAATTATTAATATAACTGAAGGAAAAATAGGCTGGGGTTGTTTTCTTTGCAACAGCGGCAGTTCAGGAGAGATTTAATGGATGTGTATAAAATTATGAGTGCCCGAGATTGTGGATAGGAAGGACCTATTTCCGTCAACCACCAGGGAGCACAGATTTAAATTAATTGGTAAGTAAGATTAGAACTGTGTTGAGAAACCTTTTCACCCAGAGGGTGGCACTGTGCCTGAAAGGGTAGTAGAGGCCGAAATCTTCATCATTGATATTCTATAAGTATATCAATGGGAAGAGGATAACCAGGGAAAGAGTAGGGTCCATAAGGGACCAAGGGGGCAATCTATAGGTGGGGCCAGAGGATATTGCTAGATTATTGAATGAATACTTCACGTCCGTCTTCACCCAAGAGAATGAGGATGAAGGTATCGAACTCAGGGAGAGAGACTGCGAGGATCTTAAACAAATTGATATAGGGAATGACAAGGTATTAAAGGTGTTGGCAGACTTAAAAGTGGACAAATCTCCAGGTCCGGATGATTTGTCCCAGACTGCTGAGGGAAGCAAGGGAGGAGATCGCAGGGGCTCTGACCTAAATTTTTAATTCCTCTCTGGCCATGGCGAAGGTGCCAGAGGACTGGAGAACAGCTAATGTGGTTCCGCTATTTAAGAAGGGTTGTACAGATAAGCCAGGGAACTACAGGCTAGTGAGTCTCACGTAAGTGGTAGGGAAACTATTGGAGAAAGCTCTGAAGGAGAGTATCTATCTCCATTTGGAGAGGCAAGGTTTGATCAGGGATAGTCAGCATGGCTTTGTCAGAGCGAGGTCATGCCTAACAAATTTGATTGAATTTTTTGAGGAGGTGACCAGATGTGTAGATGAGGGTAGTGCAGTTGATGTTGTTTATATGGATTTCAGTAAAGCCTTTGACAAGATCCCACATGGGAGACTTATAAAGAAGGCAAATGCACATGGGATTCAGGGTAATTTGATAAAGTGGATTCAAAATTGGCTTAGTTGTAGGAGGCAGAGGGTGATGACAGAAGGATGCTTTAGTGACTGGAAGCCAGTGTCCAGTGGCGTACCTCAGGGATCTGTGCTCGGTCCTCTATTATTTGTCATTTATATAAACGACATAGATGACTGTGTGGGGGTTAGGATTAGTAAGTTTGCGGACGACACAAAGATTGGCCGGGTGGTTGAGTTTCTTGGGCTACAAGAAGATATAGACGGGATGGTCAAATGGGCAGATAAGTGGCAGATGGAATTTAACCCTGAAAAGTGTGAGGTGATACACTTTGGAAGGAATAATTTGACAAGGAAGTATTCAATGAACGGCATGACACTAGGAAGTTCTGAGGAACAAAGGGACCTTGGCGTGTGTGTCCATAGATTTCTGAAGGTGGAGGGGCATGTTAGTGAGGTGGTAAAAAAGGCATATGGGACACTTGCTTTTATCAATCGAGGCATGGATTACAAAAGTAGGGAGGTCATGTTGCTGTTGTATAGAACCTTAGTGAGGCCACAGCTGGAGTAGTGTGTGCAGTTCTGGTCGCCACATTTTGGAAGGCTGTGATTGCACTAGAGGGGTTGCAGAGGAGATTCACCAGGATGTTGCCTGGGATGAAACATTTAAGTTATGAAGAGAGGTTGGATAGACTTGGGTTGTTCTCGTTGGAGCAGAGAACTCTGAGGGGCGACCTGATCAAGGTGTACGAGATTATGAAGAGGATGGACAGGGTGGATAGGGAGCAGCTGTTCCCTTTAGTTGAAGGGTCAGTCACATAAGTTCAAGGTGAGGGGCAGGAGGTTTGGAGGGGATGCGAGGAAAAACCTTTTTACCCAGAGGGTGGTGATGGTCTGGAATGCACTGCCTGGGAGGGTGTTGGAGGCGGGTTGCCTCACATCCTTTAAAAAGTACCTGGATGAGCACTTGGCAGGTCATAACATTCAAGGCTATGGGCCAAGTGCTGGTAAATGGGATTAGGTAGGTAGGTCAGGTGTTTCTCATGTGTCGGTGCAGACTGGATGGGCCGAAGGGCCTCTTCTGCACTGTGATTTTGTGACATTTAAGAAGTACTTGGATATGGACTTGAAGTGCCATAACCCACAAGGCGATAGACCAAGAACTAGAAAATGGGATTAGGCTGGATATCTCCCAGTCAGCACAAATACAGTGAACCTAATGGCCTCTTTCTGTGCAGTACATTTCCAGGATTCTATGCAAGTTCAGGACTAGGGCAGTGGGAAGGGAACCTTTGAGGAAATTTGGCTCGGTGAACTAGGAAAATGGAGGGAAGTGACAAAAAACAGCTGAATCAGATGGTGTCAGGCTTAGTAAGAGATAATTCCATGAGCTCCTTGCACTTGTTGGAAGTGAATTGGAGAAAATGGAGAGGGGTTTAAGAGGACTGGATGTGGTGGAGAAGCCTGTGGAGGGTGACATGTGTACGCACGGTTCTGTGTGAGCTGCTGTATTCACACACACTTTTGCCACTTCCCTCCATTTCCCTAATGCTGGCTGGGAGGTATCCAGCCTAATCCTATTTTCTAGTTCTTGGTCCAACGCCTTGTGGGTTATGGCACTTCAAATGCATATCCAAGTACTTTTTACATGTCACAGAACCACAGTGTAGAAGAGGCCCTATGGCCCACCGACTGCATGTGCTGTCCGCAAGTGACAACCTAGGCCTCTGAACATCGCTCTGCAAGTAAAAAGCTACTTCAGAATGATAAACTGATTTTTTATACCTCCTGTAAAGCAAATGTTCTCCTGCAATGATAACATTGCAATAATCTCTTGGTCTCTGGTAAATTTGAAGCCATTAGTGCCATTGATGGTGGGAGGGTGAACGAGTGATTGGTAGAAGAGAGAGTGAATGCTCAACCATTGTTTAATTGAGGGGTTCAGGTTATAACCATAAACCACCCGTTTCGCTTCTGTGGCTTCTGAAATTTTTTGAAGTTCCTCAACTAAGTTCTGACCTCCTTACTCCCACTCATTCGTAATTCGTACATCATCGAATAAATTCTTTGAGATGTCTCTAATTTAAAAGCTAACGGTAGAAGAATATATTTCTGGAGTAGTTTACATTAATTGCCTTTCATTGATTAGGTTGGGGAAAAATAGGAGCAAGTTATTAGTATAACCACAGGGAAAATAAGAATATTAACACCTTTTCTGTAAATTAGACAAGACAGATTTAAAAATATCAACATGTTTATATTGAATTTTGCCAATGTGAAAGCTTCATTATTCAAGACATCACTTCCCTTAATCCCAAACTTGAACACAAGGCAATTTCTTCTATTACAAATTCCCCCAACTCCTACATCCTTGTTTTCTATTCAGTCCTCTTATCGAGGTTAATGTTTTAGTAAATAGTCCTCATTACCCTTCTCCCCCTTTCATGCTCTCACACTTGCAGTATCTCAAAGTTTTCACTCTCTTGTATTCTCTCTCACTCACGCACACTCTCTTTCAACCATATGTAGTCTCCCATGATTTGCCATACACATTTGCGCTTTCTCACAGGGTCTTCTGTCATTCTCCGGACTTTCACCCTGGCTCTCAAATCCACACTCACTTGCTTTCTTGCTCTCTGAGTATATATTGTGTCGTATGCTCTCACTCTAACACGTACATTTGTACGCTCTCACTTGCTCTCTTTTTGTTTCTCTCTACATTGTGGCAGTTTGACCATTCACAAACTAGATACAGGGTTACTTCACAGATAAGTGTTCACACGTATAGCACTGAAGACCCACCTCATTTTTGGATATTCTGATCACACAGTAACATGGAGGTGGTTACAACCTGCTTGCTTAAGGTTTATACGCATCAGAACATTCTTGGGACCTGTCATGGAAGTTTGAAACATGCATGCTACTTCAGAGATTGGATTTGTACTGTTTCATCAAGCTGACGGCAATAGAATTCTGCCTTTTTAATAATAACTTTGACATTCTCAGAGCATTCATAAACCTTTTTTAACCAGTGGGTTACTTTTAAAGGATATGGGGAGTGAGTCACGGTTATGTAGGTAAACATCTCCTCCAATTTCCACACAGGCAATCTCATGAACAGACAATGAATGACCAAATGAGTTTTTGGTGGAACAAAAACAAAAATACCTGGAAAAACTCAGCAGGTCTGACAGCATCTGCAGAGAGGGATACAGTTGACGTTTCGAGTCCATATGACCCTTTATCAGAGCTCAGACATATAGAAATGAGATATAGAATATAGAAATACAATATATTCTATACACAATATAGAAATCTCATTTCGATATGTGTTAGTTCTGATGAAGGGTCATACGGACTCAAAACGTCAACTGTATCCCTCTCCACAGATGCTGTCAAACCTGCTGAGTTTTTCCAGGTATTTTTGTTTTTGTTCTAGATTTCCAGCATCCGCAGTATTTTGCTTTTATCTTAGAGTTTTTGATGGAGATGGTTGAGGGATGAATTTTAGCTAAACCATAGGGAAAAATAAAACAAAAACAGAATTACCTGGAAAAACTCAGCAGGTATGGCAGCATCGGCGGAGAAGAAAAGAGTTGACGTTTAGAGTCCTCAACAGAACTAGGTGAATCCAAGGAAGGGGTGAAAACTGCCTGCTCTCCGAGCAGTATCATAGGATTGTTACATACGAACTGGGAGCAGGAGTAGGCCACTCGGCACTTCGAACCTGCTGTGCCATTCAATAAGATCATGGCTGATCTGACTGTAAACTCCTGCCTACCCCAGGTAACCCCTCACCTTCTTGTTTATCAAGAATCTATTTACCTCTGCCTTGAAGACATTCACAGACTCTGCTTCCACTGCCTTTTGAGAAAGGGAGTTCCAAAATGGACAATTTCCTATTTGCCCACACGATACTCCATTTCCCACTCACTGAATCTATGTCACTTTGTAGCCTCCTTATGCCCCCTTCGCGACTTATTTTCACTACCTATCTTTGTGTCATCAGCAAATTTAGAAACTCACCCCTCTATCACCACACCCCTTCTCTGTCACCACCCCCTTCTCTGTCACGGCCCCCTTCTCTGTCGCAACCCACCCCTCTGTTGCGGCCTCCTTCTCTGTCGCAAAGCCCCCCCATCCCCCTCCCCCCTTGCCACGCCACCCCCACCCCACTGTGCCGCAGCTCCCTCCTCTGTCCCCGCCCCCAGCACACCCCCCACCCTGGTCCTCCTCTCTGTCCTGCTTCCGCTTTCATGTGCTCCCCTGCTTCTGCTGCGCCCTATCATGTTTCCCCCCCAATGCCATATACCCCCACATCCTGTCTCACTCAATTGGGATTCAGGCCTGTTTGGTAGCCTGGGGTTGCCTCTCTCTTAACTACCGCTACCATCTCTCGCTGATGTGTATTTGCTACTTTGTCTGTACTGGGGTACTGTACAATGATATATTGCATTCTTTGAGATGTAGTAGCGACATGTTCTGATGATAGATAATTTGAATTCCCCTCTGTGAGAAACCAGGCAATAAATTTCTGAATTAAAACTTCAACGGCTGCCCCCTAATGCAGTGTCAAATGTGTCCACCACCCATTGTCTCAAACAAACTGCCCTAGTGGCTGTTACTGAGAGCAATCAACGTACCACATTTTTAAAAAATGGAGCCAAAAAATCTATTGCTTTTTCAAAATGTTTTTCTGCAATAAAACATGAAACCCTGGCCGTTGTGGTTTTGGTGTACCAACACGGTATGGGTTAAAAGCTGCTGTGGCTTTTCGGGGTATTTGGGTAGGTGCACTGAATAAAATGTTTCAGCTAAGTTTGCGACAAGCGACATTGTTTTTTCGTGGCAGTAGCTTGTGGCAAATATTTTCAACTAACTGACAAGTTTCAATTTGAAGATAGCTGGTGTAACTGTTTTATTTTTGTTTTTCAATGACCCCTGTTTTCCTGATGGTTTTTTTTAAGAGGTGTGTATGTTTTTTAAAAATAATTTTCAGGAAAGATTTTATGAAAATTTCACCTGCTGTACCCATGTCCTCTGAGAGATGTCGTCCTTGTCCAGCATCTGATGTGCTTCAGAGTAAGAAAACCGCCAAGTCTGCAACCTGAGCTGCACCAACTGTGGAAGGGGTGGGGGTGGGGGTGGTGTGGGGGGCGGGGAGGAGAGGGGTGGTGGGAGAGCTGCAGTCATTGAAGTTCACAAGACTTCTGCTGAATGCAGGCTTATACCGAGAGTTGCCACTTGTTGCAAGGGAGTGCTGCTGCTCTCAGGAGTGTGATCCACTGCTCTCAACTTGCTCTTTGAGCAAGGGAGGAACAATAAGGGTGGGGGGGGGGGGTTACTTCTGTTGTCAGCTACAGGGTGAGAATCACCACCACTGTGGTCACTTCTGTTCTTTGAATTCTTTGCTGTTTCACACACCCACTGCATCATTGTTGTTGTCATTTCTCTCACTTGTGTATCTACCCTCAGCTTCCTGGATTCCCATGTTCACATTTTCTTCTCACTTGCAACCTCTGCTTTCCTGAAATGCTCTTCCACTTGCCGCCTTGCTCCTCATGCTTATCTTCTTTTGCATGCTTTCCCTCTGTGCCGTTGCATTCTCTGGCTTTTGCAGCATGTGCCACCCAGTGAAGTTTATGCTGCTGTTTCAAAGTAGTGAGAAATGCAGCCCTGTGATGAAAAGTACTTGTTGGGCACATTTTTTTATTCATTCATGGGATGTGGGTGGCACTGGTAAATCCAGCATTTATTGCCCATTCCTGGTTGCTCGAGAAAGTGGTGGTGAGCAGTTGTCTCCGCAAAGAATTGAGTGGCTTGATAAGCCTTTTCAAAGAGCAGTTAAGAGTTAAGCTACATTTTTATGCGTCACATATGTACAACATAGGTAGTTAGGCAGTGAAGGATGAGACTGGAAACACAATACATAACGTGCACCTGCAATCAACAACCACACTTTCAGCTCACTCCTGTATAACTCTTTCGAGTACAAACACGTTTCCATCTGAGCACAGATTAGTCCCCAGTTAATGCCCGCCACCTGAAACCAATTAACTCCTAATTGTCCAATTAACAACAAATAGGTCAGACCGGGTAAGAACGGCAGATTTTCTTCCCGAAAGAGCATTGGTGAGCCAGATGGGTTTTCATGACATTCTACTAGTTTCATGTCTAACGTTACGTATATTAGTATGTTTTTATTCCTGATTTTTTTAAATTAAATTTGAAGTTCGTCAGCTGCCATGGTGGGGTTTCATGTCATTAGTCTAGGCTTCTAGATTACTGTCCGATATCACAACCACTACACCATACCCCTTTGCTGTTTGTTTTACTGTGGAAAGAATTCAGCACTGGTTTGTGACAAACACTGTCATTAAGCGGGAGGCTGAAACCAGGTTTCTCAGCTTATCATCTTGTTATCTTTGTCATCAAACCATGGGTCGATGAAGTACTGATGTACTCACAATCTCAAATGTTTGTATCTTTTTTTTGTTTTCCTCTTCAAAGTTGTATTAACATTCTATGTGCTTTTTGGACTGTTTCACAAAAAGCGTGTTGCAATCCACCACAATTAAATGAAATGGTCTAGGGTGACGTTTTTCATGAGCATAGCTTGCATTTAACACCAAATAGTTTTTTTCTCTAAATGCTTCAAGGTGGTTTGTGTCTTCCAAGATCTGGCTGATGTTACAGGTGACTTTTTTTTCATTATTCTTTAATGGGATCTGGGTGTCCCTGGCAAGGCCAGCATTTGTTGCCCATCCCTTTGCAAGGCCATTTCAGAGGGCAGTTGAGAGTCAACCACATTGCTGTGGGCAGAGTCAAATATAAACCAGACTAGGTAAGTAAAGGACATTAGTGAATGAGATGAGTTTTTAGAACAATTGGGGATGGTTTTCATGGTCACCATTATTGAGACTAGCTTTATATTCCAGCTTTATTAATTGAATTTAAATTCCACAGCTGCTGTGGTTGAATTTGAACCCAAGACCCCAGAGCATTAGCCTTGGCCTGGGATTACTGATCCAGTGATATTATCACTAAGCCATCATTTTTCCCATTGGCTAATTTATGTTCAACTTCCAAGGAATAGGATATTTTTGGGGGGAAAAATACTACCAAATGTTGATCTGAAAATGCATTAGGCGTAATCAAAGATCGTGAACCACCCCATTAAATTCAGCTGTGCTGTGACAATATGATACATTTATACCAGATTGTTAGCACATAAATGCTGCATTAGCAGCTGGTGAGCAGCCAAGAATAGTTCCTGTGTATATATATATATATCGGTCAAAAAATGGTTGGCAACATATCTGTAGGTGTAAATAGTGATTGTGAATTAATCATTGTATACTGGAGTCTCTTTTTAATCAAAAATGAATGCCAGAATGATCTAGGTGACAGTCCCCTGGCAGCATTTTTATTTATTTTCCCTGGCTGTTCTTCCCCCATTTCTCCAGCTCTCTCTCCCTCTTCGTTTTGCTGTTTTACATTGAGGCACAATTGTACAAACATGGCTGCGTTTCAAACTTCTTCTAGTATTCATTCTTAATGTATCAGCCTAAACAGTGGACATCAGTAGGCTGTTTGATGGGTATCACAACTGAACCTGACATTGCCCTCAAATTGCATCTATACAGACATTCCCAGCAAGAGTTCTGCCCTCAATGTGCAACAGGTGTGCTGTTCTCCGTTTACATCCATATACATTTCCAGCAGGAGTACCATCATGACCTCGCATCCACATATGCGGTTTGCAGGAGAAGTCACTGGATACCAGTTCGGAATGGGCACCACAACTAGCCAGGGGCACTGATGCAAATTTTGGTACCAATGATGCTACGGTAATTGAAGGTTTAATTTGGAATAAACCAGGGCTTGAAGTTGGAATATCTTTAGCCTGGAAGGCTCTACTGCACTGGGGGGTGGGAAGGGGGTTATATTTATATCCACTGAACTGTCAGAGAAGTTTTGTGTGACATTTCCGTTCTCTATACCATTCACTCTTAAGTGCGAAGTGCTTAAGGATAGTCTAAATAATGTTTTTAGGAAGTTAGTGCCATGAGTTTGATTATTCATTCTCTTTGGTTTGGCCTTTAATGCAGTGTCTGTACTGTTGCCTTAAGAATTAGCCTCTAACCTGAATTAATATGTTCCAATTGGCATTAACTTGTGCCATCTCTGACCATTTCTTGGTCAACCTATAGGCACAGATCAATCCCACAGTAAGGGTCCTAGGCAGCAGGCAGTAACTGCTGGAATGAAATTTTCTTTTTAAAGGCTGCAGATGTAATTGAAAGTGAATCTCATTGCAAACAATGACTCTAAGTCACCTGGGTCTTTTTCTATCTGATACCATGTGAGCCCAACAAATAGACACTGTTGTTGCAATGGCTGCCATTTCACTATTAGTCCCTTTATTAATAGGAAATTAGTTCACAATTTCAGAGCATTGCAAAAGACTTTACAACCAATGAAGTACTTTTGGATTGTAGTCACTGTTGTAAATGTAGGAAATACAGTTCCCCACAAGCAGCAATGTAATAATTTTTAAAATCATTCATTCATGAAATGTGTTCGTTGCTGGCAAGGCCAGCTTTTATTGCCCATCCCTGATTGCCCTTGAGAAGGTGGTGGTGAACCATTTACTTTGAACTGCTGCAGTGCATGTGGTGAAAGTACACCAACAGTGATGTTAGGAAGGGAGTTCCAGGATTTTGACCCAGTGACAGTGAAGCAAAGGCAATATTGTTCCAAGTCAGGATGGTGTGTGGCTTGGAGGAGAACTTGCAGATGGTGGTGTTCTCATGCGCCTGCTGCTCTTGTCCTTCAATGTGGTAGAGGGTGCTTTGGTGAGTTGCTTCAGTACATGGTACACACTGCTGTCACTGACTGTTGATGGTGGAAGGAATATACGTTGAAGGTGGTGGATGGGGTGCCAATCAAGAGGGCTGCTTTGTCCTGGATGGTGTTGAGCTTCTTGACTGTTGTTGGAGCTGCACTCATCTAGGCTATTGAAGAGTATTCCATCTCACTCCTGACTTGTGCCTTGCAGATGGTGAGAGTCAGGAGGTGAGTTACTCGCTGCAGAATTCCCAGCCTCTAATCTGCTTTTGTAGCCGCAGTATTTATATGACTGGTCCAATTCAGTTTCCGGTCAATGGTAATTCCCCAGGATGTTGATAGTGGGGAATTCAGTGATGGTCATGCCATTGAATGTCATGGGGAGATGGTTGGATTCTCTCTTGTTGGAGATGGTCATTGCCTGGCACTTGTGTGGCATGAATGTTACTTGCCACTTATCAGCCTAAGCCTAAATGTTGTCCAGGTCTTGCTGCATTTGGACATTCACTGCTCAGTATCTGAGGAATCACGAATGGTGCTGAATATTGTGCAATCATCAGCGAACATCCCCACTCCGACCTTATGAGGGAGGCAAGATCATTGACGAAGTAGCTGAAGATGGTTGGGCCTCGGACATAACCATGAGGAACTCTTGTAGAGATGTCCCAGAACTGAGATGGTTGGCCTCCAACAACCACAACCATCTTGCTTTGTGCTAGGTATGACTCAAGTCAGTGAAGAGTTTTCCCCTGATTCTCACTGATTTCAGTTTTGCTGGGGCTCCTCGATGCCACACTCTGTCAAATGCTGCCTTGATGCCAAGGGCAGTAAGTCACACCTTATCTCTTGAGTTCACCTCTTTTGCCCATGTTTGTATTAAGATTGTAATGAGGTCAGTATCTGAATGACCCTGGCAGAACCCAAATTGAATGTCAGTGAGCAGGTTATTGCTAAGCAAATGCCACTTGATAGCACTGATGACGACACCTTCCATCACTTTGCTGACGCTCAAGAGTAGACTGATGGGACGGTAATTAGCTGGGTTGGATTCATCCTGTTTTTTGTGGACAGTGCTGTATGTGTACTGGAACAGCTTGGCTTGGGTCATGGCTAGTTCTGGAGTGCAGGTCCTCAGTACTATTGCTGGAGTATTGTCAGGGCCGAAACCCCCTGCTGTATCCAGTGCCTTCAGCTGTTTCTTGATATCGCATAGAGTGAATTGAACTGGCTGAAGATTGGCATCAATGATGCTGGGAACAGGAGGAGGCTGAGTAGATCATACACCTGGCAACTCTGGCTGAAGATGGTTGCAAATGCTTAAGCCTTGTTTTTTGCACTGATGTGCTGGACTCCCCCATTATTGAGGATGGAGATATTTGTGGAGTCATCTCCTCCTGTTTGTTGATTAATCGTCCACCATCATTCCAATAATCACCAGATAACCTCTTTATGCGGATAAATGTTGGCCAGGACACTGGGAGAGCTCCCCTGCTGTTCTTCGAAATAGTGACCATGGAGTCTTTTACTGTACTTCTATGGAACCTTGATTTAGCACCACTTTTAAACACTGCAAGATGGCACCCTTTCAACACAATCGTTGCTCTTATATGGCACAAAAAAAATGCCCAAGGAACTTCATAGAGGTGAATGGAGAGTGGATATTGAGCCAAAGGTGGAGAGATTAGGCAAAATAATAAAAGTCTTTGTCACAGAATCAGGACCTAAGAAGGAAAGGGAGGTCAAGAGATCTTGGGAAGAAATTCAAGTGTGTGACTGAGGTGGCTATAGGCATGACTGTCATGGCGTGAGACAGAGAGAGAGGCTGGAGAGGAATGAGTTTTTGAGGGCAGCTGTTGGTCTGGAGAAAGTTACAGAGGTAAGGAAAAGCGAGGCCACGGAGGGATTTAAATACTAAAATGAGAATTTTAAATTTGAAGCCTTGGAGGACTTGAAACCAATGTGGGTGACTAAGGACAGAGGGGGTTAGCAAGCAGGTTTGCTGTGGGATCAAATGTGGACAGAAGAGCTCTAGATTAGTTGAAATTCATGCAGGATGAGAAGACAGAAGCATTATAGAAACCCATGCATAAAGGTTTCAATGACAGGTGGGTTAAAATAGTGCCAAGGCTGGAGAGCTTGCCAAGGTGAAGTAGGCTATCTTTGTGATGGAGATCATATAGGGTCGCTCACTCAGAGTCACTTAGAATACTATGGTTGTGAATAGACTGTTTCAACATGAAGCTGTTGGCCAGCATGTAGGTGAGGAAGCGGAGGAGGTGCAGAATGGATCCTTAAGGGATTGTGGAGGTGACTCTGCAGGAGTGAGAAGAAGAGCCATTGCTGGAGACGCTCTGGCTGTGGCTAGATGGGTGAGATTGTAACTGAAAAAAGGTCAGTCCCACAAAGCTGGTTAATGGAGCATAGATAGTGGAGAAATATGGTGTGATCAACTGTGCAAAAGGCTGAGTTATAGGGGTGGGATGATTTTTTTAATTCATTCATTGGATGTGGGCTTTGCTTGCTGGGCCAGCATTTATTGCCCATCCCTAGTTGCCCTTGAGAAGCTGGTGGTGAGCTGCTTTTTTTACCACTGCAGTCCATGTGGTGTGGGTACACCCACAATGCTGTTAGGGAGGGAGTTCCAGGATTTTGACCCAGCGACAGTGAAGGGACGGCGATATATTTCCAAGTCAAAATGGTGAGTGACTTGGAGGGGAACTTCTAGGTGGTGGTGTTCCCATCTATCTGCTGCCCTTGTCTTCTTGATGTTAGTGGTCGTGGGTTTGGAAGGTGCTGTCGAAGGAGCCTTGGTGAATTCCTGCAGTGCACCTTGTAGATGGTACACACTGCTGCTACTGTGCATTGGTGATGGCAGGAGCGAAAGATTGTGGATGTGGCGCCAATCAAGTGCTTTGTCCTGGATGGCGTCAAGCTTCTCGAGTGTTGTGGGAGCTGCACTCTTCCAGGCAAGTGGGGAATATTCCATCACATTCCTGACTTGTGCCTTGTAGATGGTGGACAAGCTTTGGGGAGTCAGGAGGTGGGTTACTCACCACACTATTCCTAGCCTCTGACCTGTTCTTGTAGCCACAGTATTTATATGGCTAGTCCAATTCAGGTTCTGGTCAATGGCAACCCCCAGGATGTTGATAGTGGGGGATTCAGTGATGGTAATGGACATCAAGGTGCAGTAGTTGGAGATGGTCATTGCCTGACACTTGTGTGGTGCAAACGTTACTTGCCACTTGTCAGCCCAAGCCTGTAGTTGTCCAGGTCTTGCTGCATTTGGACATGGACTGCTTCAGTATCTGAGGAGTCACGAATGGTGCTGAACATTGTGCAGTCATCAATGGGCATCCCCACTCCTGACCTTAGGATTGATGAAGCAACTGAAGATGGTTGGGCCAAGGACACTACCCTGAGGAACTCCTGGAGCTGCGATGACTGACCTCCAACAACCACAACCATCTTCCTTTGTGCTAGGTATGACTCAAACCAGCAGAGAGTTTTCCCCCTGATTCCCGTTGACTCCAGTTTTGCTCGGGCTCCTTGATTGCCACACTGTGTTAAATGCTGCTTTGATGTCAAGGGCAGTCATTCTCACCTGACCTCAGGAGTTCAGCTCTTTTGTCCATGTTTGAACCATGGCTGTAATGAATTAGGAGCTGAGTGGCCCTGGCGAACCCAAACTGGGTGTCAGTGAGCAGGTTATTGCTAAGCAAGTGCCACTTGATAGCACTGTTGATGACCCCTTCCATTACTTTACTGTTGATCAAGAGTAAACTGAAGGGGTGGTAATTGGCCGGGTTGAATTTGTCCTCTGCTTTTTGTGTACGGGACATACCTGGGCAATTTTTTGCATACCAGTGTTGTAGTTGTACTGGAACAGCTTGGCTAGGGGCACGGCAAGTTCTGGAGCACAAGTCTTCAGTACTGTTGCTGCAATATTGTCAGGACCCATAGCCTTTACAGTATCCAATGCCTTCAGCCGTTTCTTGATTTCACATAGAGTGAATTGAATTGGCTGCACTGGCATCTGTGATGCTGGGGCCCTCTGGAGGAGGCTGAGATGAATCATCTACTTGGCACTTCTGGCTGAAGATTGTAGCAAATGCTTCAGCCTTGTTTTTGTACTGATGTGCTGGGCTCCTCCATCATTGAGGATGGGGATATTTGAGGAGCCCTCTCCTCCAGTGAGTTGTTTAATTGTCCACCATTCACGACTGGATGTGGCAGGACTGCAGAGCTTAGGTCTGATCCGTTGGTTGTGGGATCACTTAGCCCAGTCTATCACTTGTCGCTTATGCTGTTTGGTAAGCAAGTAGTCCTTTGTTATAGTTTCACCAGGTTGACACCTCATTTTTAGTATGCCTGTGGCTGCTCCTAGCATACCCTCCTGCACTTGTCATTGATCCCCTGGCTTGATGGTAATGGTAGAGTGGGGGATATGCTGGGCCATGAGGTTACAGATTGTGTTCAAGTACAGTTCTGCTGCGAATGGCCCACAGCACCCTCATGGATGCCCAGTCTTAAGTCGCTAGTTCTGTTCAAAATCTATCCCATTTCGCACAATGGTAGTGCCACACAACACTGAGTGTCCTCAGCATGAAGGTGGGACTTCGTCTCCACAACGATTATTCTGTGGTCAGTCCTACCAATACTGTTGTGGACAGATGCACCTGTGGCAGGTAGGTTGGTGAGGATGAGGTCAAGTATATTTTTCCCTCTTGTTGGTTCCCTCACCACCTGCCACAGCAGCTGTGTCCTTTAAGACGTGGCTAACTTGGTCAGTAGTGGTGCTACTGAGGCACTCTTGGTGGTGGTCATTGAAGTCCCCCACCCAGAGAACATTCTGTGCCCTTGCCATCCTCAGTGCTTCTTCCAAGTGCTGTTCAACATGGAGGAATACTGATTCATCAGCTGAGGGAGGGCGGTACGTGGTAATCAGCGGGAGGTTTCCTTGCCCATGTTTGACCTGATGTCATGACACCTCATGGGGCCCAGAGTCGATGTTGAGAACTCCCAACGCAACTCCCTCCCGACTGTATACCACTGTGCCACCATCTCTGCAGGATCTGTCCTGCCGGTGGGACAAGACATACCAGGGATAGTGTTGGTGATGACCAGGACATTATCTGTAAGGTATGATTCCATGAGAATGACAATGTCAGGCTGTTGCTTGACTAGCCTGTGAGGCAGCTCTCCCAATTTTGGCACTAGCCCCCAGATGTTAGTAAGGAGGACTTTGCAGGGTTGACAGGGCTGCGATTGCCGTTGTCGTTTCTGGTGCCTCGGTCGATGTTGAGTGGTCCGTCCGGTTTCATTCCTTTTTTGTGACTTTGTAGCGGTTTGTTATAATTTAGTGACTTTTGTTACAATTGAGGTAAGCCATTTCAGAGTCAACCATATTGCCGTAGGTCTGGAGTCACATGTGGGCCAGACCAGGTAAGGACTACAGATTTCCTTCCCTGAAGGACGTTAGTGAACCAGATGGGTTTTTACAACAATCGACAATGGTTTCATGATCATCATTAGACTTTTAATTCCAGATTTTTATTTCTGCCGTGGCAGGATTCAAACCCAGATCCACCAGAGCATTATCCTTGGCCTCTGGATCACTAGTCCAGCGACAATACCACTACGCCATTGCCTCCCCCCAAATCATAGTCTGTTTCATAGTCAAAGCCATAGCATACGCTGTTTGAGACTTTAGTTAGAGATATTTGGTGCTGCGGGAAGGATTCACACAGTGTTTTATGGCAGAGGTGAGCACTGTCTGGAAGTGACAGCACGTGGAAGATTGGAGATGAGACAGTATTGGGAACAGAAAGGATCTAGAATGGATTTCTTTGAGGAGGGGCTGATGGAGGTTGAAAGGAAATCGGACAAAGCCTTAGAAAATGACACACTTAATATCATCTCAAATGGGAGCCAACTTCAACTCAGAGAGGGCAGTGCCTGAGGCTCTGAGCACAAGTATGCCTCAGGCACACAGCTCAATTTCTTGAAGGTAAGTTGTTTTTCCATGTAGTTGGAGTTCATTTGTATAAGGCTCTGTATTTATTAATACATATAATAGAGGACAAAGGTGGGTTCCAATATGAACTTTCAGCCACTGTGCAGTGGCCAAGATGTGTATTCTTCTGGAGTTGATGGGAATGCAGTGATGAAGTGTTCAGGTTTGCTTGGAGTTCGTCCATGCCTTCTCTGAAGCACCAAACAAGTATAGACTGTCTCAAACTGCCTTGGAACCATTTTCACCACAGAATCCTTCACAACCTCACTAAGCGATAAATGTAAACAGGTATAGGGTTTAGCCCATATCAAACACAAAGCTAGCAGTAGCCGAACAAAAGACTTATATTTCCACATTTTATACTGCAGTGCATGATGGAATGTACCTCTGGTGTTCTTCATAACTCTTGCATTGCAGATGGTGCTTTTATATTACTGCCCATGTTTTCGAGAGCATTACCTTGCAATGCATGCTGCCTGTCTACCTGTGAACCATCAAATTGCAATCCAAAAGATTCTTATGTTTGATCGCAATTACATTGCCAATAGAAGAGTGTTTTTGCTGGCTATATTTAGACCACTTGGGGAGAGGGAAATAGTTGGATAAATCTGAGACAGGAGAGCTTGATGGGTTTGGGGGAAAGGAGGCTCAGACAAGTTTGGAGGAAGAGAGTGAAAAGGGTTGGAGAAGATTAGGGTTGGCAGGGTTTGGGGTGTTAGTTGCGTTTGGGGGGAAGGGAGGCTGGATGTTTTTAGGGGTTGGAGGGGGTTGGATGGGTTTGGGAAAGGTAGGGGTTAGGTGGGGGGTTAGTTGGGTCTGGAGGATGGGAATTTAGGTGGGTCTGGAGGAAGGGAGTTTAGATGGGTTTGGAGGAAGAGAGTTTACCTGGGTTTGAGGAGGGAAGTTTATTGTGGTTTGGAGGAGGGTTTGGGAATTGGGGGCTGCATGGGTTTGGGCAGTGGGGGGTTTGAATGGGTTTGGGCAGTGGGGGGGTTTGAATGGGTTTGGGCAGTGGGGGGGTTTGAATGGGTTTGGGCAGTGGGGGGGTTTGAATGGGTTTGGGCAGTGGGGGGGTTTGAATGGGTTTGGGCAGTGGGGGGGTTTGAATGGGTTTGGGCAGTGGGGGGGTTTGAGTGGGTTTGGGCAGTGTGGGGATTTGAATGGGTTTGGGCAGTGTGGGGATTTGAATGGGTTTGGGCAGTGTGGGGGTTTGAATGGGTTTGGGCAGTGTGGGGGTTTGAATGGGTTTGGGCAGTGTGGGAGTTTGAATGGGTTTGGGCAGTGTGGGGCTTTGAATGGGTTTGGGCAGTGTGGGGCTTTGAATGGGTTTGGGCAGTGTGGGGGTTTGAATGGGTTTGGGCAGTGTGGGGGTTTGAATGGGTTTGGGCAGTGTGGGGGTTTGAATGGGTTTGGGCAGTGTGGGGGTTTGAATGGGTTTGGGCAGTGTGGGGGTTTGAATGGGTTTGGGCAGTGTGGGGGTTTGAATGGGTTTGGGCAGTGTGGGGGTTTGAATGGGTTTGGGCAGTGTGGGGGTTTGAATGGGTTTGGGCAGTGTGGGAGTTTGAATGGGTTTGGGCAGTGTGGGGGTTTGAATGGGTTTGGGCAGTGTGGGGGTTTGAATGGGTTTGGGCAGTGTGGGGGTTTGAATGGGTTTGGGCAGTGTGGGGGTTTGAATGGGTTTGGGCAGTGGGGGGTTTTGAATGGGTTTGGGCAGTGTGGGGGTTTGAATGGGTTTGGGCAGTGGGGGGGTTTGAATGGGTTTGGGCAGTGGGGGGGTTTGAATGGGTTTGGGCAGTGGGGGGGTTTGAATGGGTTTGGGCAGTGTGGGGGTTTGAATGGGTTTGGGCATTGGGAGGTTTGAATGGATTTGGGCATTGGGAGGTTTGAATGGATTTGGGCAGTGGGGGTGGTTGAGTGGGTTTGGGCAGTGGGGGGTTTGAATGGATTTGGGCAATGGGGAGGTTGTGGGTTTGGGCAGTGGTGGGGTTGAGTGAGTTTGGGCAGTTGGGGGGGGTGGTTTGAATGGGTTTGGACAATGGGAAGGTTGAGTAGGTTTGGGCAGTGGGGGATGTAGGTTGAATGGGTTTGGGCAGTGTGGGGGTTTGAATGGGTTTGGGCAGTGTGGGGGTTTGAATGGGTTTGGGCAGTGTGGGGGTTTGAATGGGTTTGGGCAGTGTGGGGGTTTGAATGGGTTTGGGCAGTGTGGGGGTTTGAATGGGTTTGGGCAGTGTGGGGGTTTGAATGGGTTTGGGCAGTGTGGGGGTTTGAATGGGTTTGGGCAGTGTGGGGGTTTGAATGGGTTTGGGCAGTGTGGGGGTTTGAATGGGTTTGGGCAGTGTGGGGGTTTGAATGGGTTTGGGCAGTGTGGGGGTTTGAATGGGTTTGGGCAGTGTGGGGGTTTGAATGGGTTTGGGCAGTGGGAGGTTTGAATGGATTTGGGCATTGGGAGGTTTGAATGGATTTGGGCAGTGGGGGTGGTTGAGTGGGTTTGGGCAGTGGGGGGTTTGAATGGATTTGGGCAATGGGGAGGTTGTGGGTTTGGGCAGTGGTGGGGTTGAGTGAGTTTGGGCAGTTGGGGGGGGTGGTTTGAATGGGTTTGGACAATGGGAAGGTTGAGTAGGTTTGGGCAGTGGGGGATGTAGGTTGAATGGGTTTGGGCAGTGTGGGGGTTTGAATGGGTTTGGGCAGTGTGGGGGTTTGAATGGGTTTGGGCAGTGTGGGGGTTTGAATGGGTTTGGGCAGTGTGGGGGTTTGAATGGGTTTGGGCAGTGTGGGGGTTTGAATGGGTTTGGGCAGTGTGGGGGTTTGAATGGGTTTGGGCAGTGTGGGGGTTTGAATGGGTTTGGGCAATGTGGGGGTTTGAATGGGTTTGGGCAGTGGGGGGTTTTGAATGGGTTTGGGCAGTGGGGGGGTTTGAATGGGTTTGGGCAGTGGGGGGGTTTGAATGGGTTTGGGCAGTGTGGGGGTTTGAATGGGTTTGGGCAGTGGGGGGGTTTGAATGGGTTTGGGCAGTGGGGGGGTTTGAGTGGGTTTGGGCAGTGTGGGGATTTGAATGGGTTTGGGCAGTGTGGGGATTTGAATGGGTTTGGGCAGTGTGGGGGTTTGAATGGGTTTGGGCAGTGTGGGGGTTTGAATGGGTTTGGGCAGTGTGGGAGTTTGAATGGGTTTGGGCAGTGTGGGGCTTTGAATGGGTTTGGGCAGTGTGGGGCTTTGAATGGGTTTGGGCAGTGTGGGGGTTTGAATGGGTTTGGGCAGTGTGGGGGTTTGAATGGGTTTGGGCAGTGTGGGGGTTTGAATGGGTTTGGGCAGTGTGGGGGTTTGAATGGGTTTGGGCAGTGTGGGGGTTTGAATGGGTTTGGGCAGTGTGGGGGTTTGAATGGGTTTGGGCAGTGTGGGGGTTTGAATGGGTTTGGGCAGTGTGGGGGTTTGAATGGGTTTGGGCAGTGTGGGGGTTTGAATGGGTTTGGGCAGTGTGGGGGTTTGAATGGGTTTGGGCAGTGTGGGGGTTTGAATGGGTTTGGGCAGTGTGGGGGTTTGAATGGGTTTGGACAGTGTGGGGGTTTGAATGGGTTTGGGCAGTGTGGGGGTTTGAATGGGTTTGGGCAGTGGGGGGTTTTGAATGGGTTTGGGCAGTGGGGGGGTTTGAATGGGTTTGGGCAGTGGGGGGGTTTGAATGGGTTTGGGCAGTGGGGGGGTTTGAATGGGTTTGGGCAGTGGGGGGGTTTGAATGGGTTTGGGCAGTGTGGGGGTTTGAATGGGTTTGGGCATTGGGAGGTTTGAATGGATTTGGGCATTGGGAGGTTTGAATGGATTTGGGCAGTGGGGGTGGTTGAGTGGGTTTGGGCAGTGGGGGGTTTGAATGGATTTGGGCAATGGGGAGGTTGTGGGTTTGGGCAGTGGTGGGGTTGAGTGAGTTTGGGCAGTTGGGGGGGGTGGTTTGAATGGGTTTGGACAATGGGAAGGTTGAGTAGGTTTGGGCAGTGGGGGATGTAGGTTGAATGGGTTTGGGCAGTGGGGGGTGGTTGAATGGGTTTGGGCAGTGGGGGATGAAATTTGAATGGGTTTGAGCAGTGGTGGAGGGGAGGTTGAATGGGTTTGAGCATTGGGTGGGGGTTGAATGGCTTTGGGCAGTGAGGGTTGAATGGCTTTGGTGTTATTTGGGTGAGGGTTGTTAGACGGGTTTGAGGGTAGTGGGTGTTCGATGAATTTTGGAGAGGCAGTGATGATTGCTCCTAAGATCAGTCTACCTTTGGTTGGCAGCATATTGGGAACTGGCATTGAAGATAAAAATGTCTGGTGGGTAATGTCTCCAAAGGAGCTTTCTTCATATTTTGCTTCTTTTTATACTTATTTGGAAGTGATTTTTCCTTTTCCTTTGCCCATGACTTATGTGCTGCGAACGAATTACTTCCCTATTTGTTTGCCTTAGTGCAAGATATAGCACAGGTTAAATAAAGTAGTTTCCTCTAATATAACTTGGCAAAATGTCTTAACCACCCTCTGCCAAGCCTTTCAGGCGTATCCCTTGCTGTACACTCATATTTCCCTTACCAAACCATCAATATGGCACTCTACACACATTTTGCAGTATGGTGCTAGGTTGAGAATGTCTAAAATCATTTCCCTTGGACCTCTTGCTTCCAGTGGAATGGGACCATCCTATCAGTTTGAGCTTAATCTCAACACTAAAGGGCATTGTTCCAATTAATTGGTTAACCCAGTCTTTTAAGCTCCGACAATGTCAAGATACTTGGTGACCAAAGTTAACCACACAATGACCTACTTAGCTTTGGCTTCTTTTAACGATGGTATGTCCGTAAGGGACAAACTGAAGACAGCATCACGGATAATAATACCATTTAATGGCCCTAGCATTTGGCAGAAAAATTTTTCTTGGCTTTTTAAGCCACACAACTATGGTCATTTATCACATTAGATATTTCCACATAATTGCCATATTTCATTTTGTCTCTACAGCCTCAGTGATACTGGTTTGCATTTGAATAGAGCTTGCAGTGCTTCCTGGGCCAAAGTGAAGGTGGCACCATATTGTAACCATTGAAGATAAAAACTGAATAATTGTCTAAGTGTCTCTCATTTCATCCAGTTTTCATCAAAATGATTCCATGCAAAAATGCATTGTGTGCATCGTGCTGTGACCTCTGCTGGAACTAGAGGGATAGTCCAGTTGGTCTTGCCTTTCATATCTTTTATATATCTCAAATTCCTGTCCTATTGCAACAATGTGTAGCTTGCCTTTAAGAAAATAAGTGTCTCTAGGCACTTCGTATAAGAGGTGCCAAATCGAGCATCGAGCAGCATGACAATTAGGAAATACTGATATAGAGTTATTGGGGTTGGGAGTGAAAACCTACTCCAGCTCAAATGCCAGGTGGCACCTTCACTGATCAAAATGCACAGGTTCAGGGTACATCCCTAAATTTAAATGACCCAGGTAGGTGCGCACACCACTCGGGTCTCATCTCGAGTACACACATGCTCCTGGAAAGCCAGAAATCAGGTTGGGGAGCTGCCCACATTAGAGCATTTGTATTGTTCAACTAAACAAATCATTACTGTTTTGGGATCCATTCTCTTATCAAAGTGGGGCCCATACCCATATCTGCAAATCGTACAGGAAAGAACAATCTGCAAGGTATTAGCATATTCACCCGATATTTGTCATTTGGGGCAAGGCATTTTTGGTGTATAAGGTGCCTTAATTGTTGGCATTTTGTTAAAAGTTCCTGTGACTTCAGGTGTATAAATGATTAAGAATCATAAAAAAAGTGTCATGTTGTGACTTATACACCTGTGCTTACAGTGAGTCTTACAGGGGTTTGTATACAAACTATGTTTTTTTTTGTAAACCTGCCATTTTGTTTTCTCTCTCCACTATCTCTTCCCCCATTACCCCCCTCCCCACCCAACTAATTTTCTTCCCCTCCTCTCCTGTTATGAAATTATTGACTTACTGTTGGGGTGCAGATAAATCAGTGCTGGATGCCAATTCATGTGGAAACCTTTTCCATAAGTATTTTTAGACAATGGGATCATCCCAACTGAGTGTGAATTTAACCTTACTCAATGTCCAATCATCTGCACTTTGAGCCAGAGCCATCAAATATAGGTCAGTAATGGGAATTTGATTGGAATATTTTGCTCCCTGACTCAGACCAATTTAAAACTTGCTCAGTTATTGAGAGAGTTAGGTCCTTTAATCAGCAGTAGCTTTTTGATATTTACAGAGCGAGCTACAAAAAGTTATGAAAGCTTGACGTGCAATGATGGGACCTTGGTAACTTGCTCTAAATTTAATTGGAGACCAGTAATTAATAATCATTACAGAGTTAGCTTTAAACAGTTTTTTTCATTAAACAACTGTAGATCTGTAGTCTAAATTCACTGATGCAATATGTTTTCTTGTGAGTTAAATGCTTTATGTTTACTGTAGCATGGTTCTTAACAGAAAGTTGAACCAGTACATTCTCCCATATGATCCTTCATGATCAAGTGTCATATCTTAATCTGTTATACTGTGTGGAGAACTAAGCTAAATCAAAATCTTAACAGAATTTTCTCTTTCAATCTGAATAAACAATATTTCCTGCTACTGTTTTCACTGGCTGGTGTTTAAAAACGTGATATTAGGTAAAATGATCTATTTTAGAATACCTGCATTTCTAGTGTGTTATGCACAGTTCAAAAGCAGCAGCAGTTTAACCACTTTCACAATGAGATTTTAAAACTAACTGCAGCTTCATAACATTACATTAGGTACTATAAGTACCATTCAACCTCAATACTGCTGCTTTCATTTGCTAAGGAAATAGTAATGATTCTTTTCTGATCTACAAATATACAGTTTATTAAAGGATTTGTTGAATGTTTTGTGCTACTTCCAGCTTGTGCAATCGGCTCAAGTTCAGTCTGTGTTGCAATTTAAAAAAGTCAGACAATTGGCATTTCAGAAGTGTTCCTACTTCTGATGACAAGGCAATATGTTACAAGTTTGGTAATCATACCCTCTTAATTTCCCTGTGTGTTTGCAATGGTTGTCCATGATTATTTTGGCTCTGCAACGGTTGGCCAAGATCGACTTCTGGAGAAACCCAGGACTCATTTTCCCCCCTTGCAGCAGATGAAGCTGGCTGGTTTTAAAAGCAACACTTGTGTGTCATTAGCTGCATGTTGCCTTTCTGAATGACTCTTGTTTGATGATTGAGTCAAAGCAATCAGTCAGTACATTGTCATGCTTTAAGTGTCTGAGCTGCTTTGGGCTAATGCTTGTAAAACTTTATTGATCTTTGCTATGTTTTTACTCTGAGCCGACAGGATTAGACCACAAAGTTAAAGCACATGCAAGTGGAAACTGTTTTCTTTGGTTAGCCTTTATTGGCTGTTTGAACCCATTTTGCCCAACAACTGTTCATTTTTTATTGAGTTCTGCTTCCCCCATTACAAATTTCTCTGAAAGTGTGCTTCAAAATGAGTCACTCCTGACAAAGCAACCTCAAAGATGCTGTTAAAATGATTGGGAGCTTCCTTCCTATACAACGGCCATAATATTCTGACACTATAGAAACTGCCATAAAACTCTGACTGTGAATAGCGGTTGCCTTCCTAAAGGTGGTCTCCAATACCATGGCATCACAGGTAGCATGACAGTGCTCACACTTTTTATGTTTTTTTTATTATTTATTGTCAAATTGCTTCCTTATGTCCTGAAGGAGTTGATTTTCTGTGGTACAGTTAATCACATTAGAGCCCTTGACGGTGAGCATCAGCAGGCTGTTAAACTGCTGGGCCTTCATAGCTGAGCACCATCGTGTCTCCATACAGCGTCCACAGGGCAGGGGCTGTTGTTTGACCATCGGGTGCAGGGACCTTGCCTTTCTACTCCCTATTCCACTGAGCACCTACTGTAGCCCTGGCTTAAATCAGCTATATCAGCATTGACTAGGCACTGAACCTTGGACATTGGTGCTCACTATGCATCAGTCACTAGCCGGATAAACTTGTTGGGCATTTGAGGGAGTGAATTAATTCTCACTTTTGCCTGGGTGAATGCTTCTATTCGTTTTTAAAAGTTCCAGAAGAACATAGGATTATTTATTAAAGAATTTATTCCACACCAACCCACAATAACGCTCAGCAAAGCTTCATTTGGAGCATGGGTATACCATTGGTAAGATTGCTCCTGAACTGGGGCAGGCATGCATAATAGTCATCCATGATCACTCCCCCTGACTTTATCCCCATCCACTTGCCCTTCACTGGAGGAAGCCCTTGGGCTCTGCATTTTACCGGTGTTGGGTGATATGTCGCAGATGAGCACCTTGGCCCACACCTATTGACACTCGGTCCCTTCACACCAAAATATGTTGATTGCTGTTCTTTTGTGTTGTCATTTTTCTTTCTTTTAAATAACCCTCCTGTCTGTCATAGAAAAGAACTGTTGCTTCCTTTGCCAAAGTGAGGTATGTGAGGTTCTCTCATTCTTTTGACGCTGCACATTTTGATTCCAGGCAGTAACTCACTTGGGACGATCTCGCTGATTGCAACTCTTTGAATTATCATGGTGCTGTGTACCCTGACAATAATGTAATGCTCTTAAAGGATGGAATCTACTGGCCCATGTGATGGTGAAACAGATGGAAATGGAAATTGATCCACTTAACACCTTTTGGCCCCTGCTGATAATTAGCATTTTCAAAATGCATTATTTTAGTTACATGTGCAAATTTCTCTCTTGTTTTTAACCCTTTTGGAACCCATACCCTTTCTTTTTATATTTCTTCCTGTAAGAATCAGTTATACCCTCTCTTATCTGTATTTAATTCTGTGAGAACCCATGCCCTTTCTATCTTGTGTTTATTCCTGTAAGAATCAATGCCCCTCAATCTGTATTTAATCCCTAAGAACCCATGTCCTATTTCCCTTTCTCTGTTTAATCTTGTAGGAATCCAGGTCCTTTTAATCCATAAGGATCCATGTCCTCTCTGTTTTTAATTCTGTAATTTCCCATGCTTTCGCAATTTGTTTTTAATCCTGTAGGAGCCCATGCACCGCTTATCTTGTGTTGAATCCTCTAAGAGCCCATGTGCTCTCTAACTGTGTGAAATGCTGTAAGAACCCATTCTCTCAATATCTTGGGGGAAGTGATATGCTGAATGATTTGAGCAATAACATATGCCTGGCTGTACTGCACTAGAGAATCATGGGTAGGCTGACCACTCACTCTGCTACAGTACAGGTGCAATTATGTCATTGCCTTTCGATCATACCTTTCCAAATTAGCAGTATTCCTACTATTCTAGCGAGCAAGTCAGTAGAGAAAGTTACTGCTGTCTTCAAGATGTTATCTTGTGAGATTTGACTGGAAGTAGCATAGTGCAAAATGTAAATGTTGCCTCCAGGCAATCACCATTCAAACTTTAACATTTAGCCAGTTAAAATGGTGTATTTTTCTAGGTATGATCGAATAGGAAATAACATTTCCTGTGGTTCCATTTTCTAAAAGACAGATTAACCTCTTCACCGCCATTTTAACAATGTGCTATCTGGATCACACTGATCAGCTTTCAGCTTTACAGTGTGATTTCCCCAACCCCTTTGAATTGCATTAAGAGTAAAGATTTTCTGTGTTTGTGTGGCATTCTCCAAATGGATTTCCTGCATAATCTGCAATGATCATTCCTATCCCTCTTTTAACGTTGCTGTGAATCAGTGACCAGGAGGTGTGCAGATGCAGACTGTGGAGAAAAGATGGCCTGTGTATTTACTTGTGACCTCTGCCTAGTGCTTCACACAGCTGAGATTGGGACCAGGGGTTTTGAACCTGCATCCCACTGCCACAGTGCACTAGAGTGTCAATGTGCTGCACTTAACCAATCATACAGCACAGGAGGTGGCCATTCGACCCAATGTGCCTGTGTCCGCTCTTAGAATTGCTTATTCTCAGAATTGTAGCTAAATTCTAAAATGTCTATCGTAGCTAATTCTAAAGGCCCATCTCACCACCCCGCACCCCTTGGAAAAAATAAGTGATGAGAATCTTGTGCATTTGGTGAAGGGGTTAAAGGCTGACTTTATCTCCTGGTGGGAAATAATTCTGTTCTTTCTAAACTTTCCAGGTAAAAGTACCCCTGTAAACAGGCCTGGCTCGGCCGACTCTGTCAAGTCCCACGATCCTTTCCAGCCCTTTGGCGCTGATGACGGTGACCCGTTTCAAAGTAAAAAGGGGCTCGGTGACCCATTCAGCGGTAAAGATCCCTTCACGCCTACTTCCTCAAGTAAAACTTCTAAAGACTCTTCTTTGGGTTTTGCAGACTTCAGCTCTGTAAGTTGAGATCAGTGATACTCTCTGTCCACAATCACCCCCTCCTGTCCCCCTCTCCCAATCTGTGCTAGTATGATCATTCTACTAAAAAGCCTAAACTGGACACCTCACCAGCTTCTCTTGCCATTCTTTTGAAAATCATGCTAGCCATTTTTCCATGATAACACTGATCTCTTAAATACCTCTTGCCCTTTCCTCACTTTCTATCTAATATAGTGGAGAAAAAAAATTCTTCTAACCAGTGGCCAACCGAATAATGACAGCTAGCAGCCTTTCCAAAGATAAAATTCTTGAGATGAACATAGGGGGGAAAGTAATTCCATAATCATTTGGCAGCTGACCAATTGTACATTGACAAGGGGCTAACTGATTCCTGACAGTATTAAGGTGGATATGGTGAATGTTCTGAGGGTGTCATACACTGGGATTGAAGTGTTTATTTTGGTTCTGTCCAAGGTGGCAATCCTTTCCAAATAAACTTCAACCAGGATAGATGTATCACCAAGGTCTTTGGCCAGACATACTTTAGTTGGTGGCTGGGTGTTAACATTTCTTTCTTATCCCCCACCCCTCTTCCCTGTACCCTCCCCCATCTCCCCACCATGCACTACTTGAGGCAATTGACCTGATTCTACTTCAGTACAATTTCATCCTGTAATACTCAGCTGGTGCATGCAACGCATTGATGATAAATTGGATTTTTTATTAACCTATGTCAACAGTATCACTACTCAGCTCTCAGTCCTGAGTGTATTGTGTATGAACTTAGTGTGTACCAGTGTCCTCCCTTTGTATATGTTTAAGTTTATAAAGTTGTTGAACATGTCATGTTATGAGTGAACTATGAACTGAAGCAAGCCGATGAAAAATATGGGAGAGGCATCGATGGGTTTGGGCCTGTTATATGCTCTTTAGCAATAGGCTAATGCAAACCTTCCTGTTGACATTTCCTGCCATGTTTTTACGTTGGTTCAGTCATTGCAAGTGTTCTTAGTACCTCTGTTTCTTTAAAGAGATTTTACTTATTAGTAAAGCTTGCTATTTAGTTGGAGGTTGTCTTTCCTCAGAGTTTCTAGAGCATGCTCTGTGTTCCAGTAGCATAGTGTTTGCTGCATTTTATGGTTTGTTTGTTGAATTACATGCTGTCAAAAGTTTAACAAAAAGGCAAATGGACAAAATAAATGATATATCATTATAATGTTGAACACAAGCATTGAACGCATTGTCCTGAAAGAGAAGTCTTCATTCATCATTACCTGCTTGCTTGATTTGTTTTTGATTGGTGCACCATAGCTCCCAAAGAAATATCCTTTGACAGATGAGAGATGGAACTCTGCAGGTAGAGATGTCAGGAAAAGGAAGCAAATTGCTCTCCTTAGATTTTATGCCTGATACTGCTTCCTTTCTAACTTCCTAAACAACGGTGTGCAAAATGGAGCCGAGAGCCAACTCAGATGGCGGATGAGTATTTTTTCAGGCAACAGTTTTAGCCTGGGATGTGCTGGTATTCCCATTTTTTCAGAAAGTTTAAAATATGATCATCTTGACAGCTGATGGCCCATCCACCCTCTTATAAATTTCTAATTTTTCTTCCATTCTTTTTTAAAGGCAGTGAAATGCTGGGCTGCAGATCTATGAATATCAATAATCTGTATGTCCGAGCTTAGCCAATGAGTGGAGGTAGGTTATTTTGCTGTGGATATATCATTGGCAAATATAGTTGTGCTCAAGATAGCTATAGATGGAGATAACTGTTAGCTTCCTACTGGATGCAGTATTGCCTGTTACACCACAGACACGCTATGCCTGCAATCTACAGATTCGCTGTAGTAACTTACCATGGTTACATCAACTCCTTCCACCGAGAAGATCAAGCAGCAATGTCTTTAAACATTATTGACTCCAACTCAAGTATCATCTTGAATAGGACATATATTGCTATTACTTCAAAATCACTGGATCATTATCCTGGAATTTGCTTCCTAAAGGCATTGTGAGAGCACCATCAGCACAATAAATATAGTTGTTCAAACTAAAGGCCCACCACCACCACCGCCACAGGGCAACCAGGGATGGGCAAATTATGCAGCATTGCCAGTGTCAACCATGTCCTGAGAACAAATAAAGTAAATCCAGAAAAATCCTAATTATTCTATCACAGCAAACTGTTTCTTAATTTTGGCCTTTTCTGCGACTAACTTAACCGGATATCCCATCCGTATGAGCCTAGTCACCTAGTGGCTGAGTTTAAATCCCACCCTGGCAAGTTATGAAATTGAATTCAATAAATCTGGTCATTTGTGGGCTAACCCCAGAAAATGTAAGTGAAAGCTGATCAATTGTTGTAAAATCCTAGCTGTCTGTGATGTCCTTCAAAGAAGAGAACAGGCTGCCCTTGTGTGACCTGACCAACATCTGAAATCAGTCCCACAGGATGTGGTTGACATTTAGTATGTTATGAAGTGGCCTAAAACAATGATTACATAATGGGACACAAAGAGAAATTAAATGAAAAGTACTGAATACATGGACTGTGTGAAGACAAGGATCTTGACTATATCTGATTGAAGATCTGTGCATTAGACCTACTCCAGTTGTTCCAGAATGGCTATGAAATTAGCATCTGCCCAACAATGTTGCCTAGCTATGTCCTGGCATTAAAAAAATACATTTAACTTGGCTAATTGCTGCTTTATTGGCTTCTTCTCCATAATCCATAGTGGTGGAAAGAACCTGTCAGATTCACTCAGCTCTAAGGCTTGCCATGGTCTTGAATCAGACACAGGTGCAAGCTAAACACAAGAGGGGGTGAAAGCATTTATCCTTGACATAGAGGCACAGTTCAACCGAGTGTGGCATAGAGGAGCCTTAGCAAAACTGGGAAGTCATATGAAAAGCATTCTAGTGATTGACTGGTTGTCAGAGATAAATCTTCATAGCTTTGAACATCACTCCTGGAGCATGAGGACAATATCCTTGGCCTAGTCATCTTTACTTACTTCACCAATGTCCTTCCCTTTGTATAGAGATCAAAAGTGGGGCTATTTGCTAAAAAAAAATTACTATGTATATCATCTTTCACGACTCCAAAATCCTGAAAAAGCACATTGCAGTCTAGAGCAGAACCTGGGCAATATCCAGGTTTGGGCTGACAAATGGCAGGCAACATTTGTGCCACATATGTGCCAGGTAATAACTATCTCTAGCAAGCAAAGGGCTAACCACTTTTGTCTGACCTGAATGAAACATCGCCACTATATCCATTACTATCAACATTCTAGGGGTTGCTATTAACCAGAAGCTGAACTGCTCCAGCCATATCAACATTGTGGCTACAAGTAGTGAGCATTGTGGGTACTTTGCAATGAGTAGTTCATCTCCTAACCCTTCACTTCCTACCCACCATCTACAAAACCCAAATCAGGAGTGTGATTAAATACTCACCATTTACCTGATTAGATGCAGCCACAAGAGCACTTGAGAAGCTCAGCCCTATTCAGGATAGTCAGTCAGCTTGATTGAAACCACTGCTAATGAATTCCATTTTTCAATGTCCATCTATGGTGTTCTGTGACTTCTGTATGGATCATCTACAGTACCTTGGGCAGCAACATCATGGGACTATATCATCATCTCAAAGTTCTCCTATCAGTCATATACTATCCAGAGTTGGGCATGTGCTGCTTTTCCTCTATCATTGTTAGAGTCAACATCCTGGACTGTTCTACCAAACGTCATCCTGCAAGCAGCATCACCACATGAACTGCAACTCTTTAAGAAGAAGGTCCACCATCAAATTTTGAGTGCAACCAGGGGCAGGCATTGTATGCAACTTGGCAGGGCTGCCAACATCTCAACAAATAGAAACATAGTTGTGTATGTAAAACATATGCATGCACAAACATCCTGCTAAAAGTTGTGATCTAGGCACAGAGATGTACTAAGGTCACTTGGCCAGTTCCCATGGAAAGATGAGTCAACATGAATGAGAAGAGGAGAGGGATGCTGAGCTAATTATATTGATTTTAATTAGACCTAGATGTATTTTGTGGATAAGTGCACCATTTGATATGACTTTGAACCATACTGATCAGAAGTGAGTAAATTGTCCTTGCCCACACCACCCCACCCCATTTCTCATCTATTTGCTGTCCCTCAGCATCATCATCTGAAGGTATAGTGTATGCTGATGATACCCAGCTCTACCTCGCCACACTCTCAACTCTTCCACTGTTACTAAATTATAAAACTGGCTATCCAACATTCTGGCACTGGATGAGCAGAAATTTCCTCCAATTAAATATTGAAAAGACAGAAGCCATTGTTTTCAGTCCCTGCTCCAAACTCCATTTGATAGCTACTGAGTCCTCTCCCTGGTGACAGTCTGAGTTTAAGCCAATCTGTGCACAATATTGGTGTCACATGCAGTCCTTAGATGAGCTTCTGATGTCATATTCATACCATCAAAGACTGCTGAAGTCCTCATTCATGCCTTCATTATCTCCTAGACTTGACTATTCGAACTCTTCTTGCCTGGTCTCCCACATTCTACCTTCATAAACTTGAGGTAATCCAAAACGCTAATGGACCTGTCTTAACACACTGTTCACCTATCACACCTGCACTCGCTGACCTACATTGGCTCCAGGTCAAGTAGTGTCTTGACTTTAAGTTCCCCTTTTTTCAAATCGCTCCATGGATTGCCCCTCCATATCTATGTAATCTACTCCAACCCCACAAACCTCCGAGATACTTGCACTCTTCTAATTCTGGCTTCTTGTGCATTCACAGTTTTGCTCCTTCATTGATTGGCTTGCCTCCAGTTGTCCAGATCCAAGCTCTAGAATACCCTCCCTATACCTCTTCACTGTTCTACCTCACTTTCTTCCTTTAAGGCTTTCCTTAAAACCAACCTCTTTGACCAAGCTTTTGGTCATCTGACCTAATATCTCTTTATGAGGCTTGGTATCATTGTTTTATGATGCTCCTGTGAAGTGTTTTGGGATATTTCATTACATTGTGTGCTGTATAAACCTAAGTTGTTGATTGACCCTCTGCTCTGTTGGCTGTTTTCATTTGGACCCTCAATGTATGGAGGTGAGAGAAAAAAATCAGTCGTTTTTTTTTTTGATATATAGCAATCCCTGTGGAACGTGTGCAAAGAAGATCAAGACATTTTGAGAGCGATAGAGTAATTATCAGGTGGGGACAGTCCAGCAGCAAGCTTGGCTGTGATGTTGCCTTATACCTCTTAATGTCATCCCACCTCTACTGGAATATTTGTCAATACTTACTGTCCTGACTCGTAATAACAACTCGCTGGCTGCACTGTCTGTCTCCCTGGTTATACCTACAACAGCTCTGCAGAAACTATGTTGGCTTTTATCTGGTCATCTTGGGAAATTGGGAGTTTCATTAAATTAGTTGTGTCAGCAGAAAGTGATTTGAAGAGACTGGTGCTCAGCAGTACATTACAATTGTTTCTTCCTTTACCCTATTGCAGGGTTGGTGGCAGCATGTGCCTTGTGAGCTGCTGAAAGGTCCTACCTGCCCTTCCTGATGGTTGACAAAGATTTTACAGAGTGATGGTTAACTTTCTCTTGTTAACTTCTCAATTCATCTCCAAGAAAAGTTCTCCTGTGCATAATTTATTCTGATGTAATCTCCTTGGGCTAATCACTAAAGGTTTCACCTGCCTATGACAACCACTGCTTATTGGAATGAGGATCTCTCTTTCTGTCTTGTTGAAGGAAAACAGGGACTTTATTTGCAAAGGTGATTTAAAGTTGAACAGCGTGTAACCATTGGGGCTTTGTTTAGCATGTGGTTGGGTAGCCTCTTATTGTTGTTGGTCCATTGAGAAGAGGATGACGTCAGTCAGGCTTTGTGATTTTTGGGTCCTCAGGTGATTCAGCAGGCTAATCCTGGAGCCACAGGTCTTTGGGCAGTGAGAACAAGAATAGTCCTGAGGAAAGGAGGGTTCTGAAGCCAGGGCTCTGCTCTCTCTTTGCGCTTACGTCACTTCTTCGCAGCAGAGTTTATGCAGTCAGTTTCCGACAGTGTTGCAGCTTGTTGGATGAGGGGCCGCCACATGGTACGGTTTGTGGCAAGTTCCTCCCTGGCACCAATTTTCAATGAGGTCTTCAGGGTGACACTAAAATATTTTCTCTGTCTTCCTTCACATCGGGTGCCATCCTTAAGACATGAAAACTGGACCTGATTCAGAAGCCAATTATTTGGCATGCAGGTGCAGTGACTGGATCAGTGAAGCTGATTTCACATGGTCATGGTTGTGATGCTGGAGGAATTGGCTTCGGTGAGGATGTTGGAGTTTGTTCACTTGTCTTTCCACTTGACTTTGAGTATCCTGCAGAGATATCACTGGTGGAAATTCTCCAGCCTGCACAGGTGCCTTTGGTAGGTGACCCGAAGTCTAACAGCTATATAGGAGGGTGGTGACAACAACAGTGTTGTAGACCGAAGCCTTTGATCTCTTATGGAGATCTCTGTTGTCAAAGACATGGTTGTGTAAGTTTTAGAAGGCTGTGCTGCCACAATTGATTCTGTGCTGGATCACAGTCTAACAAGCCTTCATCCTCTTATGCATGTTTAAGCATTAAAGACAATAATGACATGTTTATTGGGGTTCTGAACTGCGCATTTTATTTTCAGTAATACTTTAATGAAAATACTAAATGGATCCAGGCCCTCAATGCAGTCATTAGGGAATTGGATAAATACTTGAAAAGGAAAAACTTGCTGGGCTATGAGGAAAGAGCAGCAGGAGTTTGGCCCTAATTGGCTAGTTGCACCAAGGAGCCAGGACAGGCACAATGGTGCTGAATGACTTCCTTCTTTACTATGTCATTCTATGATTAGGCCAGGCAGTCCGTGCTCACCCCATCCCTAGCTGCTCCTGCTCTCTATCTGATGTGCCAAACATTTCTGGCTCCCCTGTCTCCCTTCTTCACCCCTTGCAAAAAAGAAACATATACAGGCCTTTTTTATTTCCCTGGGGCTGATGTATCAACAGGAAATGGTATTTAATTCAGCTATGCTTCTTGGAAGACATGAAAATGTAATTAGAAATACTTTTCAAAGTGTGTGCAGACCTACATAGAAGCGCATGAGATCAACTCTGTTTTAACCAAAGCAAAGGTGGATCCCAGCAAAGATTTGATCTTATCAGATTTGTGCGCCCTACAGTGTAGATAGAAGCTTCTTCAAATATTTCCACTGTTAAATAAGAAACTGACAGGCCAAAATTCTTCAGAAAGTTGTCTTTGTCTTTTGAAAATAGTTCTTCTTCATGTTAATTATAACATAACATGATTTTAACATCTACTCCTCTGTCTTTTTTGTATATTTGGTGCTTCATGTGAGTTCTAAATAGATAACGAGCAATACCCAACCCAACTTGTTCTCTTACTCAATTGATTATGCTTTAGGTTCATTACTTATTGAAATCAACAAGATGGTAATCCAGGTATTGGCCATGAAAGTCTAACGATGTGTGCAGACTTGCTTCCTCCATCTCCTGTCCGAGAATCTTTCATATCAGAACACAGTAGCGAACTCCCTTTGGCAGCTCATTGAAGCACATTTTCTTTTTTGGCTGTGTGCAAGGGCAGAAAAGAGGCAGCATCATAGCTGACATCCAAAACACTGCTGACCTGCAGACTTTTGCAGCAAATGGTCACTGGATAATAATAAATCATCTGAGTCATTGCATTTTTCTCTTTCCTTCCCTTGCTTTCTCTCCCAAATTGCAAGCACTAAGACCATTTACAGCACCCCTCTTGCTATTCCTGCTTTGGTCAGGAAACACAAAAAACAGATTGATGATGCAACCCCAAAGATTCTTGGTTACTATCATTCACTGGAGTTTTCGAGGGAGTTACCTCAGCCTAATTTTAAAGGATGGTATTTTGGGAGGGGAGAGATTTCCTGAGTAAAGTGTTTACAAGATAATAAAATATGGTTTTCAAACTGCTGAGCTAACAGATCAAAGTTAAGATGCTTTGATTTGGCCTGCCTGTGTTTTCTGCAAATTTCGAAGCATTGCCCTTTGCATGAAAGGTTTTTTACTTCAGGGTAACCACATCAGCTACCTGAGAACCCAATCTCTGGGTGTGGCAGGCCTGAAACAAGCAAGTAAAAACTAAACTCTTCTTTGTTGTGCTCAGTTAGAGGCTGATCTTATTTGTATTTTTCCATTCTTCATGCTCTGTACAATAAACCCAAATATGCATAAGTTGAAGTGAAAGGGAATCGGTTGACTTTTAGAGCCTTGATGTGTTTCTGATCCCTGATCAGAATCAGAGAAAGCAGTTGGGACTGTTTATAACAGCCAACAGATTAACCTCACAGCACACAAGTAGGGCAGTTTAAAAGAAACCGTTTGATATTGCAATAACAAGTTTGCCAATTACTGTTGATTTACATAGTTGACTCTTAATTTCCTTCCACTTTAATTTAAAAAAAAATTGTGTTAAACCATGAAGGGTTGGAGGCAGGAGGTGCAGGGAAAGAAAGATGATCCTGTCATAGAATCTCTGCTGATGCTGCTCCAGGGTTTATTGCTGTTTACATTTGAGAGAAGAGCTCTTGTTAATCATCTGGATCTGTGGTGAAGCACCTGGCCGTTGTTTTAACATTCCTCCTGATGCTACCAATATTGGGAACTCACAAGCGTATTAAGCCACTCCACAGAATTTGCAGCGTTTGTTTTTAACATTCTCATCTTTCATCTTGGATGTGTTCCTGTTAATCTGACATCCAATTTTCAATTATTAGTTTCTGATTGTGAGCAGATTTCAGTGTTTTAATTGTCTGGTTTACTCAATTTCAGGAATCTAGATAAGAATTATGAAAGTGTTCACTGAATAATGTGCACAGAACCAAAGGCTCTTTTGTCTCAGTCAGCCTAAGGATGCAAAAATGAAGGGGAAAGGGTATGTTCACATGACATGATTCTCCCAACTTTGCTATTAGACCGAGTATCCTATAGCTGTGATACATACGTCCCCATCTTTCCAACCTACTTGACATAGTACTGTCATCTTGTAGACTCTGGAATCATAGATGCCCTTATTTAAATTTGTAAACACATAAGTGAAACAGGCCCCAGACTTGTAAAGTTCATGAGAAACCTAGTTTTTCCCTCACCAACAAAAACTCTGGGTCTTACACATTTATTCAACCTCATTCAAGTAAGGATTGCAGTTAACTTATGGGACAGAGAAAAGCAATCACCTGAAGACACATTTAAAGACTTTAGTTTCACTATGCTGCCATATTAATGAGATGCTTTTCCCTATTTTAGTTGTTTAAGAGGCAATGTTCTGAATAAGTTCTTGTTATTCCTCCCAGTAGTCCTAATCATTGTGTATGGTATCATTTAAAAACTACAGTTTGTCAGTATTGTCACTGTAAATCAGTGCAGTTCTGGTGATCCTAGAAAGCTCTTTGAGAAGTTCATGAATTTTCTTTTACCTATTAGTGAATTTGCCTTGGCTGATAACTTTTCAAGCTGCAGTAGCAGCCCATTAAAGCTTTCCTGGTGTGTCTGCTTTTGCTCAACTCACATTTGGCCTGCGTCAAAGCTGGTGGTTTTGGAATTTGTGTTACAACACAGCATGTAGCACCTGTTTACAGTTTCTTCAACTGCTGCACAATTTGCAGAATTGTGAAATCAACTCTAAACTTAGCAAAAAGGCTTATTGCATCCATCCTCTCCTTTGCTAGAGGTTTCCAGTGAGGACAAGCTCAGTCAAACTCAATTTAGCTGAGTGCGGGCACAGCACTACTCAAGATGTTTGCCTAATGATGGATCACCAGCTGGAAATTGGGGAATAATTGAGTTTCAGTATGGAGCCCTTATGACAATGTTCTAGGGAAGTCACGTAAACTGAGCAGCAATTTGTGATTTCTGGAAAATTATACTTCTTTCAGGATTAGTTTTGACCAGTTCGATGTCAGCATTCCCCTAACTTCCATTGTTGCCTGAAGACAGTTTTGATCAAGATCACTTCTCCACCAGTGCTCCCCTGCTGTCATCACTGTCTTTGATACAATCATTGACACATGGTTTTGGCACAGGCTCAAGTAGCAATGGGCAATTCAACCAACATCAAGCAAGGATCAGGTCAGGCTGTTTAATTCTCCACCTTGTGACTTTGACTCTGGTTTCTCCTCTTGAATGCTGTATCTGCTGTCATATAGTGTCCTTTGAGCTTCAATTTGGCTTCTGGTGGGTGCAGTGTTTTAGACAGTGGCCTTTCAGCTCAGGGATCAGGCTTTGAATTAGGCCAGAACTGTTGAGACAAAAGTTGTCTTGTTGTAAGTGTCCTACAGCACAAAACGGCCCTTAGTTTGATGTTAAATTCACTCAGAAGTCACCCGATGGGAAATTAACATTGTACATAGATGCAGCAATGGACATTCTTCTAAGTTCGGGGCAAAAACATTTTGCTGGAAGCAGAATAGAGGAAGTTGCTAAACCTTGCATAGAACTGTGCCATACATCCAAGTCCCTGTAGGTGTTCCATTATTTGGCATGAACAGCATTCACTATTCTTCTCTCACCCCCAACTCCTGACCAATTTTTTTTTTAAGAAAGGATGAGTACCATAAGGTCTCATTTTTAAATGAGCTGCAGCAATGACCCACATGAACCTCATCCTAGCACCAGTGTCAGCCATGGCAGCTTTGTTAATTATAGTACACAAAGGTGGTGCTGATTTGCCTCAAACTGATCCTTTGCATCTGGAGCCTTTCGGATGTGGATGGGGAAGGGAAGGTGAGCTGCTGACACAGGCAACAGGTCTCCAGCACTACCAGTATCTGTCTTGGAAAAAAAGAAGGGGAAGGAAGAGAATATCAATGCTGGCTGGAAAATTGAAGGAAATTATTCGCAAATGAAAAGACCGGCACAGTATCGAGAGACATGGAAAGACTACTATGAGCAAAGGACCTGCCTTTGGGCAGGACATACATGATGATGATGCCTTGTACTAGTTGACATTACTTCTGAACTATGAGTCTATGTCCCAGAACACACTGACATTCAGTTTATGACCTCTTGATTGCATCAGCAGGCTAGATGGTAACCAGCTGTCACTTTTCTTATTCTACCTGCACTGTGTTAGCATTACTGCATTTACAGTGCTACAGTGCAGCACTGTTGCCTCCGAGGACTTCAGAATCAACATCAAGTATATTCCAAACATTGCCAGCAGAGGCTGCCATTTTGTCAGCCTCCAGACTGAGCAGTTCGGGCCACCCACACAGATATGGCCTGTATTAATCTTCTCCGGGGACTGGAGGAAGATGCAATGGCCAGAACAAATTGCAATACTTAATGACTTTAAATCAAATGCAAGGGAAGAATTGATTTCTGTTTTCCAATGTTTTGGGACCTGTCCTGTGATTTAAAGTTGTGTGTTCTCCAGCATTTCAGGTCTCTGACAATACCATATGAGCTTTTCCTTGAACTATATGTTTACTTCAAGTGGATGACTGGCTAGTTGTGGACCTCTCTGTCATGACAACCATCCAGCAGACCATGAGCTGCATGCACAGGCTAGGTTTCACCATAAACCTAATTACTGTTAGAACAGGGCCTATCTTTTTATAAGGTCCCAGTTATATACCACATGAGACGTAGCAAGATTTCTCGTACATGGTCTTGGCAGTGATTCAGAAGAGTCTTAACTCTGAAGGTTTATCCTGCATAATGAAAAAAAATCTGTACGCTGTGAAATTCCAATGAATTTTGTCTGCATGTAGAGGACTGACTCAGCTTGTTGAAAGTTCACATCTCCTCTTGTCTACTCATATAGCTAGCTGTTCCATTTTGGTTTTGAATTGTACCTCGAGTAACTTCATGCATTTGAAACTTATGTGATAATTACACTTAAATCTAGTATTCTATTGGTGCAAAGAATTAAAGAACTGTAAACTTTGATCCCACCATACTTTGTTCAAAAAGCCAGTTGAATATTTTTTAGACATCATCTACTATTGCTTTTGTTGAAAATTATAACTGAATATTTATCTCCAGAATTTATACTCGCCTTCAAGAAGGTACCAGAGTTTTACCAGCATCTCATTTCCTCCACAGAGACAAGTCATGCCTTGTTATGCACAGAGCTTTAGCTTTCTATGTAGATAAAACCAAATGTTTCCAATACCCAGGGGAACTTCTTCCTTTCAAAAGGAATAGACCTCTGACAAACTCATTGCGAAATAGAGATGAGTGTGTGGAATTGATTTTATTCCTTGGCAGAGCAGATTCATCAGGGAAAGCTCAAACCAATTTCAGTTATGTTGTGGGTACCTCTTGAACCAGTGCGGAGGGTTTCTTAGAAAGCTATCTCCATTAACTTTCATGCTTTACCATCATATTTTCGGGATATGACCACTTAAGTCCTTTGTCACTGTGCCTCAAGCTGGTCTGAGTTACGTTGTCAGGTTTTTGCATGTTGTGTTACAATACCTGGAGGCTGACAAAACTAGGAAGAATATTCATTTATCTGCCGTTAAGTATGACCTTCCGTGTTCTTTGAAAGTCTTCTTCCAGTCTGCCGCTCTTTGTTCCCTGACCTGGTGCAACCATAGTTTTATTCAATTGCTCAAGATCTCACACTGCTGGTCTCAGTGTTGTTTCTTCTAGTAAAAGAACTGAGGCAGTTATGAGTGAAACCATTGCACCCATTGGAGTGGAAGACGATCATGTAACAAAACAGTCATATGGTGGCCCAAACTTCTTGTGCCCAATCTCTCATGGGATGATGGCAATATCTGTTTATATGTGCAAATTGAATATCTTTCAGTGAGTGAGGAAATGTATCCAGCAGTAGGGTAATCTAAGATTCAACCCCTGCCCCAAACTTGCATTCTGGTGTTCTCAAGCGGCCTCAGTACATGTGCTGCCTTTCAGCTGAGAGCACAGAGAGAATGACAGACTACAGCTGGTCTACAGCTTCTGCTAAAGTGACTGCAGGCATATTGAGCAATTCAAGAGAAATGTATTTTTTGTTCCGTGATTCAATTTTTAAAAGTTTTATATAACACCTCAAACCTGTGGAAATAAATATGCCATTATTAAACGTTGTTTTTACTGAACACCCTTCGTTCTATCCATCCAATTTAGGCTCTAGTCCAAATGTATAATAGCCATTGTAACGATAATACTGCAGAGATGCTCTCTATTATTGCAGCTTGATGTTCGTTTAAAGACTACAGCTCTCACAAGTGAGTCAATATGCAGTTGTGAAAATAGTTGCAAACCATGTTAAGGGTGTCCATTCATGTGAGGGATTCTACATCAAGGGTTAGAATAATAGAACTTTCAAGTAGCTCCCACAATGACCTACTTGGTAAAGTTAGTGTAGTACTAAGGCATACAGATCAAAAGGTCCCAACTTCAATCCTGTCTATGATTGCTGCTCTCAGCCAGGGCAGCTGTTGTGAGTGCTGCAATTGATCTCTCTGCTAACAATCACGGATCAAACCCCTGATCACTGTCCAATGAACCTTGTTGGAACATCAGTGTGCGTAAACTGTGTTTGAGGACAGGAGTGTTCTTGGCTATGATGTTTTCAGTTGTCAAATAACCTGCTGATGTTTATTGTCTATGCTCAAACATGAAGCATTGGCAGTTGACCCAGGTACTGGCAACTTACTTCAATAGGGTTGACTTTCTGCATCAGAGGAAGAGAATTTAAGAGGGGGAGAAAAATACAAAATTATTAGTGTGTACACCATTACGTGTGCATTTGCATTCACTTTCTCTGCAGTGAAAAGCCTAGTTCACTCAATTGTTACTGTCTTAAGTGGGTTAAATTAATTATCTGGGTTAAATTAATTTTGATTGCTGATTAGATTGGAAGATAAAAAATGTAACCCCATTATTTAAGAAAGGCGGGACAGAGAAAACAAGGAACTTACAGACCTAAAATAAAAATACTTGGAAAAACTCAGCAGGTCTGGCAGCATCTGCGGAGAGGAGCACAGTTAACGTTTCAAGTCCGTATGACTCTTCAACAGAACTGCTAGCCTGACATCAGTAGTAGGGAAATGCTAGAATATATCATAAAGGATGTGATAACAGGGCACTTAGAAAATAATGGTAGGATTGGGCAGAGTCACTATGGATTTATGAAAGGGAAATCATGTTTAACAAACCTGTTGGAGTTTTTTGAGGATGTTATTAGCAGAATAGGTAAGGGGGAACCAGTGGAGGTGGTATATTTAGATTTTCAGAAAGCTTTAATGAGGTCCCACAGAAGGGGTTAGTAAACAAAATTAGAGCACACTGGCTTGGGGGCAATATACTAGCATGGATTGAGAACTGGTTAACGGACAGAAGACAGAGCAGGAATAAATGGGTCATTTTCAGGTTGGCAGGCTGTCAATAGTGGGGGTGCAAGGATCGGTACTTAAGAGGCCCCAGCTATTCACAAACTATATCAATGACTTGGATGTGGGGATTAAATGTAATATTTCCAAGTTTGCAGATGACTTAAAACTAGGTGGAAATGTGAGTCGTGAGAATGATGCAAAGATGCTTCAAGAGGATTTGGAGAGACTAAATTAGTCGACAAAAAATTGGCAAATGGAATACAATGTGGAGAAATGTGAGGTTATCCACTTTGGTAGAAAAAACAGAAATAGAGTATTTCTTAAATGGTGAGAGGCTGGGAAGTGTTGAACTTCAAAGGCACTTGGGTGTCCTTGTTCCTGAGTCACTGAAAGCTAACAGCAAGCAATTAAGAAGGAAAATTGTATGTTAGCCTTTATTATAAGAAAATTTGAATACAGAAGTAAATATGTCTTACCGTGATTATATAGAGCTGTGGTGAGACCGCACCTGGAGTATTGTGTGCAGCTTTGGTTTCCTTACCTGTGGAAAGATATACTTACTATAGAGGGAGCACAACGAAGGTTCACCAAACTAATTCCTGAGATGAAGGAACTGCTGTATGAAGAAAGATTAAATAATCTGGACCTTTATTTCCTGGAGTTTAGAAGAATGATTAGAGAGATGATCTCATTCCAACATACAAAATTCTTACAGGACTTGACAGGGTTGATGACCAAAGGATGTTTTCCCTGGCTGAGGAGTCTGGAACCAGGAGAGAGAGTCTCAGAATAAAGGGAAGGTTATTTAGGACTGAGATGAGGAGGAATTTCTTCACTCAGAGGGTGGTGAATCTTTGGAATTCTCTGCCCCAGAGGGGTGTGGAGGCTCAGTCATTGAGTATATTCAGGACTGAGATTGATAAATTTCTACATATTAAAACCATCAAGGGATTTGGGGATAGTGCAGGAAAATAGTGTTGAAGTGGAAGATCAGCCATGAGTGGGCTCAGAGGGCTGAATGACCTACTCCTCCTATTTCTTATGTTCTTATGATCAGCTAACATAGCATGGACATCAAACCTGGGGCCTTTCTAGTTTATATGGCTCAACTACTCACTAGATAAACTTGGTCGAAACATGAGAGTCCAACAGTCTGCGTACATCACAACTGTTTGTATTGTCTTATGAGTTTGTGCATCATGTGCACCCTATAGTTCTCAGATGTCCTCCACCAGTGACAGAGTTTTGATTTGATCACATTATTCATCACTGTTCTGCAATTACCTATTTGTCTCTTCTTCCCTAAAAGCTACATCATCCATCTGTACGCATCCCCCTCCCCAATGTACTAATTTCACACTGTGAGCTTGTCCTTGGGGTTATGCCATATTTGTCAGCTTTGATATGTAAATCAGTTGAAATGTTTTGCTGTTTATAAGGATAATTGAAGAGAGAGGGATATAGACTTTGACTGTTATTGTACATCTGGGAGAAAAATTATTTGATATAATTTCTTTCAAGCTTGTGCTTTCAAAATTCTTCTTGCTGTATATTCTCTCCCTAAAGAGAGACAATTGCTGGAAAGGAAACTGCTTTTGGGAATACGTATTTGTGAGGATGAGTGAGTTCTGATCTGCCTGACCCACCCTTCAGATGGATTTTCTATTTCACGCTGTCATTTTTTAATTTAACTTTGTATTTTAACTGATTCAGGCAAAGAAAGGGAGTGGGGAAAACTGAAGAATTAGAAACTAAAGAACTAAGTTTGAAGAATGAGGCCATTTAGCCCCTTAAGCCTGTTCTTCCATTCAATGAGATCATGTCTGGTCTGCGACCTAACAGCTAGCTTAAAGAAGTAGAATTTTTTGTTGTTTTATCTGGTTCCTGGGCGACATTAATCTGGCTGTGACTGTACATAAATCTGGATCCATCTCTGCTGTAGTTAGTATGGCCAGGTTCAAAAGGGAAAGTTTCTCAAATCTCTTTTGGTTTTTAAAAAGTTATGTTTTAGTTTCTTCACTTTTGTATGGAATGTTTTAACAGCTGATAGCAGAAATGGCTCAATCTGTATTATCCAATTCAGCAGGGAGAGATTCACAGTTAAATGTGAGTGAGAAATATACAAAATCCCCACTTCACAAGGGCCTTAAAACAAATTTAAGAGCAGCTACATAATTCTCTTAATTGATAATGCACAAGGTGCTGCTGCAGAGTTTTAGCCAAACCATAAAATACTACACCAAGGCATGTCAGTGTAGGAAATGGGTTTATACCCATCTTCCTGCACTCACTGCATCCTTGATCACACATTGCCTCAGGAACTGTTGAGCACAGTCAAGACCCATCCAAAGCTGAAAGGGTAAAGCAAGCAAGTTTTTCATAGTAGCCTGTGCTAAAAGAATATAGATAGGGTCCTGAGAGCACATTGACCTACCTTGTTCCTCAGCAGAAAGCATGAGGCAACAAAGACCCAGAAAGAAGAGAAAATCCTTCAACAAACAGGGGAAAAAACAATTGGGGTGGAGGGGTGAGAAAGTGAAGGTGGGAGGTCTGATCTGAACTTTAGCTGTTTTGCTACCTGCTGGGCAATAACTGAAAGGGTGGAAAGAAAACTTCACGCTTTCCTCAGCACGCTGAAGGCTTGTATTTTCTTTCCTAGGATTGGGACAATATGTTACTAATTGGATGTGATTCCATTCAATCTGTAAGCCTTGTTAAATTTGTGCACTTTTCTAGTTAACATTTTTGTTTGAAGAATTTCTTCCTAGATGCTTGAAAGTCAGGGGCTTTTTCTTTGTTAAGAATGTTTGTGCATGTTGACATGTAGAAAATGTAGTTTAGATAATCTGTGTGATACCCTAGTGAGGCATTAAGCAATGAGCCTGGTTATGATCATTGCTAGTGGCTTGCATTTTAAAATTCCAGCAGCTGATGGGTTTCATATTAAAATCCAGCGTCCAGAAATCCAATCCTCCCTTAAATTCAATTTAACAAAATGTTCTCTTCATGCTAACACATCCACTGAATGATGCAATGAGCTTGAACAGAGATTCAACCCATGACCTCACCAGAGCAATAATCCCCTGGGATCACGGGGAGCAGCAGATATTTGGCATCAGGATCTAAAATTTTGAACATTTTGTTAATAAGTAACCCATTATTTGTCAGAATTTTAGATGGTTTGACAATTTTAGTTGGGAATTTAAAACTTCTGTGTCCTTGTCCAGTTACTAAGTTTTAATATATTCCTATTTATGGTACCGGAGTGGGACTTCACAGCATTTCAGGTAAGTGATTGGGTGCAACACAACCAAATGACAATTTCTACAAATTTATCCACTTACTGCAATGCTGCGGTTTGGTCCCAAATATCCTCATTCTCCACTGCATGTTCCTTGGGTAATGAAAATCCTGCTTTCTGAGTCACATCATGGGATGAATATATGAACAGGGATAGTATATTCAGCGCATTGATCCTGCTGTTCCAGTCAGTTAGATCATGGCTGACCTGTATCTTAACTCCAGCTGCCACCTTAGTTTCATAACACTTAATACCCTTAAAAGCCCTCTTTTTTTCTAATATATTCTGCAATATTTTTGACCATAGACAATGCAGATTTCCTAGTTGATGCATTTTGTTACATATTAATGTAGTGTTTTTAAAACATTGATTTGCAGGGAGAAAATGTATCTAAACTCTTACTGTGGTTTCAGCTCCTTAAGGACAATGACTCTACATTCATTTTTGTCTTAGAAGTCATATATTGGAATCAATCTGTCTCCTCTTGTCAAAAGTGCTGAGCTTTTTTTTTAGAAAAGCAGTTACAAGTGCATTCCCTCTTTCCATGGAAATATGCACCATAAAAATTGAACTGACTTGCAGGTTAGTTTACATAGAGTATGGGGTGTCTAACTGTGGGACACATCCTGACCTCAAAGCCCAAGCTGTTCAATCCTATTTCAGTTTGTATTGCTTATTTTGGGTTTGAATTTCTTGAGGCTGAATGTTCAAAAGGGACTTCACCCAAGTATTGTTGCTTCATTGGTGTGTAAATCCTGAGTAACAACAACAAGCTTCATTAATATCAGCAGCTTGAAATATGTGCAAATTAATAGTAGTCATAGAGATGATTTTACTTGTGGGGAAACCAAAACTAGGGGCAATAAATACAAGATAGTCACTAATAAACCCAAAAGAGTATTTAGGAGAAACTTCTTTAGCCAGAAAGTAATGAGAATGTGGAACTTGCTCTCACAAATAATAGTTGAGACAAGTAGCGTAGATGCTTTTAAAGTGAAGCCAGATAAACACATGAGAAAGGAATAAAAGAATGTGCTGAAGGCTTGTGTGGAGCATAAACACCCAGGGTGGATCGGGTGGGTTAAGTGGCCTATTTCTATGCTGTACAATAAATACAATGGGAGCATGTAGTGAAAGATCACAGGACCTCCACTTGTGCCTTTTTTTACACAGTTATGCAGTTTGTGAAGACAAAAAGTTTGGGTACCTTCTCAGTCAAATATCTGTATATTCCTGAGACAAACAAATGCCAGGTATATGTAGTTACTAAGTGTGTTTTTTGACTCTGTGGGATTGCTAGCAACAATTCAAAATTTGGAATTATATGTTTTTTCTTCCCCTCTGCCTCACTGAGACAGATCTACCTTTGTTTGTGGCAGCAGGAGTGAAACAATGTAACACAGATAAGGGTTTAAAGTATCATTGTGGATATGGATGTAATCTGCATCAGTCTTTTTAGGTGTGTTGATTGATTGTGCAGTATAATGAGTACAGTGGCAAGAGGAACTCAGTTCTGCTGAAATGTCTGGTAGAGAGAGAGCTTGGTACATTGGCAGTATGCAAAAGGATGTCCAAAAACACAGGAACCCTTCAATAGCAAGCGTTGTTCTATCTATGGGTAACAAACAACAACTTGCATTTATACAGTACCTTTAACAAAGTAAAACGTCCTACAGCGTTTCACAGGAGTGTTAGCAGTTAACATCAAGCCACATAGAGAGATATTTGGACGCATGGCTAAAAGCCTTTAGTTTCTTAAAAGAGGAGAGAGAAGTGCAGAGTTTTAGGGAGGGAACTCCAGGGCTTTGAGCTTAGGCAACTGAAGGCATGGGCACCAGTTGTGGGGCAATGGGAATCATGGATGCGCAAGTTTTCTCAACATGTTAAAGCTTATTAATTGTGCTGAAATACTCAGTTCTCACTGCCCTCAGAATAAGAGGTGGGCCATTTAAGACTGAGGAGGAATTTTTTTACTGCCCACCAAAAAAAAGACTTGAATCTGCTGAAGGTTACTAAATACAGTTTACTAAGCACTGTATCCCCAACAGGCCATCAACAAGTGACCCTTGGTGAAATGGAATCTTCCAAGACTTGCTGAACTTTGACTGCGCCCAGTTCTTTGCATATACTTTTTATTAGCACAGGTTGATGGATAGCATTCTACACCAGAAATACTAACCTTTTTCTCCCATGGGTGACTAGACTAATTGTATCAGTTCTAAAGCTACCCCAATGAGATCAGCCAGTTTAACAAAGATTGGAGTTGTACTTGGAACCTGTATAGCTTAATATCATAACAGAGAATATATTAGACCTCAGCTACAAAGTTTCTTACATCAGTTTTGGTATAACTTTGATTTACTACCTTGTTCACCATTGCACCAGAAGAAAAGTAACTCAAATTTTATAAGATGTTTCATGTTTTTGAAACTCTGTCAAGTTCTATTGACCATGATGAATCATTGGGTGAGCTCTGGATGACTTATTAACACTTTAATGCAAGTTTTTCAGTTCACACTTGCACATGTATGTAATTTCTTATAGAAATTGTGGATCTAAAATACTAGACCCATCTTTGTCCCAGAGAACAGTTTCCACGAGGAAGTATCAAGCCTTTGAGTGGAGCTTTACAACAATGAAGTAAGGATTTCCCCAAAGTTTTCGATCCTTCATAAATGTAAGGCAAACTGTAACTAGTGGAGTGCCACAGGGTTCAGTGCTGGGGCCACAATTATTTACAATATATATTCATGACTTGGATGAGGGAAATGAATTTGCGGATGACACAAAAATAGGCGGGAAGGCAAGTGGTGAGGGTGACACAAAGAGTCACAGAGAGATATAGACAGGTTAAGTGAGTGGGCAAAAACTTGGCAGATGGAATATAATGTGGGAAAATGTGAAGTTATGCACTTTGACAGGAAGAATAGAAGAGCTGAATATTATTTAAATGGAGAAAGACTGCAGAAAACTGCAGCACAGAGGGATTTGGGAGTCTTTGTGCATGAGTTACCTGTTGCACAAGTTCAACAGGAAATAGGGAAGGCATATGGAATGTTGGCCTTTATTTCAAAGGGAATGGAAGATAAAAATAGGGAAGTGTCACTAAAACTATACAAGGCAATGGTTAGACCACACCTAGAATACTGAACAGCTTTGGTCCCCTTATCTAAGGAAAGATGTACTGGCATTGGAGGAAGTCCAGAGATGGTTCACTAAGTTGATCCTGGGTATGGAGGGATTTTCTTATGAGGAGAGGTTGAGTAGGTTGGACCTGGACTCATTGGAGTTTAGAAGAATGAGAGGCGATCTTACTGAAACATCTAAGATTCTTAGGGGGCTTGACAGGGTAGATGCTGAGAGGTTGTTTTCCCTTATAGAAGAGTCTAGGACCAGATGGCATAATCTCAGAGTAAGGGGGTGCCCATTTAAAACAGAAATTAGGAGGAATTTCTTCTCTCAGAGGGTAGTTAATCTGTGGAATTCTCCACCACAGAGAGCTGTAGAGGCTGGGTCGTTAAGTATATTCAAGGCTAAGATAGACAGATTGTTAATCAGTAAAGGAATCAAAGGGTTATGGGAAAAAGGCTGGAAAGTGGAGTTGAGGATTTACAGATTAGCCATGATCTCATTGAATGGCAGAGCAGACTCGATGGGCAGAATGGCCTACTTCTCGTACGTTTTATGGTCTAATGTTAGGAGATAAGAAGCTAAGATTAGCTTCACAAGCTAATTTCATTCAGATGAACTTTTCTTGCCACCTAATACTTTTGATAGAATTGTTTGCATCAATGACAGTGTGCAAAAGGTATATTTTTTATCAGCTAGCAGAATATGCAAACTTGGAAAATTAGAGGCTCATTTTTATCAGTGAATGTTTTACCTTATCAGACAGTGATTATTGAAGTTTTTTTGGAGGCGTTAATCTGTGCCCTTCTCTCTCAGCCCTCCCACCACCACATGAAAAGGATCAATACATGGTTAACACATTGAGCACTCTGAAAAAGAGATGATTTATTGAAGCAGACAAGAATTCATAGAGGGCTCAACAGAGTAGATACAGGAAGCATGTTTCCCATGGCTGTGAGGCCAAGAACCAGGGGACACATCCTCAAAATAAGAGGTGGACTATTTAGGACTGAGGAAGAACTTCTTTACTCAGAGGGTGATGAATCTTTGGAATTCTGAACCTGAGATGGCTGTGGAGGCCAGATTATGAATATATTCAAGGCAGATATCGAAAGATTTCTAGATATCAAGGGATATGGGGATAGTGCAGGAAAACGGCATTGAGGTAGATGATCATCCGTGATCTAGTTGCGGAGCAGGCACGAGGGGCTGAATGGCCTACTCCAGCTCCTTTGTTCCTATGAATAATTCAACTAGGGTGCTTTTTGTACATCAGTGAGTGGCGATAATTCAAAGCTTGATTGTCCATGCCCCAGAAACTTTACCTATATAAGTAGCTGGAATCAAGGACACAATGGAATATCATGAGCTTAGAGGACCCAAGTGTGTAGAAGATTGTGAACTTTCATTACACAAAGGGCCAGCATTTGCAATGATACATCTGTTATCATTGTTTTTGCTTTGAATATTTGGAGCTTGTTCCTGTGTTGCTGTAGGCCGTAGTCATTGTTATCTCATTTGGAAGTCACAATTGTTTGGTAACTTGTGATTAGGCCACATGACCACATTCTAGTGTGGTAACACACAGCGCTGCTCTGTAAGGTTATGACGGTGGCCATCTGCTAAACTAAGCCACATGCTGTGGGCTCATACACTACTGCTGGGGGAGCAACAGCCATTGGAGCAATATTTTAAACTAATAAAAATAATATCTTGCACATTCAAAGGTCTATAACAGCAACATTTCACCAATAGTACAAATTCTGTTTCATTAACGGTAGATTAGACTATGACACTTGCAATCTGAGTTTCAATGCCTGCCTTAGTTGACTCCTGTCATCTCTTCTATGGCTAATAGGATGTGTAAGATATTGAAGTAAATGGTTGTATATATAAAAACTTTTGTTGTGACTTAGACGGTGCAGTCAAAACTTTTGCCTGGAAAGAAAGGGTTAGCAAGAAGGCCTCCCCTCAAACATCCCTAGGTAAAATCTTTAGGCAGTCTGTCCAGTTTTGAGCCCATAGATTTGACTTGCTCGGGATTCAAGCCAAACTGTTCCCCACCCATCACATTTGACTCTTAAAAAAAATTCTGTTGGAATATTTAAGAATTTATGTAGTACATGACCTCTCTCTTAGGCTTTCCATGTTTACAGAAAAATTGAAATGGCTGGAGAGGGCTGGAATATTTTCTTCACTGATATCTATTAAAACAAAAGCTCTAACCTTTCCCTCCCCTCCCCACTTCTTTATGGACATTTAATTTTAATGTATATTTTTATATCAGGACTAGTGGTAGAATACAGCTGATATTTGGCAATACCTGTACAACCTCATTGTGATATGACACAAGCCATCTTTTGCTTGAAAGTTTGGTGTTTACACTATGCAGTGAGGTGGTTAGAGATAAGTACATATCTATCCTTGGTGGCTCGAGACTGTTATGTACATTTGTGACTTCAGACTGACTCATTTATAATGCACGTTGCGGTTCAAGTTCCCAACAGTGGCTGGGAGCGTGGGGCACAGTGGAACCTATTTTTTAAATTATAACTAGTTTTTTTTTAGCAAACTTGGCATTCAGAACATTTTAAAAGCAAGAACTTACATTTATGTAGCACCTTTCACAATCTCAGGGCATCCCCAAGGGCTTCACAGCCAATTAAGTACTTTTGAATTGTAGTCACTGTTTTAAAGTAGGGTTTTGTGGCAGCCTCAAACAATAATGAAATTAATGACCAGATAAACTGTTCTTTAGTGATGTTTGTTGAGGGATACATATTGGGTAGGATACGGAAGACCTGCCCTGCTCTTCTTTGAAATTCTGTGATGGGATCTTTTGCATCCACTTGAGAGAGCAGGGAGGATGTCATTTTAACATTTCATCTGAAGGGTGACACCAAAGACCAGCCTAGATTATGTATTCAAGTTTCTGAAGTGACATTTCAACCCATGACCTTCAGACTCAAATACAGGAGTGTTACAGTAAGCCATGGCTGACACCTTGAAGAGAAGGGTAGCTGTTGATTGTGAGTTTAAATTGAATGTCTCAGTAAACTATACAATCACAATAGTCTCACAGCTGTTGCCAGTCCAGGTCTTATCCCCTATTGAAATAAATGTACATGTGCATTGGACAAAGGATAGTGATCAGCTCTTGGAAATCTTTATAGCGTCCCTTGACCCTAAGGTCACTGCTCAATGTTTTTGTTTATTGTCCTCCAGGTGACCGACATAGAACCCTGAAGTTTTATATCCACTTACAGCAAATGTTAAAAAGAAACTATAATATCTTCATAATGTTGACATCCAATGAGTCTCACTTGCAATCACACCTCCAACCAGTATCATTCATAATTGTATGCCACCGCTAAATATAGAAAATGGGACACCATCACTCTAGACCTGAGTTGTATCGCATTCGTTCACAAGCAGTTCTGTTACCCTCATTACTGTGAGTCCCATGCCAGTACTAGTGTAGTTGTAGATCCAATCTTTGTCAAGAGCAAAATACTTTGCTTTGATATGTAGATGCTTGTTTTCGCTTAGCTTGGTGAGCAATACCTTGTGTAATAGCTTTTTAAATTTTTTAATTAATTCTTGGAATGTGGATATATCTGACATTTATTCCCATCCCTGGTTGCCCTGAACTCTCAGTTTGTTAGAGCCAAGAGGCTGGTAAGGATGGCAGGTTTGTTCCCTAAAGAATAATAGTGAATCGTTTGGTTTTTTACAACAACCTCACCATCTTCCTGGTCACTTTTATTGATATAACCTTTTTATTTCCACATTTCATTTCAACTGAATTCAGTTTCTCAAATTTCCATAGTAGAATTTGAACTCCTGTTGTCTGGATTACCCGTCCAGAAACATAACTGCTGTACTGCCACACACTTTTCCTTAATACAGTTTGAATTAGATTTCCTAGCCATTCCATATAAGTCCTGCAAATTCCAACATCAAAGTCTCCTGTGACACCAAGGAATTACTTCTGTCTCTGCAGTTGGATTCCTTTCCCACCTGACAGTTAGCTGGCTGCTTGGGGCACTGATCCATGAGCACCTCATCCTAATGACCATTCACGAAACTTCACATTGGGCTGCGGAAGGATGGTTTCTGTGTCCTGTCCTACAATTAGCCCTCAGCCAACACCACCAAAGAAGGTTAACTATATTTTGCTGTGTGCGAATTGAGTGCTGCGTTTGTCCAAAAAGCAACAGTGACTGCACTTCATTGTGACATCTGGGGGATATGCAAGACACTATATAAATGCAAGTTTACTTATTGTAGCGCTCTATTGCTGTTATAGTGTATGCAACATTGCTTGTTAAATTATGAAATCCGTCATCGTCCATTAATTGCATTTTGCTGTATTGGCTATTTGTTTAAATAGAACAGTCTGAAATATGGTTTAGGAATTATAAATTCACAATAAATTTCTTAGCTTTGATTTCCATGAGTACTCCCAAAGTGACCCTGAAACTGACATTAAAATTCCTAGAGGAGTCCTAACATTCTTCATTCAACAAGTCATAAAACATAGACCTCATATATTGGTGCCACAATTGCACTGTATGTACTGAGTCTGTGTCCTTCAAATTTGACTAATTGTAACATTATTAATGAGCATTTGAATTGCTATGCTCGCTTGGGTGGGGGGTGGGGTGGTGATTTGAGATTATAAGGAAAGCTGATGTGGAAGTGGCCTTTAAATTCAAAAGGGAGATGTTCTGAGGCTTCAATCAAGGCATATTGCAGGACAAGTTAGTGAGCACTTAGCTTCATCTGGCTATTGCTGAATTTGAAGTTTTTGATGCAAAAAGTGAAAGGGTGTTTCATTTTTTAATATTCCTCACCATAAGAAGACATTACCTTCTTAGAAGTAAAATAATTTAAAAGAGAAATTTTCCAGGTCATACAAAACGAGTGCCTCTGGCTAACCCAATGCTAGATTTTCAGGAGCAACATTCAGTCCTCTGAGAGGGATGGCTGGCTTTCCAGTCAGTACAAATTCAAGTTTGTTTTCTTACATGGAACAGAAGGGAGAGTTGTGCTGAAATGGTCAGAGCTCCCATCACAGCCATGCAAGTACCAAGAGCAGTTTGGTTGTAGGTGGAAAGCTAAAGACCAGATATAAAGACAGGTGGAGAGATGAATAAAAACACTTCTCTACAGCAAAACTAGAAAAAAGTAATATTGCACCTTACGTCTCGGGATATTCCAAAGTGTTTCACAGCTAGCTAGTTGCTTTGTGAAGTGCAACCAATCTGTGCTCAGCAAAGTGCACAACAGTAAATGAGGTGAATGTTCAGTACAACGGTTTTTGGTGAATGTTGAATATTGACCAGATCATCATGAGCACTCTCCCCATTGAATCTTTAACAGGTGGACAGGGTCTCAGAACATCCCATTCAAAGGATAGATCCTCCACAATGCAGTACTGTGTTCAAATGTGATAAGTCCAGGAGTTGGGTTTGAACCAGTGCTTTCTGAGCCAGGGATGAAAATACTCCCAACTGAGCGCTTATAAAATATCTAAAGAGGAGGACTGAAGATCAAAATAAAAGAGATGATGCTTGGCAATATTGTGATTTACAAGTTAGTTATAAATGGAGTCACATTGACACATCAAGTATCATAGGATATGCATCTAATTCCTGCATCAGCATTGTGACCAAGGCTCTCATCTGCACTAACATTGGTATCATAATCGACGGTCTCAATCCTTTCCTTCAAAGGTTTTGTTGTGTTGTCTTTGTAAATCTGATGGTCTCGAACTTGAACCACATCCTGCTGGGAATTCTTGGAACTGTTTCAGCCAAATTTGCCAAGATCCATCTTGAGAGCATGTGGAAGATTCCCATGGAGGAAACCCTGTATTACCATATTTTCATTGTGGCAGGACTTCAGAGATCCTACATCCTGGGAAAAATCGAATTCTTATCTGAAGAGCATTAGCTAGACCCCTATTACTAAAAGTGCTCAATGAAAGATTGTTCAGAAAAATCATGGCCATGCTGTGCTTAAGTATGGAGACACTTGATGTATAGGCACCCTCAAATTAAAACTAGTCTCCAAAATTTCTGTTTTTTCCTGCCGGATCTACCTCTGATATCGAAGGGATGTATTTATTCATTCTCCTGAGTAATAATATCCTGATTTAAATAAACAGAAAGCAATTTAAATAGAAGAAAGACACTCTGGATAGTGACTTATAACCAGTACTGCCCCAAGGATTGTTAGGTAAACCTATCCATTTTACAACTAACTTTTTTTAATTCATTCGTTCATGGGATGTGGGGGTCACTGGCTAGGCCAGTATTTATTGCATACCACTAATTGCCTTTGAGAAGATGGTAGTGAGCTGCCTCCTTGAAAAGCTGCAGTCCATGTACTGTAGGAACATCCACAGTGCGGTAAAGAAGGGAATTCCAAGATTTTGACCCAATTGGCAGTGAAGGTTCCACGTAAGGATGGTGTGTGGCTTGAAGGGGAACTTGTAAGTGGTGGTGTTCCTATACATCTGCTGCCATGTCTTTGAGCTGGTAGAGGTTGTGGGTTTGGAAGGTGCTATCAAAGGTACCTTGGTGAGTTGCTCAGTGCAGCTTGTAGATGGTACACTCTGCTGTCACTGTGCATCGGTGGTGGAGGGCGTGGATGTTTAAGGTCATGGATGGGTGCCAATCAAGCGGGCTGCTTTGTCCTGAATATTTTCGAGTTTCTTGTTGGAGCTGCACTTATCCAGGCAAATCACGGGTATTCCATCACTCTCCTGACTTGTGCCCTGTAGGCATTAGGGAGTCAGGAGGCAAGTTACCCTCCTCAGAATTCCCAGCCTCTAGCCTGCTCATGTAGCCACAGCGTTTATATGGCTAATCCAGTTCAGTTTCTGGCCACTGGTAACCCCCAGCATATTGATAATGAGGGATTCACAGATGGTAATGCCGTTGAATTTCACGGGGAGATGGTTAGATACTGTCTTGTTGGAGATGGTCATTGCCTGACACTTGTGTGGTACGAATGTTGCTTGCACTTCTCAATCCAAGCCGGAATATTGTCTGGGTCTTGCTACATTTGGACGTGGACTGCTTCAGTATCTGAGGAGTTGTGAATGGCATTGATCATTGTGCAACCATCAGCGAAAATTCCCACTTCTGACATTATGATCGAGGGAAGGTCATTAATGAAGCAGCTGAAGATGGTTGGGTCTAGGACACTACCCTGAGGAACTCCTGCAGCAATATCCCGTGACTGAGATGATTGACTTCCAACAATCACAACCATCTTGTTTTGTGCTAAGTATGACTCCAACCAATGGAGAGGTTTCCTCCTGATTCCCATTGACTTCAGATTTGCTGGGGATCCTTGAAATCTCACTTGGTCCAATGCTGCCTTGATGTCAAGAGCAGTCACTCTCACCTCAACTCTTTTTTGTCCATGTTTGGACTAAGGCTGTAATAGATCAGGAGCTGAGTGGCTCTGGCAGAACCCAAACTGAGAGTTAATGAGCAGGTCATTCCTATGTATTTGCTGCTTGATAGTACTGTTGACGACACCTCCTATCACTTTGCTGATGATTGAGAGTAGGTTGATGGGGTGATAATTGGCCAGGTCGGTTTTGTCCTGGTGTTTGTGCACAGGATATACCTGGGCAATTTTCCACTTGCTGGGTAGATGCCAGTGTTGTAGCTGTACTGGAACAACTTGGCTAGGGGCATGACTAGTTCCGGAGCTCAAACCTTTAGTATATTGCTGGAGTATTGTCAGGGTCCATAGCCTTTGCAGTATCCAGTGCCTTCAGTCGTTTCTTAATATCATGGAGTAAATTGAATTGGCTGAAGACTGCATCTGTGATGCTGGGATGTCTGGAGGCGGTGTGGTGGATCATCCACCTGGCACTACTGGCTGAAGAAGATTGCAAATGCTTCAGCCTTGTCTTCTGCACTGGGCTCTCCCATCATTGAGGATGGGGATATTTATGGAGCCTTCCCTTCCAGTTAGTTGTTTAATTGTCTACCACCATTCACGACTGGATGTGGCAGGACTGCAGAACTTAGATCTGATTTATTCGTTGTAGGATTCCTTAGCTCTGACTATTGCATACTGCTTCTGCTGTTTGGCATGCAAGTAGTCCTGTGTTGTAGCTCACCAGGTTTACTCCTCATTTTTAGGTATGCCTGGTGCTGTTCCTGGAATGCCCTCCAGCACTCTTCATTGAACCAGGTTTGATCCCCTAGTTTGATGGTAATGGTAGAGTGGGGCATATTCCAGACTGTGAGGTTACAGATTGTGTTTGAATACAATACTGATGGTCCATAGCGCCTCATGAATGCCCAGTCCTGAGTTACTAGATCTGTTTGAAATCTATCCCATTTAGCACGGTGGTAGTGCCACACAACACGATGGAGGGTATCCTCAATGTGAAGGTGGAATTTCATCTCCACAAGGACTGTGCAGTGGTCACTCCTACAAATAATGTCATTAAGGCTGGTGAAGATGGGGTCAAGCATGCTTTTCCTTCTTGTTGGCTCCCTCACCACCTGCCGTAGACCCAGTCTATCAGCTATGTCCTTTTAGGACTCGGCCAGCTTGGTCAGTCGTGGCACTACCCAGCCACTCTTGGCGATGGACATTTAAGTCCCCCACCTATCCAGTGCATTCTGTGCCCTTGCAACCCTCAGTGCTCCCTCCAAGTGGTATTCAACATGGAATGGTACTGATTCATCAACAGATTGAAATCAGCAGAAGGTTTCCTTGCCCATTTTTGACCTGACGCCAAGAAACTTCAAGGGAACCAGCGTAACTGTGGATGTCTCCCAAAGCAACTTCCTCCCGACTGTATACCGCCACCTCTATTGGGTCTGTCCTGTCAGTGGGATGGGACATACGCAGGGATGGTGATGGTGGTGTCTGGCACATTGTAAGATATGATTCGGTGAGTATGACTATGTCAGGCTGCTGTTTGATTATTCTGTGAGACAACTCTTCCAACTTTGGCACAACACTCCAGATGTTAGTAAGGAGGACTTTGCAGGGTCAGCAAGGCTGTGTTTGCCATTGTCCTTTCTGGTGTCTAGATTGAAGCTGGTTGGTCCTTCTGGTTTCATTCCTTTTGGATTTCATAGCGGTTTGATAAAACTAAGTGGCTTGTTAGGCCATTTCGGGGGGCAGTTAAGAGTCAACGGAGTGTGGCCGACTAACTGAGTGTAGACGTGGAGATTGATGAGAGGGGAGATTTAAGTGTTAATTTTGCTCTTCAAGTCTAATCTAGTCTGTGTTTAGCAGTAACTGGAAAGTACTGTGTAAGCGGACTACGTTCTTTCTTTCTTGCAGTTTAGACAGGGTAAACCCACTCTCAGCTGTAGGATCTGACTAGTTAATTAGCTAACTGGTTGAATCTGGTTACTGTAGTCCCAGTTCAGTTTACTATAAATTCAGGGCTCTTTAGTGCAGCCTTGGCAAGCGGAGTGCAGTCAACTAACTGAGTGAAGACTTGGAGTTTGGTGAGAGGGGAGTTCAGTGAAGGGGGAGAAGGAGTTGTTAGTTTCTTCTTTCTATCTTTCTGACCCCATAGAAATTGGTTCTTGCTCTACTACAGGGAAAGGAGCTAGTTGTTTGGTGAGTATCTGGTAAGTGGGTAAGTTCTATTCTATCCCTACATTTTAAAATACTACATAATTTGGTGGTAGAGTTAATAAGACATATAAGAAAGCAATATAAATAAGTGATATAATTATGTAATTATTTAAAACACATTAAGGATGGCAGGACAGGTGATGTATCAAGGCTGCAGCATGTAGGAGCTCCTGGATAACATTGTGATCCAGGGAAAACACTTCTGCAGTAAGTGTTTGTGGCTTGAGGAACTTCAGCTCAGATTCATTGAGCTGGAGGCTGAGCTGCAGACTACAATACATCAGGGAGGGAGAAAGTTACCTGAATGCTTTGTACCAGGAGGCAATCACACCACTTAGGATAGGGTCTTCTGATTTGGTCTTTGGCCAGGGACAGGAGGGTGTGACTGCGAGTGAGGCAGGTAAGGGGACTCAGAGAGCAGGAATGTGAGCCTCTTCAATTGACCAATAAGTTTGAGGATCTCTCAGCTTGTTTGAATGGGGGTTAAGGGTGGATGAGCAAACTGACTATGACACCGTGGTACAGGAAGCCATCCAGGTGGTAGTAGGGGATATTATAACAAGGGGGATTGACACTGTTCTCTGTAGCAAAGGGTGAGAGTCCAGTTGGCTTTGTTGCCTGCCCGATGCCAGGGTTTGGAACATCTGCTCAGGGCTGGAGAGGAACTTGCAATGGGATAGAGAGGATCCATTGGTCATGGCCTGTGTAGGTATCAACGACATAGGCAGGGTGAGGAAGGAGGCTCTGCATAGTCAGTGAGATGAGCTAGGCACCAAATTAAGAAGCAGAACCTCAAAGGTGTAATTTCTGGATTATTACCTGAGCCACATGCAAACTGGCATAAGACAAATAAGATTAGAGAAATGAATGCATGGCTCAAAGGCTGATGTGGGAGTTCCGATTTGTGGGGCGCTGGCACCTGTATTGGGGAAAGTGGGATCTGTACCGTTGGGACAGTCTACACTTGAACCATGCTGGGGATGGTGTCCTCGTGAGCTGCCTAACTAGGGGCAGTAGGGAGGGGTTTAAACTGAATAGTGGGAGTAAGGGATCATATTTAGGAAGATGTGGCAAACCAAAGATTAGAGATAAGGCAAGAGAGACAGGTATTAATATGGGAAATGATAAACAGATTTTGACAGGAAGGGACAGAGATTACACATCTAAGAGTAAATAAGCTGGTAAGGCTAGATGCTACAAAATAATAAAAGGAAAAAACTAAAGGCTCTGTATCTAAACGCAATTAACATTTGAAACAAAACTGATAGCGCCAATAGAAATAAACAAGTACGATCTGATAGCCATTACAGAAACATGGCTACAGGATGGCATAGATTGGGACCTGAATATTGAATGGTATGTGACATTTGGAAAGGACAGGAAGTTAGGAAAAGGTGGAGAGGTGGCTCTGTTAATTAATGATGGTGTTAACACATTAGAGGGGGATGACCCAAGTTCAGGAAACAAGGATGTTGAAACAGTTTGGATTGAGATGAGGAATGATAAAAGAAGTCACTTCTGAGAGTGGTATACAGGTGCCCCAGTTATAACTACACAACAGGAGAGAGTATAAAAGAAGAGATAATGGGAGCTTGCCAGAAAGAAACAGCAATAATCATGGGGGATTTTAATCTACATATAGACTGGTAAAATCAAATGGGCAAAGGTAGCATAGGTGAGGAGATCGTAGAATGTTTTCGGGATAGTTTCTTAGAACAGCATGTTCTGGAGCCAACCAGAGAGCAGGCTATACTGAACCTGGTATTGAGCAAAGAGATAGGATTAATTGATAACCTCCTAATGAAGGCATCGTGGCTGGGGAATTGATAATGGAATGTAGGGAGATGGCGGATGAAATAAACAGGTATTTTGCTTTGGCCTTCACTAAAGAAGTAACATCCCAGAAATAGCTGTAAATCAGGAAATGAAAGGGAGGGAGGAACTCGGGGAAAATTACAATCACCAGGGAAGTGGTATTGAGCAAATTGCTGGGGCCATGGGCTGACAAATCCCCAGGTTCAGATGGACTTCACCCTAAGGTGAAGATAGTTGATGCGCTGGTTTTAATTTTCCAAAATTCCCTAGAATCGGGTAAGGTGTCATTAGATTGGAAAATACTAAATATAACTCCTTTATTCAAAAAGGGAAGGAGACTGAAAGCAGGCAAGTATAGGCCAGTTAGCCTAACATGTATCATAAGGAAAATGTTAGAAGCTACAATTAAAGGTGTTATAGCAGGGCACTTAGAAAAATTCAAGGCAATCAGGCAGAGTCAGCTTGGTTTTGTAAAAGGGAAATCATGTTTAACCAATTTATTGGAGTTCTTTGAAGGAGTAACATGTGCTGTGGATAAAGAGGAACTGGTGGATGTACTATACTTGGATTTCCAGGAGGCATTTGATTAAGTGCCACATCAAAGGTTATTGTAGAAAATAAAAGCTCATGGTGTAGGGGGTAACATATTGGCATGGCTAGAAGATTGGCTAGCTAACAGGAAGCAGAGAGTTGGCATAAATGGGTATTTTTCTGGTTGGCAGGATGTGACGAGTGGTGTGCCTCAACTCAGTGCTGGGGCCTCAACTTATTACAATTAATATAAAATTACTTGGAAGAAGGAATCGAAGGAATGGTTGCTAAATTTGCTGATTATACAAAGATAGGTAGGAAATCAAATTGTAAAGAGGACGTAAGGAGGCTACAAAGTGGCATAGATAGGTTAGTTGAGTGGGCAAAGATCTGGCAAATGGAGTACAATGTGGGCAAATGTGGAATCATTCATTTTGGCAGGAAGAGTAAAAAAGAAGCTTATTATCTAGATGGTGAGAGATTGAGGAGCTCTGAGACTCAGAGGGATCTGGGTGTCCTAGTGCATGAATCACAAATGGCTAATATGCAGGTACAGCAGATATTTAGGAAATCTAGTAGAAAGTTATCATTAATTGTGAGGGGAATAGATTGCAGAAGTAGGGAGGCTACGCTTCAGTTGTACAGGGCACTGGTGAGACCATATTTGGAGTATTGTGTACAGTACTGGTCTCCTTATTTAAAGAGAGATGTAAATACATTAGAAGCAGTTCAGAGAAAGTTTACTAGACTAATACCAGGAATGGGTGGGTTGTCTTATGAGGAAAGGCTGGACAGGTTAGGCTTGTATCCACTGGAATTTAGAAGAGTAAGAGGCGACTTAACTTAAGATCCTGAGGGGCATTGACAGGATGGATGTGGAGAGGATGTTTCCTCTTGTGGGAGAATCTAGGACTAGGGGTCACTGTTTAAAAATAAGAGGTTGCTCATTTAAGACAGAGATGAGGAGAATTTTTTACTCCCAGAGGGCTATGAGTCTTTGGGACTCTTCCTCAAAAGGTGGTGGAAGTAGAGTCTTTGAACATTTTTAAGGCAAAGCTCGATAGAGTTTTGCTTAACAAGGGGGTGAAAGATTATCGGGGTAGGCAGGAATGTGGGGTTGAGGTTACTTTCAGATCAACCATGATCTTATTGAATGTCAGAGCAGGCTCAAGGGGCCGAATGGCCTACTCCTGCTCCTAATTTGTATATTCAACCAGATTGCTGTGGGCCTAAAGTCATATGTAGGCCAGACCAGGTAAGGCTGACAGTTTTCCTTCCCTAAAGGATACTAATGAATCAGATGGGCTTTTATGACAATGGTTTTGTGGTCACTATAACTGATTAGCTTTTCATTCCAGATTTTATTAATTGAATTGAAGTTAATTTAATTTCCACCAGCTGCTGTGAGCCCATGTCCCCGGAGCATTAGCCTGAGCCTCTGGGTTACTAGTCCAATGACATTACCACTACCTTATGATGTCAGAATTTGGTAGGGGAGATTGTCTAAGGCTGATACTCCATTTCCGAGATTTGGAAAACTTTGGTTTTCCCAGTGCATGCAGAAAGCTTCCCCAGTTCAGGAAAATTACATGTTGCTCCTGCTTCTTTGTTGTTTCAAAAAATATAAATGTTTTGATCTCCATTCAGAAAAACGATGTATAACAGGGAGATAAATTTGCAGTTATAGATCTTGGGAATATACTTCGAGATTTAGATGCTAGATTTCCACAAAAAAATGCCAAAGGTCCAATCATATAAAGCATCGATTTGGAGTATGTACGTTTTAGTTTTCAAGGTTTCCTACATGGAGGCAGTTTAGGGAATGGAGGTCATTGCCCTTCAAGTATTGACACAACCCCATGGACTCCCAGTCTTAACCTATGAAAATCTGTGCCAACTACCTGAAGGAAAATACTACCCTCATTACAGAAAACATTTTCATCAGCAACAGTAAAGTTTTAAGTACTGAAAATATAGAATACAGAATTGTTGAGACATTCCTTATAGTGTGTGGTTTGCCTGACCCAGACAAACAAACATCTTACCTTGCACCATCCTGGGATTCCTCTCGCAGACCCCAATTTAAATGACTTGTTTGTCTGCCTTGCCCCTCAAGTTAAGATGTGACACAGACTTTAGGTCAGCAAGTCTGATCTTATAATGAAGGTACCGCTTCCTCATTTGGGATCCATCATTCATGGGTGATGGCTGCAAATAGTGTTTGGAATAATCTTCCTGCCAGTAGTCAGATTTAGGATGAAGCAGGGCACAGAATCCTGAACTCCAACAATAATCGTAGATCTTGGGGCTCATAACAGCCCGATTTCTGATGCAGGGTGCAGCTCAGGTTATCACAATTATCACACTTCCAAGAGGCAGTTGATTTTTCCAGAACATTGAAACCAATTATGAGATAACCAGTGATCTAAGTGGTGGTTTTGGTTCCTTTAGTGGTTTCTGGATAGATGCACCATCCAGTGTGATGCTAAGAAAAATCCTGAAAAGGTGGGGGGCGGGGGTGGGTTGAGAAAATCGTTCCTGAAGCAAGCAAGTGTAAATATATGGGAGTTGGGCAAGAGAGGCAGGCATCATTGTGATGTCCCCTCTCTTGCTAACACCCTCAGCCTAGGTTCATACATTGAGGGAACCATTTGGTCAAGGTAGCACTGTACACCACCAAAATTGGAATCCTTGTGGGAGGAGGTAAAGCAAACAAAGAGGCCTGACCAGTGTGATTACTATGTAAACTTACATAAATGGTCTTTTCATTCACGCCAAGATAAAAAGCGAGGCACTTGATGATCTTATTTAGTCTTTAAGGTTTATTAACTGCTTGGGGCTACTGGAGGAAGGGACAGGAAAAAGACCCTCTGCTTCATCCAGCCTTGTTTCATACAACTGCAATGCCTTGGGAATCACAATATCTACACTCCCCAGCTTACCCAGAGCTATGAAATCTCCCAAGAGAGTCAAAAATGGAATAAAACCTCACCTATGGGGAGGGCAGGGGGTGCTATGAATATGAAAATCTGAAAGTTCCTCTCCAAAGCCCTCAGCAAACGAAGTTAGTCCAGGACACTACCCTGATACTGATTAACTTTACAGGAGACCCATTCCTTGCACAGGGAATTCAGAGAATTGGTCTCCACCGCATAAACCAGCAATCTGTTCCATGGGTTCTCCATTCTCTGGGAAAAGAAGGACTTCTTAATGTTTAACCTCGTTCTGCCCTTGCATAACTTGTAGTAATAACCACTGGTTCATTCTAACCTATTCAGTTGGTAAACTTCCAATAGCAACAAAGTTTTGTGAGAAGCAGGTGGAAAATTAAACATTTTGTACCGCCAGAAATGGCGCCTTGGGATTTAAATCGTGTTTTGCACAAATTCCTATCAGCCTCTCTTTAAACCTCTGGTTTCTTGTAATCTCACAACTTGTATTAATGTGACCATGTTCCTCACTTCAGATTCACCCAGTTTTATCATTCAAGGCAAATGGATATTGATGGAACAACTGTAGATGCACAATCCTTCTAAGAATTCAGCCCCTCTGCAATACTTTGCCTCTGCTGACACAAGTTATGAAGGTCTGAGCTAATGTCTGGAGTGTTAATCATTGCAATGTTCATTGTTCAAAGGGTAACAGAAGATTTCCCTTTGATGTTACAACACGGTGTTTTGGAGCTTATCCCAAGACTTTCCTTAAGATATCATGGTACTCACTTAGCATGGGGCTAACTGGAAGCTCTGTCGCACCAAAATATTTGCTGCCAGTTTGAACTGGTATGTTAAGACAATATTGTTACACAAAAATCTCCAAATAGGATCAAGAGAAAACCACTGGATACAGGGCTCCAACATGACTATAGTGTGACTATAGCTGGAAGCTTCCTCCCCTGATTTCCCATTAGCAAAATATTGATATTTACAGAGCCTGTAGAATCAGCTAAGCCCATGTTGGTAGCTTGTAGCATTTAGGAACAAAACCTTAGCTGAACTTACCTCCCTCAAGCCGACACCTACAAAAGAAACTTATGGCTATAGTCACACTGCAGCCATGTTGGGACCCAGTATCCAGTGGTTTTCGCTTGATCCTATTCGGATATCTTTGTGCAACAACATTGCCTTAACATGTCGGTTCAAACTGGTAGCAAGTACTTTGGGGCTACAAAGCTTCCAATTAGCCCATGCTAAGTCACAGCACCTACTGCACTATTTCCTGCATTGTATTTTGCATAATCCATTATATCTGGAGATTGAATGACAGCAATAATTAACTCCATGAGAGGCGGTTCCCTTCATTCTTGTAATTTACAAGTGTCCTTCTGCCTTGGCCTCCATAGTGTGCTTCCAGCTTCCTAATGTGCGTGTGTTTAAATTCTCGGTTATGTTAAGCTTTTGAAAGAATTGAGGCATAATCGCGAATGGAACCCACCATACAGCATGCACAGAAGAAAGACCACATGACCAATATGGTTCTGTCATGTCACTACACAAGGAACAGCAGCTCAGTGGTTTCCTGTTTTAGGGTAATGGCGTATTCATCTATATCAGAATGTTGAATGATCATGAGTATGCCTATATCTTAAATTTATTCTTTAACAGTAATTTGTGCTTACTAATGTCAGGACCGGGAGCATTCTTTACTTCTTAATTAATTTGCAAAAGCGAATGATAATGAATTAAAATTTGCTCCAGTTAATTTTAAAAGAATGAATACCTAATTCAAACATTGAATAACTCAATGTACAGAGCTGCAGGGGCCAGATGCTCTCTCATTTACTCCCATTGAATGGACTTGCAATGCACTAAAACCCTTCCTACTCACTCACAGTCATGCCCTCTTTCCATGCCCTTTGATTTCCATGCATTGACTTTAGTGTCTCAAGTCCTGCCCCATTTTTTCCCTTTACAACACATTCCTAAGTAAATGTATCCTGGCAAATATCAGCACTAAATTCAGTGAATTCATCACAAAATTTCCCGTAGCAAATGATTCATTTAAATTAACTCAAAATAAGTCAATAAAATATATTTAGAACAACTTTCAACTTTGCACATGGTTGATGATTAGTTTTATATGAAGATGTTAGAAGAAGTTTCTGATTCATTGCTTCACTTTTATTAAAATATTGGCTGAAAGAAAATCTCTCAAACCAGTTTATCAGAACTCAGTTGTCTGACCAAACAGTAAATGAAAACCTGAAATAACATAGCTTTGGCAAGGGACGGAAAAATTTGCATTTAATCCTACCTTTCTCAATCCTGAGCTGCTCCAAAGCACTTCACCGCCACTTAATGCTGTTAAAGTGTAGTCTTTGTTGTAATGGATGGAAACACAGCAGCCAATTTGTGCATGGGACATCAAACAGATTAATAACCAGAAAGTATGGTTTACTATTACGAGGGGGATACTATTGAGCTGAACACTGGAAAAACTCCCTTTCTCTCCCTCAAAATAGTAATGTGGGATCGTTTGCATCTACCTGAGAGGGTCAACTCATCTGAAAGACAGCACCTCTGACAGTGTAGCGCTCCCCTAGTTGCTCAAATTCTCCAGAGTGGGGCTTGAACCCACAAATTTCTGATTCAGAGACAAGGCTGCTACCACCGAGCCAGAGCTGTTACCTGAGACCCACTGAACGCAGGTGTGACGTGTTTGAAATGTGTACAGTTCAGGGTAAAATTGGAGTATAGCAGCTGTATTAGCAGAGAGTGAGCACTTGTACCCAGAGTTCAGTGAATAAACTATCGGGTGCTGGTCACTATGGTTGCAAGGACTTGGTATGTGCATCTTAATAACAATAATAAAGGCTTACATTTATATAATGCTATTAATGTAGTAAATGCCCCAAGTTGCTCCACAAGAGTGCTTTCAAACAAATTGTAAAATTAAGCATTGCCAGACTGGTCAGTGAGCACAGGGATAATGAGTGAACCGGACATTGGGATGAGCTCATGTTCATGGAGTATGCAGGTTGAATGACCAGCCAAAGAATGGAAATAGATGAGTATTGAGATAACAAAGCTGGATAAGTATCATCATACAGTTATTGTTTCATGAGTTGAATGTCCATTGTATTGAAGCGATTTGTAGAAAGAAGCAAATGCATATTTGAATTGCAAACAGATTTATTAACTCAAAGTTTGATGGCACCAAGCTGTGTTGCCAGGTGACTACTGTAAGGGATAAAAACAGAAAATGCTGGAAAGACTCAGCAGTTCTGACAGCATCTGTGGAGAGAGAAACAGAGTTAACGTTTCGAATCCGTATGACTCTTCTTCATATGGACTTGAAACGTTAACTCTGTTTCTCTCTCCACAGATGCTGTCAGACCCCTGCTGAGCTTTCCAGCGTTTTCTGTTTTTATTTCAGATTTCTAGCATCCGCAGTATTTTGCCTTTAGACTGCTGTAAGGGAGATTAATGACACTCTGTAGGATTAAATGGTGAGAATAGAGTGTGGCGCTAGATCTTAACACTAGTAATTACACATTAGATCAGGATGCATGAAACCTGAACAGTTATTAAATGGGTCCTATTTTGACTAAAAACCTGCAATATTTCTTTTCTTTGGACACGGCCATTGGTTGTGTGAGGTGGAAATGTTGGTATTTGAGCCCATGGTCTCCGAATCGAGAACTGTTTTAGGTCATTGTTTCATGTGACAACCTCCTGTAATCATGTAGCTGCTTTGTCATTATTATGGGTGACCCTCAAGGATATGAGAGTTACAGAATAATTTTAACCCTGTTATACTCATTACCATGCTTAAGTTGTACATGTGTGATTTTGGCTACTTATGTTCAAACAAGCACGTTGCAAGGAGTCTAGAAAAGCATGTTCAGTAGGATTCTAGCACTCAGGCTATTATTTAGAGTGATGCAAACAACTGAACTTGAGAAAAGAAAATCAAAAGAGGACTTTTGATTGCAGGGATGCAGATCACAAATTGAAAATGTAATCAACCATAAGCAACTGAGCCTCCCTCTTTTCCCAGCCTGCAGGATATTGGGTATGCAAATTTAAATCTTAGTGATATGAGTTAATGTGTTTATTTCATTAATATAAAAAAGGAGAGGTGGTGAAAGAGTCAATTACCATATATGAGAAATCGGTGGAATGTATTTGTTTACCTCAGTTGAGTGGTGAGAGTTATAAGCAAAATAAATCCTGCTTTTAATTGCACCCTTTGTTACCTCTGGGTATCCCTAAGCACTTCACAGCCAATAAAGTACTTTTGAAGCGTAGTCACTGTTGTAATGAAGGGAATACAACAACCGAATGGGAAGGCAGTGGTGTAGTGGTATTGTCACTATTAATCCAGAAACCCAAGTAATGCTCTGGGTACCTGGATTCAAATGCCACAGCAGAATTGAGTTCAATAAAAATCTGGAATTAAAAAGTCTTAATGATGACCATGAAACCATTGTCGTAAAAACCCATCACCATTAGTTCACTAATGTCCCATAGGGAAGGAAATCTGCTGTCCTTACTTGGTCTGGCCTTCAGACCCACAGCAATGTGGTTGACTCTTAACTGCCCTCTGAAATGACCTAGCAAGCCATGTAGTTCAAAGAGCAATTAGGGATGGGCAGCAAATCCTGGCCTTGCTAGTGACGTCCACATCCCATGAAAGAATAAAAAAAACAATTTGCGCATAGCAAGGCCCCACAAAGTTGAAATAAGGCTGAAAAAACCTGGATTTGTATTAGTTTAAGTGTCAGAAAGAGCTTAGTCAACTCAGAGAACTTAATCAATTGTAGTTGGCTGACTGCAATAGTAAAGTGGGCTGGGTATTACCTAGTTTGAGGGCAAATTGTACAATCTAGCAGAATGTGCTTCATAGGCTGAATTCCCCTTTCTTATGTACAGCATTAACAGTCAAATGCTAGAATGCTAGAACACAATAACCGACTGGGGAGGCGGTGGTGTAGTGGTACTGTCACTGGACTGTTAAAAACAATGTTTTTAAATTAGTTTTCACCAGTCTTTTTATTTAATTTAATTAGTTTAAATTATCTAATTAAATAGTTTCTGAACAGCTCAATAAAAACGAGTGAGGCTGGGTGGGGTAGCTCTACCAGTCCATCAGTCAGCTCTGATACTACTATTTAACTTTGAATGTGTCTCAACTAGTGTTGGTGTTTTTCACACAGGTGTTTGTCAGTTGCATCAGCTGATGGGTGGGATTGCTGCATGTTTACATCGCGAGGGAAATTTATTAAATGTACATTAATATTTTCTCCTGTTTTTCTCTTTCCAGTTTGGTAATGAAGAGCAGCAGCTGGAATGGGCAAAAAGGGAGAGTGAAAGAGCAGAACGTGAGAGATTGGAGCGGTTACAAAGGCAAGAACAAGAGGACCTAGAGCTAGCCATAGCACTCAGCAAAGCAGAAATGTCAAATGTGTAAATAGTGCCCTGGCCCACTTAATCAAAGGCATGTGAACTGTCAAATTAAAGGGCCGAAGAAATGGGAAGGAAAGAGAAAATGGTTGGACACTGGGTATTCTGAACGTACTGGACAAAACCCCCTTCCTCTCCAGATGGCATCTAAACAATCACTTAATGGACCAGTGGAATAAATTGCATGGATTCCGTTGGGGGTGCAGGAGGTGATGCACAAAGAATATTGTGTGTAGTTAAAAAGGAGAGAGAAATCTATATCATTCTCAGTGAATCAGCAATTTCAGCTCTTGTGTTTATGCACATGAAAGACTTGAAAGCTTTGATACTGATGCTAACTAACTTTAATGCGGTATTGGAGAGAAGCAAAGCCAAACCCCTCCACCCTCTCTCCTAAAGGAAACAAATGCATAATATATATAAACTGCCCAGTTTATTATTCTCTTTGTGGTGCAAAATGCCGAAGTGGTGTTTTTGCAAACTCTAAATGTACAGTGCCCTGTCTTATGTTTTATAACAACCCACCCATACCTCCCCATCAAACATGCCTTAGTGTTACTGTGAGACTGCAGTAAACTAAAAATCCTGGACAGGAAACCACCCTGTTTAGTGCAGCTTATTAACCTGTAAGGACTTGTACATTATGTCAGTTATATTTGTCCACTAGAATGTTGTGTAATTTAAAAATCTATCAGATTTTAACCCATTGCACATTGCTTTTCTTTAATATAATAAATGTGTGGAGACATTCCTGTACAACTGGACAATGCAGCGCGCTCCTACTGTTTCAGTATTTTTTGATTGTAGTACAATGAAAATATGTAAAGGGTATCCAAATTCTCTTACTGTCCTGTGTGTTCTTGTAGCCTCTGATAAGATTGTGCAGATTCTTTTCTTGCAAAACTTCACATGCTGATGTCATATGCCTCGAATTTTGAACTTTTTGCTAGGAGATAGAAGGAACTTAAATGTGAATTGTGCAGAAGGTGGAATAGTCTGCAATGAACTGCAGTTAGAGGTAGTTAAAAGGGGGAAGGTATGGCATTGCGTTTAAACTATCTGCACAAGTGGAATGAAACCAATTTGAGTCTATGTGCTATCTGTGTCATTTAACAAGTGTCTGAATATAATGCATTCTATGCAAAACATTGCCCTTTGTCATGCATGATGTGACCTTGTATTAATTTTTTTCTTCCAGCTTAATTTTTGATAGATTCCTCTTGCTGTCAAAAAGTGACAATATGTACTTGCCCAGCACTGACAACATGACATAATGCTGCCAGAATGGTTTCCTTTACATTTTTAGTGAAAACATTTCCCTTTGTGTTGTGTGAAGTAAATAATGATAGGCTTTATAAACAGTTAAAAAGAATTCCGATTCCAGTGAACTTGATTATTAACAATGTAAATATTTTCAGCCTGTCACTTAATCACTTGTGTTGTTAGTTAATCCTTGTTTGACCATTTTTTAATAGATTGTTGCAGTTTAGCAGTATGAATATGCCATTTGTTTAATTACTACTAGGCCTTGGCATATGTACTATAGCTTGGTAACGTTGTAAATACAGCAGGTTTCACGCCTCTACAGTGGGGCAAGCAGGAGTGCTGCAAATGTTTTTAAAGCTTGCCTGGGAGTTGCTGCCTTTTTTATTCATTCACGGGATGTGGGCTTCGCTGGCTGGGCCAGCATTTATTGCCTGTCCCTAGTTGCCCTTGAGAAGGAGGTGGTGAGCTACCTTCTTGAACCGCTGCAGTCCATGTGGTGTAGGTACACCCACAGTGCTATTAGGAAGGGAGTTCCGGATTTTGACCCAGTGACAGTGAAGGAATGGCGATGTATTTCCAAGTCAGGATGGTGAGTGACTTGGAGTTGCCCTTGAGAAGGTGGTGGTGTTCCCATCTATCTGCTGCCCTTGTCCTTGCAGATGGTAGTGGTCGTGGGTTTGGAAGATGCTGTTTAAGGAGCCTTGGTGAATTCCAACTGAAGGGAAGGTAACAATTCATTCATGTGTGGCCAGTGTTGTCTCTAGGTTTAAGCATTTACAATGAAAATTGTTGCAGTTTATATATACACTTTTATGTTGATTGATAAGCTTATTATGCAATGTCTTTAATTCACCTACTGAGAACTTATCCCACCAGCTTCACCACTTCACACTCGTATATCTGCAAGTGTACTCATCAGGCATTGCCAGAGTTTGGCAGGATTATGATTACACTGGTAGGGATTTTTCACAGATTGTGGACATTGTGCAGTGATTTTCCCCCATCCCCTATTACACATTGCTGAAATCCTAGTGACAACCATGTACTTCAAATCCTGTCCAATTTTGGTAAAAGGTGATGAGCCAGAATCTCCTTTGTATATATCTTACAGTCCCCTTCATGTTAAAAGGTACTTCACTCCCACTTGATTCTGTGGTTTGTGTGTGTGTATGTGACCTGTATAATGTTGATAAATTGCCGCTAAATGAATTCTATTCCGTTTGCTCTATGACACTTTTACAGAAATTATTTTATCATAAGAGTGGTCCGTGCTAGCAGCAGAATGTGTAGAGGCTTGCCGAGGCAGGTTCTCTTCATGGACTCTATATATGGGTCAGCATCTCTTCACATTCAGTGTGACTTATGCACAATATTGGGAACAGGCTGGACTAGATCCATTTCATGCCAGCACCATTTTTTGAGGACTCATCAAAACAGGCATGGCTGTTTTTGATTTATTTACTGTTTTAATTTTAAGCCTTAAAAGTTGTCTGATGCCTCTATTTTACTCTGCATGACTTATATAGAGTAGGTTTTTTAATTTAATTGTTTATTCCCAACTCCCTCCTCACCTTCAATATTGTTTTGCTTCTCCAGTTTTTGTGTTTATTTATGGGATAGAGGCATCACTAACAAGGGCAGCATTTATTACCCATCCCTAAATGCCTTTGAGGTGTTGTTTAGTTTCCTCCTTGAGCTGCTGCAACCTGTGTGGTAAAGACAGAGCTCTCAGATAGGGAGTTCCAGAGTTTGACCCAGCGACGATCAAAAAATGGCAGTGTTCAAAACTGGGTGGTGTGTGACCTGGAGGGGAACTTAAAGGTGTTGTTCCTATACAACCACTGCCTTGTTCTTCAAGAGATCACAGGTTTGGAAGGTTATGTTGAAGGAGGCTTCGTGAGTTCCTGCAGTGGATCTTGTATATGGCACACACTGCTGCCACTGTGTGCTGGTGGTGGAGGGAGTGAATATTTAAGCTATTGGATAGGGTGCCAATCAAGCAGTTCTTTTGTCCTGGATAGTGTCAAGTTTCTTGGGTGTTATTGGGTGCCTCATCCAGGCAAGTGGGGAGTATTCCATCACACCAGCTAGGTTTAAGTGCCATGAAAATTGTTTATATACGTACTTATGTTGACCAATAAGCCTCTATTGGATATCTTTAATTCATCACCTGAAAACTTCTCCCACCAGCATCAGTATGTCACACTGTTATATATACGTACACCTCCAAGTGTTCTCACCAGACATGTCCGAGGCTTGACAGAATTGTAATTGCTCTGTTTGGGTGCCTTTCACAGTTTATGGACTTACCTTGTAGATGGTGGACAGACTTTGGGGAATCAGGAAGTGAGACACTCACGGCAGAATTTGCAGCCTCTGACCTGCTCTAGCCACAATATATATGCCCCTCATCTAGTTAATTTTCTGATCAATGCTGACCCCACCTTGCAACACCCTCTACCCCTGCCTCATCACCACCATCCAGGATGTTGATGGTGGGGGCTTTGACTATGGTACTATCATTGAATATAAGGGGAGGTGGTTTGACTTTTTCGTAAGAGATAATCATTGCCTGGCACTTCTGTGGCACGAATGTTACTTGCCCACTTAATCAGCGCAAGCCCAAATGTTGTCCAGGTCTTGCTGTATGCGGCAGGGACTGCTTCATTACCTGAGAAATTTTGAATTGAACTGAACTCTTTGCAATCATCAGTGTTCATCCCCGTTTCTGACCTTATGATTGAAGAAAGGTCATTGATGAAGCAGCTGTAGATGATTTGATGGACGCTAGCCCGAAGAACTCCTGTAGTGATGTCCTGGGGCTGAGATGATTGGCCTCCAGCAACCAAAACCATATTTTTCTGTGACACGTATGACTCCAGCCAATGGGAAAGCTTTCTCCCTGATTCTCTTTGATTTCGATTTTACTAGAGCTCCTTAATGCCACATTTGGTCAAATGCTGCTTTGATGTCGAGGGCAATTGAGGGCACCTCTTCTCTGGAATTCAGAAGTCTGGATCTGAGCAGCCTTGCTGGAACCCACACTGAGAATTGTTGGGCAGGTTATTGATAACAAAGTGCTGTTTTATAGTACTGTTGATTATTCTTTCTATCACTTTACTGATGAAAGAGAGTGGACTGACAATAATTGGCAGACTGGATTTCTCCTTTCTATGGGTAGGACATGGCTCATCCACTCAACACTCCTAGTTGAAGATGGTTGCAAACCTTGACTTTTGCACTAACATGCTGGGGCTCTTCCATCACTTGAGGATGGGGATGTGCTCAGAGCCATCTCCTCCTGTTAGTTTAACTGTCCACCATCATTTGTGACTAGATGTGGCAGAACTGCAGAGCTTTGATCTAATCCATTGGTTGTAGGATTGCTTAACTCTGTCCGTTGCATGCTACATCTGTTAAGCATACTAGTGGTCCCATGTTGTAGCTTCACAAGGTTGGCACCTTAGTTTTAGGCATAATCGATGCTGCTTCTGGCATACTGTTTTATTTTCTCACTTTTCATCGGCTTCCTTGTCAGACCTATGTTAATACCTATGAGCAAGAAAGAGGGAGTGGCCTAGGTGACCTGGAATAATGCACTGCCTGAAAGGGTGGAGGAAGTAGAATCAATACTATCTTTCAAAAGGAAATGGATATATCTGTATGAAAGGACTACGAGGAAACACCAAGGGTTTGGGATTTATTGGATAGCTCTTTCAAAGAACAGACATGGTTAGCTGAATGGCCACTCCCTGTGTTGTAAGATTCTGTGACATCCTTCCCATGACTGTGGGCAAGTGTTAACTCCGCTGGGCAGTCTCCACAATGGCACTGCCAGAATCATGGCCTGATTGTTGAAATACAGCAACCCTCAGTTGGCCTCTCTGGTGGTGGCATGTTTTATCTATAATACACACGATATTTGAAGGAACTCTAGATGTGGATATGATCAAACGTGGTAATCTATTCTGGTATTTCTGCTTTTGAGAGCTTGATGCTTCCAGCCTGTCTTTTACTGTTAGTGGACCGAGATGGAATGCATATAGTTTTAACCTATCACACAGACCCGAACCCACCAAGGATCTTAACAATTGTAAAATGCAAGGTTGCAGTTGGTGTAGAGATTCAAATTGTTTGATTTTTAAGTTAAAGCACTATGGGAAGTGTTCAGTGGTATGCAAATATAATTTCTTGAATCTGTTGTGTTGGAGTCTGTAGCAATTTTTAAAGTTCTATTATGTTGCAAGGTTCCCACAGCATTAGCGTTTCTACACTAGCACAGGTAGAATTTAGCTCAAGTGAAATGCTGGCTGGAATACTATGAATCCAGCCCAGTTTGGACCATTTGGTATAACATCTACATAATACACCCAGTTAGGCTTGTTTCATATCCACTTTAATATTGCATCAATGCTATAGTTTTGCTTAATATTGGGAGAGATTTTACACTTAGCTCTGTGTGGAGAGTTTTCTTTTGCCTTAAGAGATTAAAGATTTTGGTGTGGGGGAATCCATGGTGATGCTATTTAGACATCCCACTTTGATTGCATGACCTTAAATCCTTCTGCTCAACATCAAGATTTAAGCCACCTTGTGTGACTCCAAGAAACATTCCTCAGATCTTGATTACTATCCATCTAAATGAGTCTTAAACCCTTGAACACTTCAATTTTCATCTCAGCTCCTGTCCTTCCCAGATTTCTCCCCCCACCACATATAAACTCTTCCACCTGTTTTTATGACCACCTCCTCAGTTTTGCCTTTCCCATGGACATGATTGCTGCTCAGGCCATCTCCCCCTCTTTCAGCATGAGGATAAAAGTCACTCTCCAAGTTGTACTTCCAAACTCTCAAACTACCTAATTTTTGGTTCTCCGTTCATTATGATACTTCTGTTGATTTCTCCTTCCCTTATTACTTTCAATACCTTTTCCCAGCAAACCCTTCACATCTTGCAGTCCAGCCATTCTCTTGATGCAGTTCCCATCTTCATCTTTTCAAATCCAAAGGTACAAACTTGATGCATAGCTGGTTCAGCCATCCATCAGCAGATGTTGTTTGACCACTTCAAGTTCTACTGGACCTTGTTCTCCTCTGCTAAAAACACCCATTACATCCTAGAAGGCAAAGTAGAACTCAAATACCTTTTCTCTAACACAGACCAGCTCCTTAAAACCCTCTAAGCTGTCCCTCAACACTCTCCTCCAACAAATAACAAATGCAAGAAGCTCATAGATCTCTTCTTCACCAGGATAGAGACCATGTGTTCAATTGCCTTTGAAGTCAAACTCCCTCGTCCTCTTTCCACAATAGATGTGATTTCTCACGTTTCTACTTTCTCTCCCATTAACCTGTTCTACCTACTGACTGCTCGCTTAGCCCTGTTCCCCCTAAATGAACTGTCCAACTTCTCTTTTGGCATTCTTCTTAACTGACATATGGCTTCCTCTCCTCAGTCTTTGATCGCAGCCACAAATTCCATACCCTTCTATTGACCCCCTGTCCTGGTCCCTGGCCACAGTTGTGGGTTAAACAGACTGCTTGTAACTTCAGCATCCTGGTTGAATCTGAACCAAGCTTTTAATCCAATATCCTCTCCATATCAAAGTCTCTCTTCCATCTCTGATTCTTAAAGCCAATGCCTTTGACCAAGCTTTTAGTTATCTCTTCTACTCTGCTTCTCTGGCTCAGTTTTTCCTTGTGCCTCTGTGAAGTGGCTGGAGATGTTTGTCCACTAATACAGTGCCAGTTGTTGAGTAGAATTGGAGTTTAGTTTGAAGAGTTTGTAATATTTGCAAGATAATTGAATGCAATAATAGTAATTAAATTGATTTTAACATATTGTATTGAAATCTTTAGATGAACATTGCAAAAGGCTAGACTTAATGAGGAATCTCATAATTTTTTTCATGTATTCTTTCACAGGATATGAATGTCGCTGTCTAGGGCGATCTTGGGCTCACTAGCAGTGGAGTGAGGTGAAAAGTCAGGTACTTCCTGACAGAAAGGAAAAGCCACTCCCAAACAGTTAACAGCAAACCCCTGCAGCAGAGTTTCCTTGTAGTGTTGGCAATGGCCTGAGTTCTCCATTTAAAGACTGGAAAGCATAAGGGAAGACAATGCCTCAAAATGGAGCTTCAATGACAAGTGTAAACAAGAACCATGTCAAAATCAGTTGGATGGACAGTATTAGGTGGCTCAGTGTACTTAGGTGACTCAGTGTCAGTTTTTGTCTCTAATGCCCCTATGAAGTGTCTTGGGACATTTTACTACATTAAAGATGCTATATGAATGCAAGTTGTTGGAGGTCTAGTTTTGTAAATTTTGGCGAGGGATAGCCATCTGTGTTCCTGACATGTTCCCAGCCTTGCTGTTTGTCATAATTTGGTGGCTCTTAAATCTCTTAAACTTTCTAGGGCTTTCTCATGCACTGCTGTTTCTCTCTGTCAACACACACATGAAGAATGACCACTGAGGTGATGTTATAGCTGTGAGAACAGACTGATTTGATTCACTCATTTTGGAGAAACAAGAAATATTTACAATTATTTAGCATCTTTCAGGACCTTGGAATGGGCCAAGATGCTTTACACCTAATGAAATACTTTTGAAATAGCTGCACTTCACCTAGCTGAAAACTGAGGGAATCAGGGTTTGGAATTTTTTGGGTTATATGTAAAGTCTAACTTTTCAAAATAAAATATTCTGACTTTGCCTTGTTTGCACTATTTAATAAGGCACCCATTAACCTCCAGAAGAAAATCTTGCATTTATATAGCCCTTTTCACATCCCAAAGTGCTTCACAGCCAATGAATTACTTGTGAAGTGAAGTCAGTTTTGTAATGTAGGGAATACAGCAGCTAATTTGCACACAGCAGGTTTCCATAAACAGCAGTGAAATAAATGGCCAGCTTTAAAATGTAGCCTGCTTTAACGTATACTCTTAGAATAAATTAGCGAAGCTCTATTTGTTTGGGTTTGTCAGTTCCCATTCTCTTGGCAATTTAAACATTTCCTCAACTTTGCCAGCCAGGTCTTGGGGGCACTTGTGGTTCTGGATACAATAAATAATTCACCATCTGTAGAAAATAAGGGGAGAAATATGGTTTATGTTGATACTGAAGACTCCTGCCCACCTTATTTAACCCCACTTAGTGATTGAGTCTCCTTAAACTTGAGGTCATCCAAAACTGTGCTGCTCGAGTCTTAACTCACACCACGACCGTTTCCAAATCATCTGTGTGCTCACTGACCCCACACTGGTCAAGAAATGTCTTTATTTTAAAATTCTCATCCTTATTTTCAAATCCCTCTAGGACCTTGCCCTTCCCTATCTCTGTAATCTCTTCCAGCCCCACAATCCTCTGAGATATCTGCGCTCGTCCTTGTGCATGCCTGATTTTAATTGCTCCATCATTAGTGACCTCACCTTCAGTTGCCTCGGCTCCATGCTCTGAAATTCTCTCCCTTCAACTCTCCACCTCTCAACCTTGCTTTCCTCCTTTTAAGACAATCTTTAAAGCCTCTACCTTTTTGATCAAGTTTTTGGTCAACTGACATATCTCCTTTTTGGTAGCTTGGTGTCATACTTTGTTTTATAATGAACCACCTTGGAATGTTGTATAACAGCAAAGGAGGTCTAGGAAGTTGTTTGTTGTTGAGAGGCTTATCTTCAGCTTGCGTTGGAACACTGCACACGCACATATAATATATATATAAAAATCACCCTTTGTTGAGTTCCCATCTCCATTCAGTCCACGCAGTTGCTTATCTTGGGCTTGCTTAGTGGAATGAGGTGAAAAATCAGACACTTCCTGACAGAAAGGAAAAGCCACTCCAAACAGTTAACAGCAAACTCCTGCTGCAGAGTTTCCTAGTAGTGCTGGCAATGGCCTGAGATCTCCATTTAGAGACTGGAAAACATAAGGGAAGAAATTGCCTCAAAATGGAGCTTCAATGACAAGTGCAAACAAGAATCCTGTCAAAATCAGTTGATGGACGGTATTTAAGGAACACTCATTCTTCCCACGGAATAGTGGAGGAATTTTTTTGACTCCTGTTTTATAAATGCTGAGTCTCTGGGAATAGGCAGGAGACTAAAGATGCAGAAGAAACCATTTCAGCCTCTTTGTAAAGCTGCAAGTTGGGATTCCATCCAAAGGGCAAAGCAGATCACATGGTTGCTTTGGGCCAGGGGGAGAGAAACTCACAGGGGTACATTCACCAGAAGTGAAAGGAGTACCTATTTCACAAAAGATGAAACCCAGGTAACTATAGGCCCATCTGTAATAGTTACATTATTGGACATCATTCTAAAGGCTTGGTGGAGAAGTAGCTCAGGGCAATTTGTTTTACAATAACATACTTTACAAGGGGGTGCTCCTGTAATGAAGTTGATTTTAATTTATTTGAATTTTTAGTTAACTTTTTACAGAAGTTACAAGTGAATAACTGAAAACTTTTGGAATTGAGAGAAGTTTGTGTGTTGGCTATGGCTTGGTTTGTAGCACACTTGCCTCTGATTCACAAGGTTCTGGGTTCATGTCCCATTCTAGGGCTTGAGCACAATAGTAAAGGCTGACACTGCACTGCAGTACTGAGAGAGTGCGGTACTGTTGAAGGTGCCATCTTTTGGATGAGATATTAAACCAAGGCCACCTCTGCCTGCACAAGTGGATGTAAAAGATCACATTGCATTATTTCAAGGAGGAGCAAATGAGTTGTCCCTAGTGTGTAGCCCAATATTTATCTCAATGACATACAAAAGACATATTATCTGGTGATTATCATCTTGCTGTTTGTGGGTGTTTGCTAAGCGCAAATTAACTGCCACATTTTCTACATTATAACAGTGACTACACTTCAAAAAAATGTACTTCATTGGCTGTAAGGTGTTTTAAGGCGTCTGGCAGTTGTGAGAAGCATTATATAAATGTGAGTCTTTTTGAGAACAAGAGGCTAGATATAAGTTTATTAAAAATTTTGAAGGTGGCGTTTTGGATGCGGTATTGAGAAGATTCCCTTGTGGGAGTGGAATTAGTGTTTAGACTCTTTTAAAGCAACATTGATTATGGATTTAGTCTTCTCTTTTAGCCCTGTGTCAGAATGTCATGGGTTTAAACACCAATCCTGACATTTGAGCACATGATCTAGTTCTAAAGGAACATTAGAAATAGGAGCAGGAATAGGCATTTGACCCCTCAGGCCTGCTCCCCCATTCGGTAAGATCATGGCTGATCTCATTGTGGCTTTAACTCCACTTTCTTGCCTGCCCCAGAAGCTTTGACTCTCTTGTAGATCAAAACAGATATCTAACTCAGTTTTGAATTCAATGACCCAGCCTCCACTGCTCTCTGGAGGAGAGAATTCCAAAGACTAACGACCATCTAAGAGAAATTCTTCCTCATCTCTGTCTTAAATGGGAGACCTCTTATTTTGAAACTCTGCCTTCTAGTTCTAAATTCCTCAATGAGGAGAAAATTTCTCTCAGCATCCACCCTGTTTAGGCCCCTCAGAATCTTATGTTACAAGAAGATCACCTCTCATTTTTCTGAACTCCAATGAGAATAGGCTCAACCTGGTCAACCTTGCCTCATAAGACAACCCCTTCACCCCAGGAATCATCATAGTGAACCCTCTCTGAGATGTCTCCAATGCAAGTACATTCCTCCTTAAGTAAGAAGAGCAAAACTGTATGTCGTACTCTAGGTGTGGTCTTACCAATACAAAAACAAAAACAGAATTACCTGGAAAAACTCAGCAGGTCTGGCAGCATCGGCGGAGAAGAAAAGAGTTGACGTTTCGAATCCTCATGACCCTTTGACAGGACTTTTTTTTATCTCTGTGGACTTACCAATGCTCTGTAGAACTGTAACAAGACTTCTCTACTTTTATACTCCATACCCCTTGCAATAAAGACCAACATCCCATTTGCCTTCCCAATTACCTTCTGTACCTGCATACTAGCTTCTCATAATTCATGTATGAGGACACCCAGATTCTTCTGTACCACAGCATTCTGCAGCCTTTGTCTATTTAAATAATATTCTGCTTTTCTATTATTCCTGCCAAAGTGGACCATCTCAAGTTTTCACCCATTACACTCTATATGCCAAAATTTTGCTCACCCACTCAACCTATTGATATCCCTTTGCAGACTCTTTGTGTCCTCCTCACAACTTGCATTCCTACCTATCTTTATATTGCCAGCAAATTTGGCTACAGTGCACTCAGTTCTTTCATCAAAGTCATTAATATAGATTGTAAATAGTTGAGGCCTCAGCACTGATCCTTGTGGCACTCCATGAGTTACAGTTTGCCAACTTGAAAATTATGCATTTATCCTCACCCTCTGTTCCTGTTAGCCAATCTCCTCTCCATGCTAATATATCACCCCAACACCATGAGCTCTTAGCTTGTATAGTAACCTTTTATGTGACACCTTATTGAATCCCTTTTGGACTAAATCTACTGTTTGTTACAGTCTCAAAGAACGCTAATAAATTTGTCAAAACAGTTTCCCTTTCATAAAACCATGTTGACTTTGCTTGGTAGCATTATGATTTTCTAAATGTCTTGCTATTACTTCCTTAATGATGGATTCTAGCAATCTCCCAATCTCAGATGTTAGGCTAACTGGCTTATAGTTTCCTATTTCTCTATCGCTCCTTTCTTGAAAAGTAGTGTTATATTTGCAATTTTTCAATCTGCTATGACATTTCCAGAATTGAGGAAATTTGGGAAGATTACACCAATGAATCCCTTATCGCTGTAGCCACTTAAGACCTAAGGATGCAGGCCATGAGGTCCAGGGAACTTGTCAGTCTTCAGTCTCATTAGTTTTTCTCGTACAGTTTCTCTTGTGATATTTCTTGCTTGTTCACTCTCATTCTAATTTCTCCCTCTATTCTTTTTAGGCATCCTTTGCTGGTTTCTAAAATTTTCGCAATCTTCTGGCCTACCATTAATCTATGTAGCATTGTACATCTTTTCTTTAATTTACTGCGATACTATCCTTATTTAGCCACAAATGATGCATCCTTCCCATAGAGCCTTCCTTAGTCAATGGAATATAACACTTTTGAGAGTTATGCAATATCTCCTTAAATGTCTGCCGCTGTTTATCTACCATCTTACCTTTGAACCTATTTTCCCTGTCCACTGTAGCCGACTCTATCTTCATTCCTTTGTATTGTCCTTGTTTAAGTTTAAGACACCAGTTTCAGACCCAAGTTTCTCACCTTGAAACTGAATGTGAAATTCTAGCATTTAGGATCATTCTTGCCTTAATGATTCTTTAATATGAGATCATTAATTAATCCTATCTCATTACACATTTCCAGGTCTAAAATAGCCTGTTTCCTAGTTGATTTCAGAATGTAGCTTTCTAAGACTCTCCTGAATGCAATTTATGAACTCATCCAACATGCCATCTTTGCCAGTTTGATTTCTCCAATCTATATGAAGATTAAAATTGACCATGATTATTGCAGTGCTTTTCTTACAAGTTCCCATTATTTCTTGATGTGTACTCTCTCCTACAGTGTAGTTACTATTAGGAATCCTATAAACTGCTCCCACCAGTGACCCCATTCCATTGCTCTTTCTTTTTTCCACCCAAACTGATTCTACACCTTGAACTTCCAACCCAAGGTCATTTTTCACAACTGTACTGATCTCATCCTTTACTAACCGACCTATCCCACTTCCTTTTTCTTTATTCCTATCTTTCCAAAATGTCAAATGCCCTTGAATATTCAGCTCCCTGCCCTGGTCATAATGCAATCACATCACTGTAATGGCAATGACATCATACTCATTTCTTTCAATTTGTGCAATTAATTCATGCATTTTGTTAAAAATACTGCATACATTCAAATAAAGGGCCTTTATTTCTGTCTTTTTACTATGTTCCCCTGCTTTGGCCTTATTTCGTGGTGCACTCTTATGTTTGTATGCTCTGTTTCTTTATCACATTCTGGTTATCATTCTCCATATTGCTACCCTGCACTATTTCCTTGTACTTTCTTGTTGGCTTTTTAAATCGACCCTCATGTGAACCCTCCCCCACCCTTCACCATTTGGCTTAAAGCCCTTTCAACAACCCTAGTTATATGATTCACCTGGACACTGGTCCCAGTGTGGTTCAGGTGCAGGCTGTCCCAGCGGTACAGCTCCCTCTTTCCCCAGTTCTGGTGACAGTGCCCTGTGAATCAAAACCCATTTCTCCCACACTAATCTTTAACCACGCATTCAACTCTCTGGTCTTACCCAATGCCAGTTTGCTTATGGCTCAGATAGTCATCAAGAGAGCATTACCTTTATGACTTTGCTTTTTAATTTAGCCCCTAGCTACTCATATGTTCTCAGCAGAACCTCTTTCTTCATCCTATCTATGTCGTTGGTACCCACTTGGACCATGGCAACTGGATCCTTCAGCTCCCACTCCAAATTCCTCTCCAGCCCGGAGGAGATACCCTTAACCCTGGAACTGGCAGACTACACAGCCCTCGGAATTCATGCTCTTGGCTGCAGAGACCAGTATCTATCCCCATAACTATACTGTCCTACACTACAACTACACTATTTCTAACTCCCCCAACTTCGGTGGTTCCCCGTGATGCTGAGATCAGTTTGCTCATCCTCCTTTCAGTCTCTGCTCTCATCCACACAGGTTGCAAGAACCTTGAACCTGTTGGACAACTAAAAGTGCCACATTCTGAATTCACTTCCTGACTCATACGTAGGCACATCCTCCTGTTTCCTGACTACAGGCCAAACTTTAAGTATCTAGCCTAAGGGGTGTGTCTACTCCCTAGAACAAAGTTTCCAGGTAACTTGCCCCTCTCTGATGCATCACGGTGTACTCCATAACCAAGTTCCTGGATCTTCAAACACACTGCAGATATGGTTGCCATGGATTAGGTTGTTGTTCACCAGCTCCCACCTGCTAATGCTGCAACACATCACCTGTCCTATCTTCTGTATTGTATTTTATTTAAATAATTACAGTTCAAGTTTAAAAATTTCACTTTGATTATTGGTGGTTATGTCAAATAGTTTAACTGGCTAAGCTATAAATTTAATATAGCACTTGTATCTCCCCGGTACTAGTTTGAACAACTGTCCCAGTTTAGAAAAATAAATTTCAAAGCTTAAAACTCATGAAGCAATCACCTACCTGCTTACCTGGTTAATGTGTCTGAACTTCAGCTTTCGGATGTCTCTCTTTCTTGCGCGCTCTCTCTCTCTCTCGGACCTCTCTCGGACATCTTTCTCTGTTAAAGACCAGAACAGCATCCCTGTGCAAATTTCCCTCACTCATCAGATTCTCTGAATTAAGTACATATGCTGTCTGGCAGTACTCATTAAGCTGGGCTTTGTGGTGCCATCTTTCAGATGTGACAATGAACAGATACCCTCTTTGCCCCCTTGTGCATGTAAGGTAAGCCATGGAATCATTTGAAGAGGAGCAAGGCAATTCTTTCCAATGTGCTGGTCAATATAACAATAACTGAAACAGATTATTTAGTCCTTTATCTCATTGTTGTTTGTGTGACCTTGCTGTGGTGTATTTCTCCGCATTTTAATAGTTATTACACTTCACAAGTAATTAATTGACTGAAACACTTTTGGATCTCCTATGGTTGTGAAAATAGCTATAAAAATAAAAGTTATTGAGATTAGAGGGCTTATTAAAGAATATGAAATTAATTCAAATAATATACAAAAAATTAATCTGTTCTGATGCAAGCTAATTGACCTGAAACGTTAACTCTGTTTCTCTTGATGTTGTCAGACCTGCTATTTCCACCATTTTTTTTAACATAAAATTGTAAATTATGCATAAGGTAAACCCAGATTTTTTTAAAAGTAGTTTATATAGTGCCTTTTGTATCCTCAGGATATTCAAAAGTGAATGAGGTTTCATGTTTTTTCAGAAGCTCCCAGCCTGCCCGCCAACCTTAAGGTTGGAAGGGCAGGTCCATTAATGATTTTTATTATTTTTTTAATGGCCTTAATAGGCCATTGACAGGTCAGCGGGCAAGCAGCTGACTCGGCTGCACCCCTGCCAGCCTGAAAATGGAAATGATGCAGGGTGACGTCGGGATACCTGCCCACTTCATTTTACGCATTGGCGAGCGGGCCCCGCTCCCCCACTCGCTGACCGGAAGATGCAGCCCTTAAAGTTAATTTATGAAAGTAGGTTCAGAGATCTTAAGCTTAAATTCAAGAACTTCTTAACCCAAAGCCGGGATATCACCGAGTTTGCAGTTCAAGTGGTGGGGATGTGTTTCACCTGACAACCATGCATTTTGGAATCATGGGCACGCTACTTGTGATTTTCCATCCATTAAGACCAGAGGGAGACCTGCTTGTAATTAGTGGGCAAATCACTGCCGCAAATGTGGCAAGTCAATCTTAAAGGGTGTGAGCATACTGAAATAATTTGTCAGGGAGCTGGAAGTGTTGGGTGGGAATGGTGACAAAATCATGAGGGAATGTTGAACATGTGGCTAGGGGTCACGTTGGAGCTTGACCTTGATTTTCCTCGTCCCTGACTTTTACTTTTGTATTTTTTTGTATAACCTGTTCAAATAAAGTAAATTCTGTTCACAGACACACACACTTCCTCTCCAACCATGTGTAAGCTGTTGTTTCCTGCTATGAAAGCCACATGTAGTTGTTGCAAACTTTGAAACCCTGCTTAATCTTAAAGCAGCTCCTGTATTTCACGAGACCCGTGACAGTGAAGCCAGCTCCTGACAAATTGGGTCTCTTGTGGCTGGCTGCACCCTGAGCATAAGCTTTAGCAGCCTTGGTGAATCCTGAGTGTTTTTTTTAGGGTATAGCAAAGTGAGTGAGACCCCTGTGTGGGAAGGTGCCTCTACCAGTTGGGGGTACCTTACCTTTCAAAATGGTTTGGGAGTAATTCATTGTTAGGGGAGAAATTCTGGTGATGTCCAATTGGGCAAACCCTTTAAGTATTAAAGAAAAACTATTCTACAGCTGTGCTTGCAAGTTCTTTTTTTAATTCATTCACAGGATGTGGGTGTCGCCGGCAAGGCTGTCAATTATTGCCCATCCTAGATGAAAAGGTGGCGGTTGAGCTGTCTTCGTGTATTGCTGTATTCCGTGTGGTGAAAGACCACTGAGCTGTTAGGCAGGGTGTTCCAGCGTTTTGATCCAGTGACAATGAAGAAATGATGGTCTAGATCCAAGTTGGAATGGGTGTTTGACTTGGAGGTGATGCTGTCCCCATGCACCTGCTGCCCTTGTAGACTGTGGAGGTCGTGGATTTGGGAGGATTCAATTTGGAATTGAGTTTTACATGCTGACATGATAGTGTGCAATTACTGTCCCCATCTGTCCCTGACCTCACCTTATGTTGATTTGTCAGTGATCTACTGAGATTGTTGTTGCAAATTTCCAATGATGACTTAAGATTGTGGAGCCTCACTACAACAACTTGCAGTTATATAGCACCTTTAACATCATAAAATATTCTTCACGAGTTTAATAAAATGTAATTTGCTATCAAGTCAAAGGGCGAGACATTGGCATAGGTGATTAAACACTTGGTCAAAGAGTTCTGATGCAAGATCATTGATCTGAAATGTTAACTGTTTTTTCTCTCCAGGGATGCTACCTGACCTGCTGAGCGTTTACAGCATTTTTTGTTTTATTATTTTAGTGAAGTTTTAAGGATCATCATAAAGGAGGTGAGAGGTGGAGTAGTTTAGGGAGCAAATTCCATTGTCACAAGTTAATTATACTGCAGTGTAATCAGTGAATTGCACCAGTTTCTTTCATCTTAATGGACTCAATGTAGCCCATGTACAACACGCTGCACTACTGCTATGAATATTGGATTGATGTACCACATCACACATTTATCGGAATTGATACCTCAGTATATGATTCTCCATGTGCTAATTAGATCATGGGCAATGTTGTGCAGGTACAGGACTTAGAGCCAAACCAACCTGCCAATGTGCACACAGCCAGGTCCCACAAACAGCCGTAAGATAAATATCTAGTTAATATCTTTTCTTCTCCGCCGATGCTGCCAGACCTGCTGAGTTTTTCCAGGTAATTCTGTTTTTGTTTTGGATTTCCAGCATCCGCAGTTTTTTTGTTTTTGTTTTTATCTAGTTAATCTTGTTTGGTGGTTGAGGGATAAATGTTGTACAGGACACCAAGAAAATTGCCTTGCTTTTCCAGGAATGCTGTGTCCACCTGAACAGGTGGAGTCCCGCCTCTGTTTAATGTCTGAAAGACAACACCTCCCACACTGCAGCACTCAGTACTACACTGAATTTTCAACCTAGATCATGTGGTCAAGTTCTGGAATGGGGCTTGAGCCTATGACCTTTGAATTCTGAACTGAAAGTGCTATTACTGAGCCTCAGCGGTGCAGACTGCAAGGAGACTGGCAGCTGCTTTGGATCAAGAGGAGTGCACAAGTCAGGACCAATTTGAGGGAGAACAGGAAAAAGAGGCTTATCAGTGAGTGCAGCATCCTAAATATGTCTCTCTTCATTTTGACAGGCATGCCTTGTTTGCATGGGTTTTGTGATCTCCCTTTCTAGGCCAAATAAACATTGGAGTGCCATCCACTGCCAAGTTCAGGCATAATGGTACCTGAACCAGGTTTTCATGCTGTTATACCCAATCCACTCCCAGAGTACAAATGTATCCGGCCTGAAGTTTTTTAGACCAAGTCTGCAGTTCTCTGTCTCCACCTACTCCCAGAGTATGGAGGCACTGGTGTGACGTCATGTGTATTCCCCCCCCGCCTCAATCACCACCTCCTCCTACCACCACCACCACCACCACCACCCCCCCGCCCCCCCCCCCCCAGCCCCCGCTTCCCTGAGAGATATTGGTTAACAGCAAAACTCTCCAACTGTCCAAGCTGATCTGTTTTGAGAGTTGCAGTTGAATAGGACTTAAACAAAACGCAGCACTGAGCTGAACACATGGCAGACCAAGAAGATAAAAAAACCCTATAAAATAAGCTTCTGGTCGAGGTGAAAATGACAACGGAATAATTTTTTGTGAATTGTGACAGGAAGCAGATGACTGGCTGTAATGTGAAGGTAATGGGTCTGTTTTTGGGTGAGGCACAGATTCACCAAATCTCTCATTTGATTCACACAGCATATGTTGCAAATTAATGACATTTTAAAGAATTTAATGAACTGAAAATTGAATATTTTTGTGCAGATTGCCTTTTGCCAGTTATTTGGTGATGTTAATCATCATGGAGGCTGATGTATTTAATCAGCTGCTCTTGGAGTTTATTGGTCACTGGTGAGTAATTGGGCTAAGGGGAGATTTCAGAACCTTGGCACAATGCAGGATTTTCCAACGGTTACGTCGAAGTTTCAGGGGGACTGGGATTAAAATTATCCAGATGCCACCAGTCTTGTGCCAACAGATCTTTGTCAGAAGAAACTCTCTGCTCTGGCGGTGATTGGGGCGTGGGGATGACTATTTAAAATACAGGACTGTAGAAGGGAGGGGTCGTCTTTCTGTTGGTAACCCCAATCCTCTTTTTTTTCACTTTCCTGGCCCATTATGGTAAACTGACTTCAAAATCCATGAAACTGGGTGAGTGGTTTACCTTCTTCCCTCAGATTCTTCCCAGCTTCAGGGACTCGTGACCAGTTTTCATTTTCTAACCCTAACTCTGTGCCTTCCCTTCCCATTTGTCCTATGAGAGGGAAATATTCTGGAGGACACTATCCCTATAAGCAAACTATGCCGAACGTAGGGCAGCAATGGGGCGGGGGATGATTGTTCTCTTTGATGTTCTGTGTACAAGTCTTATTTTGGGCCACACCCTTGTTTCTTTTACTTTGGTTTATCAACATAAGATCCCACAATCAGATAAAATTTCTCTGCTTAGTTCAAAACACTTTCAAGTTTTTTTTTATGGTCTTAGGTTTTGACCATGGTGGAGTTTTGTTTGAGTTGTTTTTCAAAGTTCTGCGTGCTGGTTTGAGCATGACTGATGTGAGTAGTAGCCACGTTGCAGCTTTGCTTAAAGCAAACCAAATCAAGTCAATATCACGTTAGCTTCAAGTAAATGGCTGCTGCTGGTCTGAATGTAGGGTTTTGACTGGGCAACCTTAATCAATGTTACTAGCCCCACTGGCCAATGCCATCCAGAAAAGATAATAACAGAAAATGCTGGAAAAATTCAGCAAGTTTGGCAACGTCTGTGGAGTGAGAAACATAGGTAACGTTTCAAGTCCAATATGACTCTTCTTCAGAACTGGGGAGAGGCAGAAATGTTTTATGCTGTTGAAAAATGGGGGGGGAGTCAGATGGAACAAGAGGGAAAAGTGAAGGATAGGTTAGAGGACAGGGGAGATTAAATGACAAAGATGTCATGGAACACAAGACAAAGAGAATGGTTATGATAGTATTATTTTGGTCCAGAGTAGGTGTTAATAGCAGAGTAGGGGTCAGCACCGTCTGAAAGCAAAAACATGAGAACAAGACTGACACTTGGAGGGTGGGGGTGGGGGGGAAATAAAATGGAAGATAGAGTTCATGGTTTAAAGTTGTTGAACTCAATGTTGAGTCCAGAAGGCTGTAAAGTGTCTAATTGGAAGATGAGGCGCTGATCTTCCAGCTAGAAGAGCTTGGGGATCTATGAATAGTGCAAAGCAAATCCCATAGATTTGTCAGCCTTCACAATAGTCACAGGGCCAAAGGTCAACCATGGAAATGAACCTTGAACTTTGAAACTACTGAAGTTGAGGAACCAAAGGATAGACTCTCATGACTGCATTCCAGAATGTGAGGTCACTAGAATTTTGCTCCATATACCAAGCTGGTCCTAGGTAACTTTTCTCATATTTTGTTGGGCAATGTTTCTATGCACCTTCTTATCATTATGCTAAAGTGTGTGTCATTCACAAGTTCAAATGGAAGAAATTACGATCATTGCTCTCACTCCTTTTCTGGTGAAGAAGGACATGGTTCACAGACCATAAGTATCCACCTCATGAGGATCCATAACATGCTTACCTAATTAAAAAATAATTAATTAACAAGGGTGCTTAATACTAGTCTTTTTAAGTGTTGATGTCTCTTATATTTGATTTAAATGTAATGTTAAGGTGTTTTTCTTTTGCTTGGCCTCATTAAGGACATCTCCAGTAGGGTACTGACAGAGTCCTACATCATCAGACGTTGTATCTATCAGATAAGATGTTAAAGCAAATCCCCATCTGCCTTCTCAGGTGGACATAAAAGACATATTGATACTATTTTTAAAAAAGCAGAGAAAATCTCCTGGCCAATGTTTATCCCTCAACCACCATCATTAAAACAAATTATCAAGTCATTTAAAAGTTTTGTAAAGCAAGGGTATTAAAAGATATAAAACCGAAGTGGGTAAATGGAGCTGAGGTATATAAGAGCCATGATCTAATTGAATGATGGAACAAGCTCAAGGGGCTGAATGCCTTCTCTTGGCCCAATGACCCGATAAGCCCAGGGGTTGCAGAGAGAGACAGCATCATTCTATTCTGGTCTGTTGGATATATCGCCTCATCCTACATGTTTTTCTTGAGTTTGGTAAGTGATAGAATTAATATCAACAGTCCATGGCTTAAGCTATAAACTACTGATAGTTTTATAAAACAGAAACAAATAACTGAACAGTATTAAATACACAACAATCGCAAAAGACCTCTCATCAGAATATCTTTAAAACCTCAGAGGTTATTTTCTAATTCTGCCCTCCCTCAGGGAATCAATGCCAGCTGTGTCGTGAAAGAAGACACCAGGATGGTATGTTGCCTCCCTGGTGCCAGAGTCCAGGATGTCTCTGATCGGGTACGGGACATTCTGAAGGGGGAGGGAGACTAGCCAGAGGTCATGGTACACATTGGTACTGACGACATAGGCAGGAAGAGTGACAAGGTCCTGCAACAGGAGTTCAGGGAGTTAGGTAGAATGTTAAAAAAACAGGACCTCTAGGGTTGTAATCTCAGGATTACTCCCTGTGCCATGTGCCAGTGAGGCTAGAAATAGGAAGATAGTGCAGCTAAACGCGTGGCTGAAAAGATGGTGTAGGAGGGAGTGTTTCCGATACCTGGATCATTGAGATCTCTTCCGGGGCAGATGGGACCTGTACAAGAAGGATGGGTTGCATCTAAACTGGAGGGGCACCAATACCCTGGCTGCGAGTTTGCTAGTGTCACTCGGGAGGGTTTAGACTAGTTTGGCAGGGGGTGGGAACCAGAGCAGTAAGTCAGCAGGTGAAATAAATGACTGGGAACTAGTGAATATGGCCAGTAGGACTAAGAGGAAGAGCAGGCAGGGAGAAATTACTGAACACAGTGGGACTGGAATCTGAAATGCATTTGTTTCAATGCGAGAAGTATAACAGGTAAGGCAGATGAGCTTAGAGCTTGGATCAGTAATTGGGACTATGATGTTATTGCTATTACAGAGACTTGGTTGAAGGATGGACAGGATTGGCAGAAAAATGTTCCAGGATTTAGATGTTTCAGGCAGGATAGAGAGGGATGTAGAAGTGGTGGGGGAGTTGCACTGCTGGTTACGGAGACAATCACAGCTATACGACAGGAGGACACCTCAGAGGGCTCATGCAGCAAGGCAATGTGGGTAGAGCTCCAGAATAGGAAGGGTGCAGTCACAAGGTTGGGGGTTTACTATAGGCCTCCCAATTGCCGGCGGGAGATTGAGGAACAGTTATGTAGGCAGGTTTTGGAAAGATGTAAAAGCAATAGGATTGTTGTGGGTGATTTTAACTTTCCATATATTGACTGGGAATCACTTAGTGCTAGGGGTTTGGATGGTGCAGAATTTGTAAGGTGCATCCAGGAGGGCTTCCTGAGACAATACGTAGGTAGTCCAACTAGGGAAGGGACAATACTGGACCTGGTATTAGGGAATGAACCCGGTCAGGTGGTTGAAGTTTCAGTAGGGGAGCATTTTGGGAAAAGTGACCATAATTCAGTAAGTTTCAAGGTACTGGTGGATAAGGATAACAGGAGTCCTCAGGTTAAGTTGCTTAATTGGGGGAAGGCTAGTTATAACAATATTAGGCAGGAACTGAGGAATCTAGACTGGAGGCGGATGTTTGAGGGCAAATCAACAACTGACATGTTGGGGGCTTTCAAACGTCAGTTGATAATTCAGGACTGGCATGTTCCTGCGAAGATGAAGGATAAGCATGGCAAGTTTCAGGAACCTTGGATAACGAAGGATATTGTGAGATTAGTCAAAAAGAAAAGGGAAGTATTCGTAAGAGCTAGAAGGCTGGGAGCAGATGAAGCCTGTGGAGAATATAAAGAAAGTAGGAAGAAACTCAAGCCAGGAGTCAGGAGGGCTAAAAGGGGTCAGGAAAAGTCATTGGCAACCAGGATTAAGGAAAATCCCCAAGGCCTTTTATACATATGTAAAAAGCAAAAGGGTAGCCAGGGAAAGGGTAGGCCCACTCAGGGACAGAGGTGGGAATCTGTGTGCGGAGCCAGAAGAAATGGGAGAGATACTAAAGGAGTACTTCTCATCAGCATTCACCAAAGAGAAGGACTTAGCGGTCGATTTGTCTAGGGAAGAGTGTGTAGATAGCCTGGATCATGTTGAAATCAAAAAAGAGGTGTTAGGCGTCTTGAAGAATATTAAGGTGGATAAATCCCCAGGGCCAGATGGGATCTACCCCATAATACTGAGCAAGGCAAGGGAGGAGATTGCTGGGGCCTTGACAGAAATCTTTGTATCCTCACTAGCTACGGGTGAGGTCCCAGAGGACTGGAGAATGGCCAATGTTGTTCCATTGTTTAAGAAGGGTAGCAGGGATAATCCAGGAAATTACAGGCTGGTGAGCCTTACGGCAGTGGTAGGAAATTATTGGAGAAGATTCTTCGTGACAGGATTTACTACTATTTGGAAGCAAATGGGCGTATTAATGAGAAGCAGCATGGTTTTGTGAAGGGGAAGTTGTATCTCACTAACTTGATAGAGTTTTTCGAGGAAGTGACAAAGATGATCAACGATGGAAGGGCAGTGGATGTTATCTACATGGATTTCAGTAAGGCCTTTGACAAGGTCCCTCATGGCAGACTGGTACAGAAGGTAAAGTTGCACTGAGATCAGAGGTGAGCTGGCAAGATCGATACAGAAGACAGAGGGTAGCAGTGGGAGGGTGCTTTTCTGAATGGAGAGCTGTGACTAGTGGAGTTCCGCGGGAATCAGTGCTGGGACCTTTGCTGTTTGTAGAATATGTAAATGATTTGGAGGAAAATGTAACTGGGCTAATTAGTAAGTTTGCAGATGACACTAAGGTTGGAGGAGTTGCAGATAGTGAAGAGGATTGTCAAAAGATACAATGGGATATAGATCGGTTGGAGACTTGGGCAGAGAAATGGCAGATGGAGTTTATTCCAGACAAATGCGAGGTAATGCATTTTGGAAGGTCTAATACAGGTAGGAATTATACAGTAAATGGCAGAACCCTTAAGCGCATCGACGGGCAGAGGGATCTGGGTGTACATGTCCACAGGTCACTGAAAGTGGCAACACAGGTGGATAAGGTAGTCAGGAAGGCATATGGCATGCTTGCCTTCATCGGCAGGGGTATTGAGTATAAAAGCTGGGAAGTCATGCTGCAGCTGTATAGAACCTTGGTTAGACCACACTTGGAATATTGAGTGCAATTCTGGTCGCCACATTACCAGAAGGATATTGAGGCATTGGAGAGGGTGCAGAGGAGGTTTACCAGGATGCTGCCTGGTCTGGACGTTATTAGCTATGAGGAGAGGTTGGAGAAACTTGGATTGTTCTCACTAGAGCGATGTAGATTGAGGGGCAACTTGATAGAAGTTTACAAAATTATGAGTGGCATGGACAGAGTAGATAGTCAGAAGCTATTTCCCAGGGTGGAAGAGTCAATTACTAGGGAACATAGATTTAAGGTGAGAGGAGAAAACTTTAGAGGAGATGTGTGGGGCAAGTTTTTTATGCAGAGTGACTGGAATTCGCTGCCAGAGGAGGTGGTGGAAGCAGGTACGATAATGGTGTTTAAGAGGCAGCTTGACAAATACATGAATAGGATGGGAATAGAGGGATACGGACCCCAGAAGTGCAAAATGTTTTCGTTTGACAGGCGATATGATCGGCGCAGGCTTGGAGGGCTGAAGGGCCTGTTCCTGTGCTGTACTTTTCTTTGTTCTTTTCTTGATAATCTGACCATTTTAAATGGCAGGGCAAGCCCTTACAGTGCATCCGAATTGCCTATATACTCTAAGGGCCACTGCTGGGAGCATAATGTCACGAAATGATTCCTCCAAGATAAATCTAAACACTGAACCACTTTACCCTTTAAGTGGCAGTTCATTCCCACACAGTCTAGAGGCTTCAGAATGACAAAGGCTTCCAAATATAAGGCACTGACCAACAGTCCTATGCAAATAAACTACAATATATAGACCCTCCAATATTGGAAATTTGCCTGAAACCCCCTATTTGCCACAGAGACCGTGCTTTCATCTGACTCGTCCTTTATCTTCCTTAGTACTGTATCCGAGTGTCAGCCCAGATCCCACCCAGTTACTTACAAACCACCTAACCTAGAGGCGGGACAACACACAGCAGAGTGAAGACTTCTCTCCGCTAAATCCAAGGTGCACTGCTGTTGAAAGGTGAGAAAGCAGTGAGGGTTTTTACTGTTGGAGTAACAGTAATGAGAATGTTTTAAGATGTGTTGTGCCCATGCTCCTGATGGGCCTTTAACAAACTTTACCACACGGTTTTCATAAGAGTAACCAGCAGGTATTCTCTGTTCAGGCCTTTCTTTTTTTGTACAGATCCTAATAGAGTTTGGAATTGGTAGTGGTTGATGGTTTTTACCTGGAAGCGAAGCTTGACTTGAATGGAAATTAGCACCTTTATCTGTTAAAAGGTTATATGGCGTCTGTTTGAATGAGTTCGTTGCAGTTAATTTCCCTTTTTAAAACACAATGACCAACATAAGTTGCTTCTGTGTTCTGCCATTCAGTCTGATTGTGGCTGATTATCTTAACCCCATTTACTTGTTTTGGTTTCATAGAATCATAGAATGGTTACAGTACAAAAGGAGGCAATTTGGCCCATTTTGTCTGTGCTGGTCCTCTGAAGGAGCACTTTACCCAGTACCCCAGCTTTTCCCCAAAGCCTTGCAACTTTTTCCATTTCACATCTCGCTTATTTAAATGGGTGGGGTGGGGGAGGGGAGAGGAGGAGAGGGGTTGAACCTTGACCTAGCAAGCGCACTAATGGAGATCAGGCTCCACACCCCCAACCAAAATATATGTCACTGTGGATTCACTTTGCAGCAATCTTTAGCTTCAGTTTTTGCAGCAATGTACAATAACCAACATTAATGTACAATATGTCTGGGCATTCTCAGCCAGGACAGTTACATTTTTAGGTGGTGCCTAGGGCGACTACTGTTGGTATGCGTTAAACAGCTTATAGTACAGTGGTGTCCACATTAGCCACATTTGGCTAATTAGAAATCCTGATATGGCTAATTCCATTCCTGATTATAAAATTTTAAAATGAGCAATTGATACCATTGTTGAGTCTGTGATCACAATGCTCGTACACCCATAGCCTTTGCATTTGAATTTTCATCTTTTTATGCATTCATCAGTAAAATAGTAAGATGAAGAGTGTGAGTAGTTTTTCATTATTGTGATGCCATTTACCTCCTAGATTACTGAATGGTGGCAACTGTTTGTGAAGTAAATGGGAGGTGTGTTTACCTGCACTGTTTGAGGCGGCTTTCTACTAAAATTAGCACATGTGGTTTAAATCATATTGCCACACCTGTGGCTAGCCAATGATTTTGATTGGACAGCACGGATGTAGCATAAACATAACTATCAGATGTGATTGATTTGTGTCACTTGACTGACCAAAATCATTTTTAACCCCTTTGTTTTGTACGCCTTGGTTTTTATTCCCTCCTGTGATTTAATCTACCTGCAAGGTGCCTTTATGTGCTGCACAAACTTTTTATTCAGCAGGGTAAGGGTCACTCACTGTCGAACTGTACGGAGTGACTGTTTATTCAGCCGGGTGAGGGTCACTCACTGTCTAACTGTGCAGCGTCATGGTTTCTCTGGGGGTCAGCATTGTTTATATCCCTATTGTAGTGTTTTGCTTTCCCCGTGCCCCTCTGTTTCACTTTGCAGTGTTGTAATTGTCTATTGGTGTCCTGGGTGTTATGATGCTGTATTTACATAAGAACATAAGAAATAAGAGCAAGAGTAGGCCATTTGGCTCCTCTAGCTTGCCTCGCGATTCAATAAGATCATGACTGATCTGGCTCAGGCCTCAACTCCTCTTAGCCAGCTCCTCGTAACCCTCAACTCCCTGATATTTCAACAATCTATCTACCTCCTCTTTAAATACTTTGTGCTCTAGCCTCCACAACACTCTGAGGTAGAGAATTCCTGACATTCAGTAGCCTCTGAGAGAAGAAATCTCTTCACGTCAGTCTTAAATGAGTTTCCCCTTATTCTGTAACTATGTCCCCTAGTTTGAGATTCCCCAACATCTACCCTGTCAAGCCCCCTCAGAATCACCCCTCATCCTTCTAAACTCTAACCTGTTTAGCTGTTCTTGATAAGTCAACCCCTTCATCCCAGGAATCAGCCTAATGAATCTCTTTTGAACTGCCTTCAATTCCAGTATGTCCTTTCTTAAATATGGGCACCAAAACTGTACACAGCACTCCAGGTGCGGCCTCATCAACACCCTGTACAATTGTAACAAGACTTCCTTGTTTTTAATCTCCAGCCTCCTAGCAATACAGGCCAAAATTCAATTTGCCTTCTTAATTACTTGCTGCACCTGCATGCTAACTTTTTGTGTTTCATGGACAAGAACACCTGCTTAATAGGGAATACCTGCTGATTACCTCTATGAAAGTCTTGTGGTAAAGTTTGTTAAAGGCCCATCAGGAACATGGGTACGACACATCTTAAAACATTCTCATTACTGTTACTCCAACAGTAAAAACTCTCACTGCTTTCTCACCTTTCAACAGCAGTGCACCTTGGTTTTAACTGAGAGAGGTCTTCACTCTGCTGTGTATTGTCAACATTCAACCAGCAAAGAACTTGGGGACATGTTTGGGTCCCTCAGTAGCTGAGTTTAGGTGGGTGGAGGTGCAGTTTAGGATTTTATCTCAGCCACATCTGAGGATTAAAATGTCTCTGTTCATTGACGTAGCTGTCTGTGTAAATGTCTGGCACTCACTCAATCTCAGTCTCACTTGTCTGAGAGTCGTACCAGCTGTCAAACCTCAAGTTCAGCCTCATCTCCTGGAAACTGTTTCAAATTCAATGTTTTTATTTGTTCTGAAGAAATCCCCAGCTTTTACAGAGCAGCCATGCGTCTTGCTGAGTAATAATAAAACAGGCTGGTCCACTTTCTCAGTATCCTACTCACCCCAGCCAGCACCCAGTACACACCCCACCCAGCACCCAGTACACACCCCACCCAGCACCCAGTACACACACCAGCCAGCACCCAGTACACACACCAGTCAGCACCCAGTACACACTCCACCCAGCACCCAGTACACACACCAGCCAGCACCCAGTACACACATCAGTCAGCACCCAGTACACACACCAGTCAGCACCCAGTACACACTCCAGCCAGCAGCCAGTACACACTCCAGCCAGCACCCAGTACACACCCCAGTCAGCACCCAGTACACACTCCAGCCAGCACCCAGTACACACCCCACCCAGCACCCAGTACACACCCCACCCAGCACCCAGTACACACACCAGTCAGCACCCAGTACACACACCAGTCAGCACCCAGTACACACTCCAGCCAGCACCCAGTACACACCCCACCCAGCACGCAGCCCACCTAGCACCCAGCACGCAGCCCACCTAGCACCCAGCACGCAGCCCACCTAGCACCCAGCACGCAGCCCACCTAGCACCCAGTACACACCCCACCTAGCAACAAGTACACACCCCACCTAGCACCCAGTACTTACCCCACCCAGCACCCAGTACTTACCCCACCCAGCACCCAGTATACACACCCCCTCAGCATGCTGTACACACCCCCTCAGCATGCTGTACACACCCCCTCATCACGCTGTACACACTCGATCCAGCACCCAGTACACACCCAGCCCAGAACCCAGTACTCACCCCACCCAGTACTCACCCCACCCAGTACTCACCCCACCCAGTACTCACCCCACCCAGTACACACCACACCGAGCACCCAGCACACACCCCAGCCAGCACCCTGTACTAACACCAGCCAGCACCCAGCACACACCCCAACCAGCAACACATACATACTCCACACAGCACTCTTTTCACACCCCAGTGACAACTGTGTTCACATCTCACCCAGCATCCTGCACACACCACCGAGCACGCAGTAATCACCCAATCAAGCACGCTGTGCACACCCCACCCTGCACCCTGTGCACACCCCACCCTGCACCCCGTACACACCACACCCTGCACCCCGTACACACCACACCCTGCACCCTGTAATCACCCAACCCTGCACCCTGTAATCACCCCACCCTGCACCTTGTACACACCCCACCCTGCACCCTGTAATCACCCAACCCTGCACCCTGTAATCACCCAACCCTGCACCCTGTACACGCCCCACCCAGCACCCTGTACACGCCCCACCCAGCACCCTGTACACGCCCCACCCAGCACCCTGTACACGCCCCACCCTGCACCCTGTACACACCCACCCAGCACCCTGCACACACCCACCCAGCACCCTGCACACACCCCACCCTGTACACACCCCACTCTGCACCCTGTACACACCCCACCCTGCACCCTGCACACACCCCACCCTGCACACACCCACCCAGTACCCTGCAGACATCCACCCAGTACCCTGCACACACCCGCCCAGCACCCTGCACACACCCGCCCAGAACCCTGCACACACCCACCCAGCACCCTGCACACACCCGCCCAGAACCCTGCACACACCCGCCTAGCACCCTGTACATCACCCACCCAGCACCCTGTACACACCCCACCCTGCACCCTGTGCACACCCCACCCTGCACCCTGTGCACACCCCAGCCTGCACCCTGTGCACACCCCACCCTGCACCCTGTACAAACGCCACCCTGCACCCTGTAATCACCCCACCCTGCACCCTGTACACACCCCACCCTGCACCCTGTACACACCCCACCCTGCACACAGTAATCACCCCACCCTGCACCCTGTACACACCCCACCCTGCACCCTGTACACACCCCACCCAGCACCCTGTACACACCCAGCCCAGTACCCTGTACGCCACCCGCCCAGCACGCTGCACACACCTGCCCAGCACGCTGCACACACCTGCCCAGCACGCTGCACACACCTGCCCAGCACGCTGCACACACCTGCCCAGCACGCTGCACACACCTGCCCAGCACGCTGCACACACCTGCCCAGCACGCTGCACACACCTGCCCAGCACGCTGCACACACCTGCCCAGCACGCTGCACACACCTGCCCAGCACGCTGCACACACCTGCCCAGCACGCTGCACACACCTGCCCAGCACGCTGCACACACCTGCCCAGCACGCTGCACACACCTGCCCAGCACGCTGCACACACCTGCCCAGCACGCTGCACACACCTGCCCAGCACGCTGCACACACCTGCCCAGCACACTGCACACACCCGTCCTGCACCCTGCACCCATCCACCCAGTACCCTGTACACCACCCGCCCAGTACCCTGTACACAACCGCCCAGCACACACCCACCCAGCACCCTGTACACACCCACCCAGCACCCTGTACACACCCACCCAGCACCCTGTACACACCCACCCAGCACCCTGTACACACCCACCCAGCACCCTGTACACACCTCACCTCGCAACTTGTACACACCCCACACAGCACCCTGCGTTCACCCCACGCTCACCCCACCCAGTAGCCTGTGCACACCCGACATAGCACCTTGTGCACACATGACCCGGCACACTGTACACACCCCACCCAGCACCTTCACACACACCACCGGGCACCCTGTACACACCCCAACCAAGAATCCTGTGCTCACCCAACCCAGCACCATGTACACACCCCTCCCAGCACCCTGTGCACACCCCACCCTGCACCCTGTGCACACCCCACCCTGCACCCTGTGCACACCCCACCCTGCACCCTGTGCACACCCCACCCTGCACCCTGTGCACACCCCACCCTGCACCCTGTGCACACTCCACCCTGCACCCTGTAATCACCCCACCCTGCACCCTGTACACACCCCACCCTGCATACTGTAATCACCCCACCCTGCACGCTGTAATCACCCCACCCTGCACCCTGTACAACACCCGCCCAGCACCCTGCACCCATCCACAGAGTACTCTGTACACCACCTGCCCAGCACCCTGTACACAACCGCCCAGCACCCAGTACACACCCACCCAGCACCGTGTGCGCACCCGCCCAGCACCGTGTACACACCCGCCCAGCACCCTGTACACAGCCCACCGAACATCAGGTACATACATATCCAGCACACTGTGTTCACACACCCGTCAGCCTGTGCTCACTCAAATCGTCACCCTGTACACACCCCCCCAGCACTCTGAACACATCCTCCCCAGCACCTTGTGCGCACCCGACCCAGCACACTGCACACCCCACCCAGCACCCTGTGCAAACCCCACCCAGCACCATGTGCAAACCCCACCCACCACCCTGTGCAAACCCCACCAAGCACCATGTGCAAACCCCACTCAGCACCTTCACACACACCACCCATTACCCTGTACACACACCACTCAGCAAACTGTACTCACATAGCCGGCATCGTGTACACACCCCACTCAGCACCCGGTACTCATCCCACCCAGCACACACCCCACCCGGCACCCTGTACACACCCCACCCAGCACCCTGTACACACCCCACCCAGCACCCCGTACACTCCCCACCCAGCACCCCGTACACTCCCCACCCAGCACCCTGTACATACCCCACCCAGCACACTGTACACACCTCACTCAGCACCCTGTACACACCGAGCCGGTATCCTGTACACACTCCACCCAGCACCGTGTGCACACCCAACCCAGCATCTGTACACACCGCAATCAGCACCCTGTATACCCACAGCCAGCATGGTGCACTCACCCACTCAGTAAGCTGTATACACTCCACTCAGCACCCTGTGCACACTCTACTCAGCACCCTTTGCACACCCCACCCAGCACTCAGTACACACCACATACAGCACCCAGTACACACCACACACAGCACCCAGTACACACACAGCCAGCATAATTTACACACCCCACCCAGTATCGTGTACACACCTCACCCAGCATCCTGTACACATCCTGCTCAGCGCCCTGTACACACACAGCTGGTATCCTGCACACACAACTCCCAGCACCCAATACACACCTCACCCAGCAGCCTGTCCACACCTCACCCAGCACATTGTACACACACAACCCAGCACCCTGTACACACCGAGCCGGCATCCTGTACACACAACACTCAGCAACCTGTAGACACCGCGATCAGCACCCTGCACCCCCACAGCCAGCATCCTGCACTCGCCCCACTCAGCAACCTGTACACACCACACTCAGCACCCTGTACACACCACACTCAGCACCCTATACACACCCCACTCAGCACCCAGTACACACACAGCCAGCATACTGTACACACCCCACCCAGCACCCATTCCACAAGCCACCCAGCACCCATTCCACACCCCACCCAGCACCCTGTCCACACCCCACCCAGCACCCTGAACACATCCCCCCTGCAGCCTGTGCTCTCCACACTCAGCACGCAGCACACACACCACCCAGCACCTTGTACACACCCCTCCCAGCACCCTGTACACATCCCACCAAGCATCATGTACATACATATCCAGCACACTGTACTCACCCACCCGTCAGCCTGTGCTCACCCAAATCATCAGCCTGTGCTTACCCAAATCATCACCCTGTACACACCCCACCCAGCACCCTCAACAAACCCCACCCAGCACCCTCATCAAACTCCGCCCAGCACCCTGAACACATCTTCCCCAGCACCTTGTGCGCACCCGACCCAGCACCCTGCACTCCCCATTCGGGACGCTGTGCACACCCCACCCAGCACCCTGTGCAAACCCCACCCAGCACCCTGTGCAAACCCCACCCAGCACCCTGTGTAAACCCCACCCACCACCCTGTGCAAACCCCACCCAGCACCTTCACACACACCACCCATCACCCTGTACACACACCACTCAGCAAACTGTACTCACATAGCCGGCATCGTGTAGACACCCCACTCAGCACCCAGTAATCATCCCACCCTGTACACACCCCACTCGGCACCCTGTACACACCCCACCCAGCACCCTGTACACACCCCACCCAGCACCCTGTACACACCCCACCCAGCACCCTGTACACACCCCACTCGGCACCCTGTACACACCCCACTCGGCACCCTGTACACACCCCACCCAGCACCCTGTACCCCCACAGCCAGCATCCTGCACTCGCCCCACTCAGCAACCTGTACACACCACACTCAGCACCCTGTACGCACCCCAATCAGCACCCAGTACACACACAGCCAGCATACTGTACACACCCCACCCAGCACCCATTCCACAAGCCACCCAGCACCCATTCCACACCCCACCCAGCACCCTGTTCACACCCAACCCAACACCCTGAACACATCCCCCCTGCAGCCTGTGCTCTCCACACTCAGCACGCAGCACACACACCACCCAGCACCTTGTACACACCCCTCCCAGCATCCTGTACACATCCCACCAAGCATCATGTACATACATATCCAGCACACTGTACTCACCCACCCGTCAGCCTGTGCTCACCCAAATCATCAGCCTGTGCTTACCCAAATCATCACCCTGTACACACCCCACCCAGCACCCTCATCAAACCCCACCCAGCACCCTCATCAAACCCCACCCAGCACCCTGAACACATCCTCCCCAGTACCTTCTGCGCACCCGACCCAGCACCCTGCACTCCCCACTCGGGACGCTGTGCAAACCCACCCAGCACCTTCACGCACACCACCCATCACCCTGTACACACACCACTCAGCAAACTGTACTCACATAGCCGGCATCGTGTACACACCCTACTCAGCACCCGGTACTCATCCCACACAGCACACACCCCATCCAGCACCCTGTACACACCCCATCCAGCACCCTGTACACACGCCACCCAGCACCCTGTCTACACCTCACAAAACACACTGTACACACCCCACTTAGCACCCTGTACACACCGAGCCGGTATCCTGTACACACTCCACCCAGCACCCTGTACACACCCAACCCAGCATCTGTACACATCGCAATCAGCACCCTGTACACCCACAGCCAGCATCCTGCACTCACCCACTCAGCAAGCTGTACACACCACACTCAGCAAACTGTGCATACCCCACTCAGCACCCTTTGCACACCCCACTCAGCACCCAGTACACACCCCACACAGTACCCAGTACACACCCCACATAGCACTCAGTAGACACACAGTACACACCCCACCCAGCACCCATTCCACACCCCGCCCAGCAGCCTGTCCACACCCCACCCAGCACCCTGAACACATCCGCCCTGCAGCCTGAGCTCTCCGCACTGAGCACCCAGCACACACACCACCCAGCACCTTGTACACACCCCTCCCAGCACCCTGTACACATCCCACCAAGCATCATGTACATACATATCCAGCACACTGTGCTCACCCATCCATCAGCCTGTGCTCACCCAAATCATCACCCTGTACACACCCCACCCAGCACCCTCATCAAATCCCACCCAGCACCCTGAACACATCCTCCCGCAGCACCATGTGCGCGCACCCCCCACCACGGAGCATCAGGTGCGTATACATCCAGCACCCTGTGCCCATACACACAACAGCATGTGTTCACCCCACTCATAAACTTGTAGCCACCCCACCCATCACCCTGTACTCACCCCACTCAGCACTCTGAACACATCCCCGCTGCAGCCTGAGCTCCCAGCACTCAGCACCTTCCACACACCTCACCCAGTGCCCTCTGCAGTCTCCACTCAGCATCCTGAACACATCCTCCCCCAGCACATTGTGCGCACCCCACCCACTACCCTGTAAACTCCCCACCCACTACCCTGTAAACACCCCACGCACCACCCTGTGCACAACCCATCCAGAACCTTCACACACACCACCCATCACCCTATACACCCCCCCAACATTTTGTGTACCCCTCACCCTGTGCACGCCCTACACAGCGCCCTGTGAACACATGATCCAGTAACCTGTACGCATCCCACCCAACACCTTGTACACACCACACCCAGCAGCCGATACCCACCCCACCCAGCACCCTGCACTCCCCACCCAGCACCCTGCGTTCCCCACCCAGCACCTTGTACACGCCCCACCTGGTACCCTGTGCACGCCCCACTCAGGGCGCTGTGCACACCCCTCCCAGCATCCTGTACGCAGCCCACTGAGCATCACGTACATAGATATCTGGCACCCTGTTCTCACCCACCCCAAGTCCTGTACTCACCCAAACCATCACCCTGTACACACCCCACCCAACACCGTGTACACACTCCACTCAGCATCCTGTACACACCCAGCCGGCATCCTGTACACACCACACTCAGTACCTGTGTACACCCCACTCAGCACCCTGTACACTCTCCAAACTGTACCCTGTACACATCCCACCTGGTACACACCCCACTCAGCACCCTGTACACACCCCACTCAGCACCCTGTACACTCTCCAAACTGTACCCTGTACACATCCCACCTGGTACACAGCCCACCCAGCACCCTGTACACACCCCACTCAGCACCCTGTACACTCTCCAAACTGTACCCTGTACACATCCCACCTGGTACACACCCCACCCAGCACCCTGTGCACAGCCCACCGAGCATCATCTACATACACATCCAGCACCTGGTGCTCACCCACACAACAGCATGTGCTCACCTTACCCATAAACTTGTACTCACCCGATCCAGTACCATGTACACTCCCACTTAGCACCCTCTTCAAACACCACCTAGCACCCTGAGCACATCCACCCTGCAGCCTGAACTCTCAGCACTCAGCAACCAGCAGACACTCCACCCAGCACCTTCTGCACACCCCACTCAGCATCCTGTACACACACAGCGAGCAGACTTTACACACCCCACCCAGTATCGTGTACACACCTCACCCAGCACCCTGTACACACCCTGCTCAGCACCCTGTACACACACAGCTGGCATCCTGTACACACACCACCCAGCACCCAGTACACATCTCACCCAGCACCCTGTCCACACCTCACCCAGCACCCTGTCCACACCTCACCCAACACACTGTACACACCTCACCCAGCACATTGTACACACCCAACACAACACCCTTTACACACCGAGCCGGCATCCTGTACACACTCAACCAGCATCTGTAGACACCGCAATCAGCACCCTGTACCCCCACAGCCAGCATCCTGCACTCACCCCACTCAACAACCTGTACACACCACAATCATCACCATGCGCACACCCCACTCAGCACCCTGTGCGCACCCCACTCATCACCCTCTGCAAACCCCACCCATCACCCAGTACACACCCCACCCAGCACCCATTCCACACCCCACCCAGCACCCCGAACACATCCCCCCTGCAGCCTGTGCTCTCCACACTCAGCACGCAGCACACACACCACCCAGCACATTGTACACACCTCTCCCAGCACCCTGTACACACCGAGCCGGCATCCTGTACACACTCCACCCAGCATCTGTACACACTGCAATCAGCACCCGGTACCCCCACAGCCAGCATCCTGCACTCACCCCACTCAGCAACCTGTGCACACCCCACTCAGCACCCTGTGTGCACCCCACTCAGCACACTTTGCAAACCGCACACAGCACCCAGCACACATCCAACCAGCACCCAGTACACACACAGCCAGCATCCTGTCCACACCCCACCCTGCACCCTGTCCACACCCCACCCAGCATCCTGTCCACACCCCACCCAGCATCCTGTCCACACCCCACCCAGCACCCTGTCCACACCCCACCCAGCACCCTGTCCACACCCCACCCAGCATGTGCTCACCTTATCCATAAACTTGTACTCACCCGATCCAGTACCATGTACATTCCCACTCAGCACCCTCTTCAAACACCACCTAGCACCCTGAGCACATCCACCCTGCAGCCTGAACTCTCAGCACTCAGCAACCAGCAGACACTCCACCCAGCACCTTGTGCACACCCTACTCAGCACATTGTGCACACCCAACCCAGCACCCTATGCACTCCCCTCTCAGCACCCAGTACACACCCCTCCCAGCACCCTGTACACCCCGCACCTAGCACCCTATACAAACACCACACAGCACCCTGTGTACACCCCGCTTATCACCCTGGACAAACCCCGCTCATCACCCTGTACACACACAGCCGGCATTGTGTACACACCCCGCTCAGCACCCTGTACTCATCCCACCCAGCACACACCCCACCCAGCACCCTGTACACCCCCACCTAGCACTATGTACACACACCACACAGCACTCTGTACACTCGCCACTGAGCATCCTGTACAGACCCTGCTCATTACCCTGTACAGACCCTGCTCATTACCCTGTACAGACCCTGCTCATTACCCTGTACAGACCCTGCTCATTACCCTGTACAGACCCTGCTCATTACCCTGTACAGACCCTGCTCATTACCCTGTACAGACCCCGCTCATCACCCTGTACACACCTCACTCAGCATGCTGTACACATCCCGCTCATAACCCTGTACACACACCACTCAGCAACCTGTACACACACAGCCGGCATTGTGTAAACGCCCCACTCAGCACCCTGCACCCATCCCACCCAGCACACTGTGCTCACCCACCCCTCAGCCTGTGCTCACCCAAACCATCACCCTGTACACGCCCCACCAAGCACCCTGCATTCACCCCACCCAGCGCCCTGTGCACACATGACCCAGCACCTTGTACACGCCCCTCCCAGCATCCTGTGCACACCCCACCTCGAACCTTGTACACACCCCACCCAGCACCCTGTGCTCACCCAAACCATCACCCTGTACACACATCATCCAATAGCCAGTACTCACCTGACCCAGTGCCCTGTGTAAACCCACCCAACAGCCTGTACTGACCCCACTCTGCACCCTATACACAAACACCCAGCACCCTGTACACACCCCACCCAGCACCTTGTACTGACCCCACTCTGCACCCTATACACAAACACCCAGCACCCATTCCACACCCCACCCAGCACCCTGAACATATCCCCTCGCAGCCTGAGTTCTGCGCACTCATCACCCAGCACACACACACCAACCAGCACCTTGTGCACACCCCACACAGCACCTTGTACACACCCCTCCCAGCACCCTGTAAACAGCCCACTGAGCATCATGTACATATATATCCAGCACACTGTGCTCACCCACCCGTCAGCCTGTTCTCACCCAAATCATCACCCTGTACACAACCCACCCAGCACCCTCATCATACCCCACCCAGCACTCTGAACACATCCTCCCCAGCACCTTGTGCGCACCGGACACAGCACCCTGCACTCCCCACCCAACACCCTGTGCAAACCCCACCCAGCACCCTGTGCAAACCCCACCCAGCACCCTGTGCAAACCCCACCCAGCACCATGTGCAAACCCACCCAGCACCCTGTGCAAACCCCACCCAGCACCCTGTACACACCCTCAGCCAGCATCCTGAACACACTCGACCCAGCATCTGTACACACTGCAATCAGCACCCTGTACCACCACAGCCAGCATCCTGCACTCACCCCACTCAGCAACCTGTACACACCACTCTCAGCACCTTGTGCACACCCCACTCAGTACCCTGTGCGCACCCCACTCAGTACCCTGTGCGCACCCCACTCAGTACCCTGTGCGCACCCCACTCAGTACCCTGTGCGCACCCCACTCAGTACCCTGTGCGCACCCCACTCAGTACCCTGTGCGCACCCCACTCAGTACCCTGTGCGCACCCCACTCAGTACCCTGTGCGCACCCCACTCAGTACCCTGTGCGCACCCCACTCAGTACCCTGTGCGCACCCCACTCAGTACCCTGTGCGCACCCCACTCAGTACCCTGTGCGCACCCCACTCAGTACCCTGTGCGCACCCCACTCAGTACCCTGTGCGCACCCCACTCAGTACCCTGTGCGCACCCCACTCAGTACCCTGTGCGCACCCCACTCAGTACCCTGTGCGCACCCCACTCAGTACCCTGTGCGCACCCCACTCAGTACCCTGTGCGCACCCCACTCAGTACCCTGTGCGCACCCCACTCAGTACCCTGTGCGCAACCCACTCAGCACCCTTTGCAAACCCCACCCAGTACACACCCCATCCAGCACCCAGTACACACCCCCCCAGCACCCAGTACACACACAGCTAGCATCCTGCATTTCCCATTCAGGACGCTGTTCACACCCCTCCCAGCACCCTGTACACAGCCCACCAAGCATCATGTACATATATATCCAGCACACTGTGCTCACCCACCACTCAGCCTGTGCTCACCCAAACCATCACCCTGTACACACCCCACCCAGCACCCTGAACACATTCCCCCCTGCACCCTGTACACGCCCCACTCGGCACCCTGTACACACCCTACCCAGCACCCTGAATTCACCCCACCCAGCACCCTGTGCATGCATGACCCAGCACCTTGTACACACCCCACAAAGCACATTGTACACACCCCTCCCAGCATCCTGTGCACACCCCACCTCGAACCTTGTACACACCCCACCCAGCACTCTGTGCTCACCCAAACCATCACCCTGTACACACGTCACCCAGCAGCCAGTACTCACCTGACCCAGTGCCCTGTGCAAACCCACCCAACAGCCTGTGCACACCCCACCCAGCACCCTGTACAGACCCCACTCTGCACCCTATACACAAACATCCAGCACCCTGTACACACCCCACCCAGCACCCATTCCACACCCCACCCTGAATATATCCCCCCTGCAGCCTGAGCTCTGCGCACCCAGCACCTTGTACACACCCCTCCCAGCACCCTGTACACAGCCCACCGAGCATCATGTACATACATATCCAGCACACTGTGCTCACCCACACCTCAGCCTGTGCTCACCCAAATCATCACCCTGTACACAACCCACCCAGCACCCTCATCAAACCCCACCCAGCACCCTGAACACATCCTCCCCAGCCCCTTGTGCGCACCCGACCCAGCTCCCTGCACTCCCCACTTAGGATGCTGTGCACACCCCACCCAGCACCCTGTGTAAACCCCACCCAGCACCCTGTGCAAACCCACCCAGCACCCTGTGTAAACCCCACCCAGCACCCTGTGCAAACCCACCCAGCACCCTGTGCAAACCCCACCCAGCACCCTGTGCAAACCCCACCCAGCACCCTGTGTAAACCCCACCCAGCACCTTCACACACACCACCCATCACCCTGTGTACACATCACCCTGTACACATACTCCCCCAACACACTGTGCACACCCTACACAGCAGCCGGTATCACCCCACCCAGCACCCTGTGCACACCCCTCCCAGCACCCTGTACACAGACCACCGAGCATCATGTACATACATATCCAGCATCCTCTGCTCACCCACCCCTTGACTTGTGCTCACCCAAACCATCATCCTGTACAGACCCCACTGAGCACCCTGAACACATTCCCCCCTGCACCATGTACACACCCCACTCGGCACCCTGTACACACCCCACTCGGCACCCTGTACACACCCCAGTTGGCACCCTGTACACACCCCAGTCGGCACCCTGTACACACCCAACACAGCACCCTGCATTCACCCCACCCAGCACCCTGTGCACACATGACCCAGCACCTTGCACACATCCCATGAAGTACCTTGTATACACCCCACCCAGCATCCTATGCTCACCCCACCCAGCACCCTGTGCACACCCCACCCAGCGCCCTGTGCACACACCACCCATCCCACTGTACACCCCCCACCCAGCACCCTCTTCAAACCCCACCAAGCACCTTGAACATATTCCCCAATCAGTACCCTATGCACACACCCAGCACCCTGTGCTCACCCACACAACAGCATGTGCTCACCCCACCCATTAACTTGTACCCACCCCACTCAACACCCAGCCCACACACCACCCAGCACCTTGTGCACTCCCCACCCAGCACTTTGTGCACTCCCCACCCAGCACTTTGTGCACTCCCCACCCAGCACCTTGTGCACTCCCCACCCAGCACCTTGTGCACTCCGCACCCAGCACCTTGTGCACTCCCCACCCAGCACCTTGTGTACTCCCCACCCAGCACCTTGTGCACTCCCCACCCAGCACTCTGTACACACACCACCCAGCACCCTATGCACTCCCCACCCAGGACACTGTGTACACCCCTCCCAGCACCCTGAACACATCCTCCTCCAACACCTGTGCTCACCCACCCATCAGCCTGTGCTCACCCAAACCGTCACCCTGTACACACCCCACCCAGCACCCTGAACACATCGTCCCCCAGCACCTTGTGCACACCCCCCCCAGCCCCCTGTGCACACCCCACCCAGCCCCCTGTGCACACCCCACCCAGCCCCCTGTGCACACCCCACCCAGCCCCCTGTGCACACCCCACCCAGCCCCCTGTGCACACCCCACCCAGCCCCCTGTGCACACCCCACCCACCACCCTGTGCACACCCCACCCAGCACCCTGAACACACCCCTCACCACAACACATTGTGCACATCCCAAACAGCACCCTGTGCACATGCCACCCGGCACCCTGTACACACCCGACACAACACTGTGAACACATTACCTGGCACCCTGTGCGCACTGCACCCAACACCCTGTGCACATGTCACTCAGCATCCTGTACACATCCTGCTCATCATCCGGTACATACAACGCTCAGCACTCTGTACACACACAGCCAGCATCGTGTACACACCCCAGTTAGCAACCTGTACTCATCCCACCCAGCACACACCCCATTCAGCACCCTGTACACAACCCACCCAGCACCATGTACAAACACCGCACTGAGCACACTGTACACACCCCACTGAGCACACTGTACACACCCCACTGAGCACACTGTACACACCCCGCTCATCACCCTGTGTACACCCCACTGAGCACACTGTACACACCCCGCTCATCACCCTGTACACACCCTGCTCATCACCCTGTACACACCCCACTCAGCATCCTGTATACATCCTGCTCATCACCCTGTATACACACCACTCAGCAACATGTACACACACAGCCGGCCTCGTGTACACACCCCATCCAGCATGCTGCACACACCACAACCAGCACCCTGAACAGCCACAGCCAGCACCCTGTACACGGCCCATTCAGCACCCTGTTCAGATCCCGCCCTGTACCCTGAACACATCCCACCCAGGACACACCCTGTACACCCCGCTCATCACCCTGTACACACACACTCAGCACCCTGTACACACACACTCAGCACCCTGTACACACCCCGCTCAGCACCCTGTACACACACAGCTGGCATCCTGTACACACACCACGCAGCACCCAGTACACACCTCACCCAGCACTCTGTTCACACCTCACCCAACACACCGTACACACCTCAACCAGCACATTGTACACACCCAACCCAGCACCCTGTACACACTGCAATTCGCACCCTGTACACCCTCAGCCAGCATCCTGTACACACCCCACTCAGCATCCTGTACACACCCCACCCAGCACCCAGTACACACCCCACCCAGCACCCAGTACACACCTCACCCAGCACCAAGTACACACCCCACCCAGCACCCAGTACACATCCCCCCTGCAGCTGAGCTCTCTGCACTCAGCACCCAGCACACACACCACCCAACACCTTGAACGTACCCCTCCCAGCACCCTGTACAGATCCCACCAAGCATCATGTACATACATATCCAGCACCCTCTGCTCACCCACCCCTCGGCCTATGCTCACCCAAACCATCACCCTGTACACACCCCAACCAGCACCCTGAACACATTCCCCCCCACTCCCTGTACACACCCTACCCCGCACCCTGTACACACCCTACCCTGCACCCTGCGTTCACCCCACCCAGCACCCTGCGTTCACCCCACCCAGCACCCTGCGTTCACCCCACCCAGCACCCTGCGTTCACCCCACCCAGCACCCTGCGTTCACCCCACCCAGCGCCCTGTGCACACATGACCCAGCACCTTGTACACACCCCACCCAGCACTCTGTACACACCCCTCCCAGCATCCTTTACACACCCCACCCCGAACCTTGTACACACCCCACCCAGCACCCTGTGCTCACCCAACCCATCACCGTGTGCACACCTCACCCAGCCGCCAGTACTCACCCAAGCCAGTGCCCTGTGCAAACCCACCCAACGGCCTGTGCACACCCCACCCAGCACCCTGTACTGAACCCACTCTGCACCCTATACACAAACACCCAGCATCCTGTATACATCCCACCCAGTATCCTGTGCACACTCCACCTCGAACCTTGTACACACCCCACTCAGCACCCTGTGCACACACCACCTAGCGCCCTGTACACATCCCACCCAAATTCACACACACCACCCATCCCACTGTACACCCCCCACCCAGCACCCTCTTCAAACCTCACCAAGCAACTTGAACATATACCCCAATCAGCACCCTGTGCACACACCCAGCACCCTGTGCTCACCCACACAACAGCATGTGCTCAGCTCACCCATACACGTATACCCACCCCACTCAACACCCAGCCCACTCCCCACCCAGCACCTTGTTCACTCCCCACTCAGGACGGTGTGCACACCCCTCCCAGCACCCTGTACACAGCCCACCGAGCATCATATACATACATATCCAGCACCTTGTGCTCACCCACCCCCTCGGCCTGTACTCACCCAAACCATCATCCTGTACACATACCCCCGAGCACCTTGTACACACCCCACCCATCAGCTTTTCACACGCCACCCAGCACATTGTACGCGCCCCACTCGTCACCCTGTACACACCCCACCCTGCACCCTGTACATACCCCACCTGGCATCTTGTACACACCCTACCCAGCACCCTGGGTTCACCCCACCCAGTACTCTGTGCACACCCGACACAGCACCCTGTACACACCCCACCCAGCATCCTGTGCACACCCCACATCGAACCTTGTGCACATCCCACCCAGCACCCTGTGCTCACCCAAGCCATCACCTAGTACACACAGCACCCAGCAGCCAGTACTCACCCGACCCAGCACCCTGTGCACACACCCAGCACCCTGTGCACACAGCCTGTTGACAACCCACCCACCATTCTGTACAAACCCCACCCACCACCCTGTACACACGTCACCCAGCAACTTCACACACCCCACCCAGCATCCTCTTCAAACCCCACCATCACCTTGAACACATACCCCACTCAGCACCCTGTGCACATACTCAGCACCCTGTGCACACACCCAGCACCCTGTACACGCCCCACTCGTCATCCTGTACACACCCCACCCTGCACCTTGTACACACCCTACCCAGCACCGTGGGTTCACCCCACCCAGTACTCTGTGCACACCGGACACAGCACCCAGTGTACACATGACCTGGCACCTTGTACACACCCCACCCAGCACCCTGTGCACTCCCCACCTCGAACGTTGTACACAACCCACCCAGCACCCTGTGCTCACCCCACCTCGAACCTTGTGCACACCCATCCAGCACCCTGTGCTCACCCAAACCATCACCCTGTACACACAACAGCCAGCAGCCAGTACTCACCTGACCCAGCGTCCTGTGCACACCCCGCCCAGGGTCCTGTGCACACCCCGCCCAGGGTCCTGTGCACACCCCGCCCAGGGCCCTGTGCACACCCCGCCCAGGGCCCTGTGCACACCCCGCCCAGGGCCCTGTGCACACCCCGCCCAGGGCCCTGTGCACACCCCGCCCAGGGCCCTGTGCACACCCCGCCCAGGGCCCTGTGCACACCCCGCCCAGGGCCCTGTGCACACCCCGCCCAGGGCCCTGTGCACACCCCGCCCAGGGCCCTGTGCACACCCCGCCCAGGGCCCTGTGCACACCCCGCCCAGGGCCCTGTGCACACCCCGCCCAGGGCCCTGTGCACACCCCGCCCAGGGCCCTGTGCACACCCCGCCCAGGGCCCTGTGCACACCCCGCCCAGGGCCCTGTGCACACCCCGCCCAGGGCCCTGTGCACACCCCGCCCAGGGCCCTGTGCACACCCCGCCCAGGGCCCTGTGCACACCCCGCCCAGGGCCCTGTGCACACCCCGCCCAGGGCCCTGTGCACACCCCGCCCAGGGCCCTGTGCACACCCCGCCCAGGGCCCTGTGCACACCCCGCCCAGGGCCCTGTGCACACCCCATCCATCAGCCTGTACACACCCCATCCATCAGCCTGTACACACCCCATCCATCAGCCTGTACACACCCCATCCATCAGCCTGTACACACCCCATCCATCAGCCTGTACACACCCCACTCAGCACCCAGTACACATCCCACATTCCAAGCTGCGTTCACCCCACCATGTACACACCCAACCAGCACTTTGTACACACCCCACCCAGCACCCTGTACACACCCCACCCAGCAACCTGCACACACCCCACCCAGCACCTTGTACACACCCCACCCAGCACCTTGTACACACCCCACCCAGCACCCTGTACACACCCCACCCAGCACGCTGTACATACCCCACCCAGCACTTTGTACACACCCCACCCAGCACCCTGTACATACCCCACCCAGCACTTTGTACACCCCCCACCCAGCACTTTGTACACACCCCACCCAGCACCCTGTACACACCCCACCCAGCACCCTGTACACACCCCACCCAGCACCCTGTACACACCCCACCCAGCACTCTGTACACACCCCACCCAGCACTCTGTACACACCCCACCCAGCACTCTGTGCACACCCCACCCAGCACTCTGTGCACACCCCACACAGCACTCTGTGCACACCCCACACAGCACTCTGTGCACACCCCACACAGCACTCTGTGCACACCCGACACAGCACCCTGTGCACACCTCACCCAGCATCCTGTGCACTCCCCTCTCAGTACGCTGTGCACACCTCTCCAAGCACACTGTATACAGCCCACTGAGCATCATGTACATGTACATACCCATCACCCTGTACCCACCACACCCATCAGCCTGTACACACCCCACTCAGCACCCAGTACACATCTCACATTCCAAATTGCGTTCACACCACCCTGTACCCTGTGCGCACCCGACACAGCACCCTGTACACACACCACCCAACACCTGTACACAGCCCACCCAACACCCTGTACACACGCCACCCAGCACCCTGTAGGCACCCCACCCAGCAGCCTGCACACACCCCACGTGGAACCTTGTGCACACCCCAACTAGCAAGCTGCTTTCACCCCACGCAGCACCCTGCATTCACCCAACGCAGTACTCTGTGCACACCGGACACAGCACCCAGTGTACACATGACCTGGCACCTTGTACACACCCCACCCAGCACCCTGTGCACTCCCCACCTCGAACGTTGTACACAACCCACCCAGCACCCTGTGCTCACCCCACCTCGAACCTTGTGCACACCCATCCAGCACCCTGTGCTCACCCAAACCATCACCCTGTACACACAACAGCCAGCAGCCAGTACTCACCTGACCCAGCGTCCTGTGCACACCCCGCCCAGGGTCCTGTGCACACCCCACCCAGGGTCCTGTGCACACCCCGCCCAGGGTCCTGTGCACACCCCGCCCAGGGTCCTGTGCACACCCCGCCCAGGGCCCTGTGCACACCCCGCCCAGGGCCCTGTGCACACCCCGCCCAGGGCCCTGTGCACACCCCGCCCAGGGCCCTGTGCACACCCCGCCCAGGGCCCTGTGCACACCCCCGCCCAGGGCACAGTGCACACCCCGCCCAGGGCCCTGTGCACACCCCGCCCAGGGCCCTGTGCACACCCCGCCCAGGGCCCTGTGCACACCCCGCCCAGGGCCCTGTGCACACCCCGCCCAGGGCCCTGTGCACACCCCGCCCAGGGCCCTGTGCACACCCCGCCCAGGGCCCTGTGCACACCCCGCCCAGGGCCCTGTGCACACCCCGCCCAGGGCCCTGTGCACACCCCGCCCAGGGCCCTGTGCACACCCCGCCCAGGGCCCTGTGCACACCCCGCCCAGGGCCCTGTGCACACCCCGCCCAGGGCCCTGTGCACACCCCGCCCAGGGCCCTGTGCACACCCCATCCATCAGCCTGTACACACCCCATCCATCAGCCTGTACACACCCCATCCATCAGCCTGTACTCACCCCATCCATCAGCCTGTACACACCCCACTCAGCACCCAGTACACATCCCACATTCCAAGCTGCGTTCACCCCACCATGTACACACCCAACCAGCACTTTGTACACACCCCACCCAGCACCCTGTACACACCCCACCCAGCACCCTGCACACACCCCACCCAGCACCCTGTACACACCCCACCCAGCACCTTGTACACACCCCACCCAGCACCCTGTACACACCCCACCCAACACGCTGTACATACCCCACCCAGCACTTTGTACACACCCCACCCAGCACCCTGTACATACCCCACCCAGCACTTTGTACACACCCCACCCAGCACCCTGTACACACCCGACCCAGCACCCTGTACACACCCCACCCAGCACCCTGTACACACCCCACCCAGCACCCTGTACACACCCCACCCAGCACCCTGTACACACCCCACCCAGCACTCTGTACACACCCCACCCAGCACTCTGTGCACACCCCACCCAGCACTCTGTGCACACCCCACACAGCACTCTGTGCACACCCGACACAGCACCCTGTGCACACCTCACCCAGCATCCTGTGCACTCCCCTCTCAGTACGCTGTGCACACCTCTCCAAGCACACTGTATACAGCCCACTGAGCATCATGTACATGTACATACCCATCACCCTGTACCCACCACACCCATCAGCCTGTACACACCCCACTCAGCACCCAGTACACATCTCACATTCCAAATTGCGTTCACACCACCCTGTACCCTGTGCGCACCCGACACAGCACCCTGTACACACACCACCCAACACCTGTACACAGCCCACCCAACACCCTGTACACACGCCACCCAGCACCCTGTAGGCACCCCACCCAGCAGCCTGCACACACCCCACGTGGAACCTTGTGCACACGCCAACTAGCAAGCTGCTTTCACCCCACGCAGCACCCTGCATTCACCCAACGCAGTACTCTGTGCACACATGACACAGCACCCTATACATACCCCACCCAGCACCCTGTACACACCCCACCCAGCACCCTGTACACACAACCCACCCAGCACCCTGTACACAACGTACCCAGCACCCTGTGCACACCCCACTCAGCACCCTGTACACCCACAGCCAGCATCCTGTACACACCCCACTCAGCATCCTGTACACACCCTACTCAGCATCCTGCACACAACCCACCCAGCACAATGTACACACCCCACTCAGCACCCTGTACACCCACAGCCAGCACCCTGTACACCCACAGCCAGCACCCTGTACACCCACAGCCAGCACCCTGTACACCCACAGCCAGCACCCTGTACACCCACAGCCAGCACCCTGTACACCCACAGCCAGCATCCTGCACACACCCCACTCAGCACCCTGTACACAACCCACCCAGCATCGTGTACACACACAACTCCGTATCCTGTACACACCCCACCCAAACCTGTGTACACACACCACTCAGCACCCTGTACACACACAGCCTGCATCCAGTTCACACGCTGTTCATTGCCCTGTACACACACCACCCAACACCTGTACACAGCCCACCCAACACCCTGTACACACGCCACCCAGCACCCTGTAGGCACCCCAGCCAGCAACCTGCACACACCCCACGTGGAACCTTGTGCACACCCCAACCAGCAAGCTGCTTTCACCTCACGCGGCACCCTGCATTCACCCGACACAGCACCCTGTGCACACCCGACACAGCACCCTGTGCACACATGACAAGGCACCCTATACATGCCCCACCCAGCACTTTGTACACACCCCACTCAGCACCCTGTACACACCCCACTCAGCACTCTGTACACACACCACCCAGCACTTTGTACACACCCCACCGAGCACCCTGTACACCCCCCACCCAACACCCTGTACACACACCACTCAGCAACCTGTACACCCCCCACTGAGCACCATGTACACACCCCACCCAGCACTGTGTACACACCCCAGCCATTGCCTGTACACACTCCTCGCAGCACACTGTACACAGCCCACCCATCACCCTGTGCACACCCCACTCAGCACCATGTACACCCACAGCCAGCATCCTGTACACACCCCAATCAGCATCCTGTACACACCCCACTCAGCATCCTGCACACAACCCACCCAGCACAATGTACACACCACACTCAGCGTCCTGTACACGCACAGCCAGCACCCTGTACACCCACAGCCAGCACCCTGTACACCCACAGCCAACATCCTGTACACCCACAGCCAACACCCTGTACACCCACAGCCAGCACCCTGTACACCCACAGCCAGCACCCTGTACACCCACAGCCAGCACCCTGTACACCCACAGCCAGCACCCTGTACACCCACAGCCAGCACCCTGTACACCCACAGCCAGCACTCTGTACACCCACAGCCAGCATACTGTACACCCACAGCCAGCATCCTGCACACACCCCAGCCGGCACCCTGTACACACCCACAGCCAGCACCTGTACACACCCCACTCTGCACCCTGTAAACACCCCAGCCAGGGGTCTGTACACACCCCACTGGGCACCCTGTACACACCCCAGTCAGCAGTCTGTACACATCCCAGCCAGCAGCCTGTACACAACCCACCCAGTACCTTGTACACACCCCACTCAGCATCCTGTACACACCCCACCCAGTACCCTGTACACCCACAGCCAGGATCCTGTACACACCCCACTCAGCACCCTGTACATACCCCACTCAGCACCCTGTACATACCCCACTCAGCACCCTGTACATACCCCACTCAGCACCCTGTACACACCCCTCTCAGCACCCTGTACACACCCCTCTCAGCACCCTGTACACACCCCTCTCAGCACCCTGTACACATCCCACCCAGCACCCTGTACACACCCCACCCAGCACCCTGTACACACCCCAGCCAGCATTCTCTACACAACCCACCCAACAGCCAGTGCGCATTCCACTCAGCACCCTGTACATACCCCAGCCAGCACCCTGTTCATACCCCAGCCAGCACCCTGTTCATACCCCAGCCAGCACCCTGTTCATACCCCACCCAGCAGCCTGTACACACCCCACCCAGCATCCGTGTACACACCCCACCCAGCATCCGTGTACATACCCCAGCCAGCAGCCTGTACACACCCCACTCAGCACCCTGTACACAACCCACCCAGCATCGTGTACACACACAACTCCGTATCCTGTACACACCCCACCCAAACCTGTGTACACACACCACTCAGCACCCTGTACACACACAGCCTGCATCCAGTTCACACGCTGTTCATTGCCCTGTACACACACCACCCAACACCTGTACACAGCCCACCCAACACCCTGTACACACGCCACCCAGCACCCTGTAGGCACCCCAGCCAGCAACCTGCACACACCCCACGTGGAACCTTGTGCACACCCCAACTAGCAAGCTGCTTTCACCTCACGCGGCACCCTGCATTCACCCGACACAGCACCCTGTGCACACCCGACACAGCACCCTGTGCACACATGACAAGGCACCCTATACATGCCCCACCCAGCACTTTGTACACACCCCACTCAGCACCCTGTACACACCCCACTCAGCACTCTGTACACACACCACCCAGCACTTTGTACACACCCCACCGAGCACCCTGTACACCCCCCACCCAACACCCTGTACACACACCACTCAGCAACCTGTACACCCCCCACTGAGCACCATGTACACACCCCACCCAGCACTGTGTACACACCCCAGCCATTGCCTGTACACACTCCTCGCAGCACACTGTACACAGCCCACCCATCACCCTGTGCACACCCCACTCAGCACCATGTACACCCACAGCCAGCATCCTGTACACACCCCAATCAGCATCCTGTACACACCCCACTCAGCATCCTGCACACAACCCACCCAGCACAATGTACACACCACACTCAGCGTCCTGTACACGCACAGCCAGCACCCTGTACACCCACAGCCAGCACCCTGTACACCCACAGCCAACACCCTGTACACCCACAGCCAACACCCTGTACACCCACAGCCAGCACCCTGTACACCCACAGCCAGCACCCTGTACACCCACAGCCAGCACCCTGTACACCCACAGCCAGCACCCTGTACACCCACAGCCAGCACCCTGTACACCCACAGCCAGCACCCTGTACACCCACAGCCAGCACCCTGTACACCCACAGCCAGCACTCTGTACACCCACAGCCAGCACACTGTACACCCACAGCCAGCATCCTGCACACACCCCAGCCGGCACCCTGTACACACCCACAGCCAGCACCTGTACACACCCCACTCTGCACCCTGTAAACACCCCAGCCAGGGGTCTGTACACACCCCACTGGGCACCCTGTACACACCCCAGTCAGCAGTCTGTACACATCCCAGCCAGCAGCCTGTACACAACCCACCCAGTACCTTGTACACACCCCACTCAGCATCCTGTACACACCCCACCCAGTACCCTGTACACCCACAGCCAGGATCCTGTACACACCCCACTCAGCACCCTGTACATACCCCACTCAGCACCCTGTACATACCCCACTCAGCACCCTGTACATACCCCACTCAGCACCCTGTACACACCCCTCTCAGCACCCTGTACACACCCCTCTCAGCACCCTGTACACACCCCTCTCAGCACCCTGTACACATCCCACCCAGCACCCTGTACACACCCCACCCAGCACCCTGTACACACCCCAGCCAGCATTCTCTACACAACCCACCCAACAGCCAGTGCACATTCCACTCAGCACCCTGTACATACCCCAGCCAGCACCCTGTTCATACCCCAGCCAGCACCCTGTTCATACCCCAGCCAGCACCCTGTTCATACCCCACCCAGCAGCCTGTACACACCCCACCCAGCATCCGTGTACACACCCCACCCAGCATCCGTGTACATACCCCAGCCAGCAGCCTGTACACACCCCACCCAGCACCGTGTACACACACCACTCAGTATCCTGTACACACCCCGCTCATCACCCTGTACACACACCACTCAGCACCCTGTACACCCACAGCCAGCATCCTGTACACACCCCACCCAGCAGCATGTACACCCACAGCCAGCAACCTGTACCCACCCCACTCAGCAACCTGTACACACCCCAGCCAGCAGCCTGTACACACCCCAGCCAGCAGCCTGTACACACCCCAGCCAGCAGCCTGTACACACCCCACCCAGCAGCCTGTACACACCCCAGCCAGCAGCCTGTACACACCCCAGCCAGCAGCCTGTACACACCCCAGCCAGCAGCCTGTACACACCCCAGCCAGCAGCCTGTACACACCCCAGCCAGCAGCCTGTACACACCCCACCCAGCAGCCTGTACACACCCCACCCAGCAGCCTGTACACACCCCACCCAGCAGCCTGTACACACCCCACCCAGCAACTTGTACACACCCCAGCCAGCAGCCTGTACACACCCCACCAGCACCATGTACGCACCCCAGCCAGCAGGCTGTACACACTCCACGCAGCACACTGTACACAGCCCAGCCAGCACCCTGTGCACACCCCACTCAGCACCCTGAACACCCACAGCCAGCACCCTGTACACACCCCACTCAGCACCGTGTACACACACCACTCAGTATCCTGTACACACCCCGCTCATCACCCTGTACACACACCACTCAGCACCCTGTACACCCACAGCCAGCACCCTGTACACACCCCACCCAGCAGCATGTACACCCACAGCCAGCAACCTGTACCCACCCCACTCAGCAGCCTGTACACACCCCAGCCAGCAGCCTGTACACACCCCAGCCAGCAGCCTGTACACACCCCAGCCAGCAGCCTGTACACACCCCAGCCAGCAGCCTGTACACACCCCAGCCAGCAGCCTGTAAACACCCCAGCCAGCAGCCTGTACACACCCCAGCCAGCAGCCTGTACACACCCCAGCCAGCAGCCTGTACACACCCCACCCAGCAGCCTGTACACACCCCACCCAGCAGCCTGTACACACCCCACCCAGCAACTTGTACACACCCCAGCCAGCAGCCTGTACACACCCCACCAGCACCATGTACACACCCCAGCCAGCAGGCTGTACACACTCCACACAGCACACTGTACACAGCCCAGCCAGCACCCTGTGCACACCTCACTCAGCACCCTGAACACCCACAGCCAGCACCCTGTACACACCCCACTCAGCATCCTGTACACACCCCACTCAGCACCCTGAACACCTACAGCCAGCACCCTGTACACACCCCACTCAGCATCCTGTACACACCCCACTCAGCACCCTGAACACCCACAGCCAGCACCCTGTACACACCCCACTCAGCATCCTGTACACACCCCACTCAGCACCCTGAACACCCACAGCCAGCACCCTGTACACACCCCACTCAGCATCCTGTACACACCCCACTCAGCACCCTGAACACCCACAGCCAGCACCCTGTACACACCCCACTCAGCATCCTGTACACACCCCACTCAGCATCCTGCACACAACCCACCCAGCACCCTGTACACCCACAGCCAGCACCCTGTACACCCACAGCCAGCACCCTGTACACCCACAGCCAACATCCTGTACACCCCCTACTCAGCACCCTGTACACACCCCACCCAGCACCGTGTACACAGCACACCGAGCATCATGTACATACATATCCAGCACTCTGTGCTCACCCACCCCTCAGCCTGTGCTCACCCAAACCATCACCCTGTACACACCCCACTGAGCACCCTGTGCATACCCCACCCAGCAACCTGTACACACCCCACCCAGCACCCTCATCACCTCCACCCAGCGCCCCGAACACATCCTCCCCCAGCACATTGTGCGCCTCCACCCTGTATGCACCCCACCGAACACCTTGTACACACCCTACCCAGCAGCTGATACCCACCCCACTCAGCACCCTGCGCTCCCCACCCAGCACCTTGTACACGTCTCACCCAGCACCCTGTGCACTCCCCTCTCAGGACGCTGTACACACCCCTCCCAGCACACTGTACACAGCTCACTGAGCATCATGTACATACATATCCAGCACACTGTGCTCACCCACTCCACCGGCCTGTGCTCACCCACTCCACCGGCCTGTGCTCACCCACTCCACCGGCCTGTGCTCACCCACTCCACCGGCCTGTGCTCACCCACTCCACCGGCCTGTGCTCACCCACTCCACCGGCCTGTGCTCACCCACTCCACCGGCCTGTGCTCACCCACTCCACCGGCCTGTGCTCACCCACTCCACCGGCCTGTGCTCACCCACTCCACCGGCCTGTGCTCACCCACTCCACCGGCCTGTGCTCACCCACTCCACCGGCCTGTGCTCACCCACTCCACCGGCCTGTGCTCACCCACTCCACCGGCCTGTGCTCACCCACTCCACCGGCCTGTGCTCACCCACTCCACCGGCCTGTGCTCACCCACTCCACCGGCCTGTGCTCACCCACTCCACCGGCCTGTGCTCACCCACTCCACCGGCCTGTGCTCACCCACTCCACCGGCCTGTGCTCACCCACTCCACCGGCCTGTGCTCACCCACTCCACCGGCCTGTGCTCACCCAAACCACCGGCCTGTGCTCACCCACTCCACCGGCCTGTGCTCACCCAAACCACCGGCCTGTGCTCACCCAAACCACCGGCCTGTGCTCACCCAAACCACCGGCCTGTGCTCACCCAAACCATCAGCCTGTACACACCCCACTCAGCAGCCTGTACACACCCCACCCAGCAACCTGTACACACCCCAGCCAGCAGCCTGTACACACCCCACCAGCACCATTTACGCACCCCAGCCAGCAGTCTGTACACACTCCACGCAGCACACTGTACACAGCCCAGCCAGCACCCTGTGCACACCCCACTCAGCACCCTGAACACCCACAGCCAGCACCCTGTACACACCCCACCCAGCACTTCGTACACACCTCACCCAGCATCTTGTACACACCCCACCCAGCACCCTGTACACACCCCACCCAACACCCTGTACATACCCCACCCAGCACTTTGTACACACCCCAACCAGCACCCTGTACATACCCCACCCAGCACTTTGTACACACCCCACCCAGCACCCTGTACACACCCCACCCAGCACCCTGTACACACCCCACCCAGCACCCTGTACACACCCCACCCAGCACCCTGTACACACCCCACCCAGCACCCTGTACACACCCCACCCAGCACTCTGTACACACCCCACCCAGCACTCTGTACACACCCCACACAGCACTCTGTGCACACCTCACCCAGCACCCTGTGCACTCCCCTCTCAGTACGCTGTGCACACCTCTCCCAGCACACTGTATACAGCCCACTGAGCATCATGTACATGTACATACCCATCACCCTGTACCCACCACACCTATCAGCCTGTACACACCCACTCAGCACCCAGTACACATCTCACATTCCAAATTGCGTTCACACCACCCTGTACCCTGTGCGCACCCGACACAGCACCCTGTACACACACCACCCAACACCTGTACACAGCCCACCCAACACCCTGTACACACGCCACCCAGCACCCTGTAGGCACCCCACCCAGCAGCCTGCACACACCCCACGTGGAACCTTGTGCACACGCCAACTAGCAAGCTGCTTTCACCCCACGCAGCACCCTGCATTCACCCAACGCAGTACTCTGTGCACACCCGACACAGCACCCTGTGCACACATGACACAGCACCCTATACATACCCCACCCAGCACCCTGTACACACCCCACCCAGCACCCTGTACACACCCCACCCAGCACCCTGTACACACAACCCACCCAGCACCCTGTACACAACGCACCCAGCACCCTGTGCACACCCCACTCAGCACCCTGTACACCCACAGCCAGCATCCTGTACACACCCCACTCAGCATCCTGTACACACCCTACTCAGCATCCTGCACACAACCCACCCAGCACAATGTACACACCCCACTCAGCACCCTGTACACCCACAGCCAGCACCCTGTACACCCACAGCCAGCACCCTGTACACCCACAGCCAGCACCCTGTACACCCACAGCCAGCACCCTGTACACCCACAGCCAGCATCCTGCACACACCCCACTCAGCACCCTGTACACAACCCACCCAGCATCGTGTACACACACAACTCCGTATCCTGTACACACCCCACCCAACCTGTGTACACACACCACTCAGCACCCTGTACACACACAGCCTGCATCCAGTTCACACGCTGTTCATTGCCCTGTACACACTCCACCCAACACCTGTACACAGCCCACCCAACACCCTGTACACACGCCACCCAGCACCCTGTAGGCACCCCAGCCAGCAACCTGCACACACCCCACGTGGAACCTTGTGCACACCCCAACTAGCAAGCTGCTTTCACCCCACGCAGCACCCTGCATTCACCCGACACAGCACCCTGTGCACACCCGACACAGCACCCTGTGCACACATGACAAGGCACCCTATACATGCCCCACCCAGCACTTTGTACACACCCCACTCAGCACCCTGTACACACCCCACTCAGCACTCTGTACACACACCACCCAGCACTTTGTACACACCCCACCGAGCACCCTGTACACCCCCCACCCAACACCCTGTACACACACCACTCAGCAACCTGTACACCCCCCACTGAGCACCATGTACACACCCCACCCAGCACTGTGTACACACCCCAGCCATTGCCTGTACACACTCCTCGCAGCACACTGTACACAGCCCACCCATCACCCTGTGCACACCCCACTCAGCACCATGTGCACCCACAGCCAGCATCCTGTACACACCCAATCAGCATCCTGTACACACCCCACTCAGCATCCTGCTCACAACCCACCCAGCACAATGTACACACCCCACTCAGCGTCCTGTACACGCACAGCCAGCACCCTGTACACCCACAGCCAGCACCCTGTACACCCACAGCCAACACCCTGTACACCCACAGCCAACACCCTGTACACCCACAGCCAACATCCTGTACACCCACAGCCAACACCCTGTACACCCACAGCCAGCACCCTGTACACCCACAGCCAGCACCCTGTACACCCACAGCCAGCACCCTGTACACCCACAGCCAGCACCCTGTACACCCACAGCCAGCACCCTGTACACCCACAGCCAGCACACTGTACACCCACAGCCAGCATCCTGCACACACCCCAGCCGGCACCCTGTACACACCCACAGCCAGCACCTGTACACACCCCACTCTGCACCCTGTAAACACCCCAGCCAGGGGTCTGTACACACCCCACTGGGCACCCTGTACACACCCCGGTCAGCAGTCTGTACACATCCCAGCCAGCAGCCTGTACACAACCCACCCAGTACCTTGTACACACCCCACTCAGCATCCTGTACACACCCCACCCAGTACCCTGTACATACCCCACTCAGCACCCTGTACACACCCCTCTCAGCATCCTGTACACACCCCACCCAGCACCCTGTACACACCCCACCCAGCACCCTGTACACACCCCACCCAGCACCCTGTACACACCCCACCCAGCACCCTGTACACACCCCTCCCAGCACCCTGTACACACCCCACCCAGCACCCTGTACACACCCCACCCAGCACCCTGTACACACCCCACCCAGCACCCTGTACACACCCCACCCAGCACCCTGTACACACCCCAGCCAGCATTCTCTACACACCCCACCCAACAGCCAGTGCACATTCCACTCAGCACCCTGTACATACCCCAGCCAGCACCCTGTTCATACCCCAGCCAGCAGCCTGTACACACCCCACCCAGCATCCGTGTACACACCCCACCCAGCATCCGTGTACATACCCCAGCCAGCAGCCTGTACACACCCCACCCAGCACCGTGTACACACACCACTCAGTATCCTGTACACACCCCGCTCATCACCCTGTACACACACCACTCAGCACCCTGTACACCCACAGCCAGCATCCTGTACACACCCCACCCAGCAGCATGTACACCCACAGCCAGCAACCTGTACCCACCCCACTCAGCAACCTGTACACACCCCACCCAGCAGCCAGTACACACCCCACCCAGCAGCCAGTACACACCCCACCCAGCAGCCTGTACACACCCCACCCAGCAGCCTGTACACACCCCACCCAGCAGCCTGTACACACCCCACCCAGCAGCCTGTACACACCCCAGCCAGCAGCCTGTACACACCCCAGCCAGCAACCTGTACACACCCCAGCCAGCAGCCTGTACACACCCCACCAGCACCATGTACGCACCCCAGCCAGCAGGCTGTACACACTCCACGCAGCACACTGTACACAGCCCAGCCAGCACCCTGTGCACACCCCACTCAGCACCCTGAACACCCACAGCCAGCACCCTGTACACACCCCACTCAGCATCCTGTACACACCCCACTCAGCACCCTGAACACCCACAGCCAGCACCCTGTACACACCCCACTCAGCACCCTGAACACCCACAGCCAGCACCCTGTACACACCCCACTCAGCATCCTGTACACACCCCACTCAGCACCCTTAACACCCACAGCCAGCACCCTGTACACACCCCACTCAGCATCCTGTACACACCCCACTCAGCATCCTGCACACAACCCACCCAGCACCATATACACAGCCCACTCAGCATCCTGTACACACCCCAGCGAGCACCCTGTACACCCACAGCCAGCACCCTGTGCACCCACAGCCAGCACCCTGTGCACCCACAGCCAGCACCCTGTACACCCCCTAATCAGCACCCTGTACGCACCCCACCCAGCACCGTGTACACAGCACACCGAGCATCATGTACATACATATCCAGCACTCTGTGCTCACCCACCCCTCTGCCTGTGCTCACCCAAACCATCACCCTGTACACACCCCACTGAGCACCCTGTGCATACCCCACCCAGCAACCTGTACACACCCCACCCAGCACCCTCATCACCTCCACCCAGCGCCCCGAACACATCCTCCCCCAGCACATTGTGCGCCTCCACCCTGTATGCACCCCACCGAACACCTTGTACACACCCTACCCAGCAGCTGATACCCACCCCACTCAGCACCCTGCGCTCCCCACCCAGCACCTTGTACACGTCCCACCCAGCACCCTGTGCACTCCCCTCTCAGGACGCTGTACACACCCCTCCCAGCACACTGTACACAGCTCACTGAGCATCATGTACATACATATCCAGCACACTGTGCTCACCCACTCCACCGGCCTGTGCTCACCCAAACCACCGGCCTGTGCTCACCCAAACCATCACCCTGTACACACACCACACAGCACCCTGAACACATACCCCCTCAGCACCTTGTGCACACCCCACCCAGCACCCTGTACACACCCCACCCAGCACCCTGTACACACCCCACCCAGCACCCTGTACACACCCCACCCAGCACCCTGTACACACCCCACCCAGCACCCTGTACACACCCAACCCAGCACCCTGAACACATTCCCCCCGCCCCCACCCCGCCAGCACCTCCACACACGACCCATTACCTGTACACACCCCATCCAGCTCTCTCTTCAAACTCCACCCAGCACCCTGAACACATACCCCCTCAGCACCTTGTGCACACCCCACCCAGCACCCTGTACACACCCCACTCAGCACCATGTATAGACCCCACCCAGCACCCTGTACCCACCACACCCATCAGCCCGTACACACCCCACTCAGCACCCAGTACACATCTCACCTGGCACCTTGGACACATCCCACATTCCAAATTGCGTTCACACCACCCTGTACCCTGTGCGCACCCGACACAGCACCCTGTACACACATCACCCAACACTTGTACACAGCCCACCCAACACCCTGTACACACGCCACCCAGCACCCTGTAAGCACCCCACCCAGCAGCCTGCACACACCCCACGTGGAACATTGTGCACACCCCAACTAGCAAGCTGCTTTCACCCCACCCAGCACCCTGCATTCACCCCATGCAGCACCCTGCATTCACCCAACGCAGTACTCTGTGCACACCCGACACAGCACCCTGTGCACACATGACACAGCACCCTATACATACCCCACCCAGCACCCTGTACACACCCCACCCAGCACAATATACACACCCCACTCAGCACCCTGTACACGCACAGCCAGCACCCTGTACACGCACAGCCAGCACCCTGTACACCCACAGCCAGCACCCTATACACCCACAGCCAGCACCCTGTACACCCACAGCCAGCACCCTGTACACACACAGCCAGCATCCTGCACACACCCCACGCAGCACCCTGTACAAAACCCACCCAGCATCGTGTACACACACAACTCAGCACCCTGTACACACCCCATTCAGCACCCTGTACACCCACAGCCATCATCCTTGACAAACCTCACTCAGCACCCTGTACACACCCCACTCAGCATCCTGTACACACCTCAGACAACACCTGGGAACACCCCAGCCAGCATCCGGTACACACCCCACTTAGCACCCTGTACACACCCCAGCCAGCAGCCTGTACACACAACACTCAGCACCGTGTACACCCCCTACTCAGCACCCTGTACGCACACCACCCAGCACCGTGTACACACCCCACCCAACAGCCTGTGCACACGCCACTCAGTACCCTGTACATACCCCAGCCAGCAGCCTGTACACACCCCACCCAACACCGTGTACACACACCACTCAGTTTCCTGTACATACCCCACCCAGCACCCTGTACACACACCACTCAGCACCCTGTACACACACAGCCTGCATCCAGTTCACACCCCGCACATCCCCCTGTACACACCCCACTCTGCACCCTGTACACCCACAGCCATCATCCTTGACACATCCCACTCGGCACCCGGTACACACCCCACCCGGCACCCGGTACACACTCCAGCCAGCACCCGGTACACACTCCAGCCGGCACCCGGTACACACCCCAGCCGGCACCCGGTACACACCCCAGCCGGCACCCGGTACACACCCCAGCCGGCACCCGGTACACACCCCAGCCGGCACCCGGTACACACCCCAGCCGGCACCCGGTACACACCCCAGCCGGCACCCGGTACACACCCCAGCCGGCACCCGGTACACACCCCAGCCGGCACCCGGTACACACCCCAGCCGGCACCCGGTACACACCCCAGCCGGCACCCGGTACACACCCCAGCCGGCACCCGGTACACACCCCAGCCGGCACCCGGTACACACCCCAGCCGGCACCCGGTACACACCCCAGCTGGCACACTGTACACACTGTACACACCCCAACCGGCACACTGTACACACCCCAGCTGGCACCCTGTACACACCCCACCCGGCATCCTGTACACACCCGACTCAGCATCCTGTACACATCCCACTCAGCTTCCTGTACACACCCACAGCTAGCATCCTGTACGCCCACAGCCAGCACCCTGTACACACCCCACTCAGCACCCTGTACACACCCCACTCAGCACCCTGTACACACCCCACTCAGCACCCTGTACACACCCCACTCAGCACCCTGTACACACCCCATTCAGCACCCTTTACACCCACAGCCATCATCCTTGACACAACCAACTCAGTATGCTATACACACCCCACCCAGCACCATGTACACACACCACTCAGCACCCTGTACACCCACAGCCAGCATCCTATACACTCCCCATTCAGCACCCTGTACACACGCCATTCAGCACCCTTTACACCCACAGCCATCATCCTTGACACACCCCACTCAGTATGCTATACACACCCCACCCTGCACGTGTACACACACCACTCAGCACCCTATACACCCACAGCCAGCATCCTGTACACACCCCACCCAGTAGCATGTACACCCACAGCCAGCATCCGGTATTCACCCCAACCAGCTCCCTGTACACACCCAACCCTGTGCCCTGTCCACACCCACTCAGCACCCTGAACACCCACAGCTAGCATCCTGTACACACCCACTCAGCATCCTGCACACAATCCACCCAGCACCATGTAGACAGCCCACTCAGCACCCTGTACACCCACAGCCAACACCCTGTACACCCCCAGCCAGCACCCTGTACACCCCCTATTCAGCACCCTGTACGCACACCACCCAGCACCGTATACACAGCACACCCAACAGCCTATGTACACCCCACTCAGCACCCTGTACATACCCCAGCCAGCAGCCTGTACACACCCCACCCAACACCATGTAAACATACCACTCAGTATCCTGTACACACCCCACCCAGCACCCTGTACACATCACAGTCAGCACCCTGTACACACACAGCCTGCATCCAGTTCACACCCCGCTCATCCCCCTGTGCACATCCCACTCTGCACCCTGTACACCCACAGCCATCATCCTTGACACACCCCATTCAGCACCCTGTACACAATCCACTCTGCACCCTGTACACACGCCATTCAGCACGCCTTTACACCCACAGCCATCATCCTTGACACACCCCACTCAGTATGCTATACACACCCCACCCTGCACGTGTACACACACCACTCAGCACTCTGTACACCCACAGCCAGCATCCTGTACACACCCAATCCAGCAGCATGTAAACCCACAGCCAGCATCTGGTATTCACTCCAACCAGCTCCCTGTACACACCCAACCCTGTGCCCTGTGCACACCCACTCAGCACCCTGTACACAGCCCACTCGGCACCCTGTTTCCACCACACCTAGCACCCTGTACACACTCCACCCAGCAACCTGTACACACCCCAGCCAGCAGCCTGTACACACTCCACGCAGCACCCTGAACACCCACAGCCAGCACCCTGAACACCCACAGCCAGCATCCTGTACACACCCCACTCAGCATCCTGCACACAACCCACCCAGCACCATGTAGACAGCCCACTCAGCACCCTGTACACCCACAGCCAGCACCCTGTACACCCCTATTCAGCACCCTGTATGCACACCACCCAGCACCATATACACAGCACACCCAACAGCCTGTGTACACCCCACTCAGCACCCTGTACATACCCCAGCCAGCAGCCTGTACACACCCCACCCAACACTGTGTAAACACACCACTCAGTATCCTGTACACACCACAGTCAGCACCCTGTACACACCACAGTCAGCACCCTGTACACACACAGCCTGAATCCAGTTCACACCCCGCTCATCCTCCTGTACACACACCACTCAGCACCCTGTACACACCCCACCCAGCACCCTGTACACACCCCACTCAGCACTCTGTACACACCCCACTCAGCACCCAGTACACACCTCAGCCGGCACCCGGTACACACCTCAGCCGGCACCCGGTACACACCTCAGCCGGCACCCGGTACACACCCCAGCCGGCACCCGGTACACACCCCAACTTGCGCCCTGTACACACCCCAGCCGGCAGCCCGTGCACATCCCACTCAGCACTCTGTACAGACCCCATCCAGCACCCTGTACACACCCCACCCAGCACCCTGTACACACCCAACTCAGCACCCTGTACACACCCCACTCAGCACCCTGTACACACCCCATTCAGCACCCTTTACACCCACAGCCATCATCCTTGACACACCCCAAACAACACCGTGTACACACCCCACCCAGCGCCCTGAACACCCCACCCAGCACTATGTACACACCCCACCGAGGACCATGTCCACATCCCACCCACCACCCTGTACACACAACCCACCCAGCACCCTCTACACACCTCACCGAGGACCTTGTACACATCCCACCCACCACCCTGTACACACCCCAGCCAGCAGCCTGTCCACACATCACTCAGCACCGTGTACACCACCTACTCAGCACCCTGTACGCACCCCACCCAGCACCGTGTACACACCCCACCCAACAGCCTGTGCACACCACACTCAGTACCCTGTAAATACACAGCCAGCACCTTGTACCCACACAGCCAGCACCTTGTACCCACACAGCCAGCACCGTATACACACACAGCCAGCATTCTGTACACACCTCACCCAGCACGTGGTACACACCCCACCCAGCACGTGGTACACACCCCACCCAGCACCCGGTATACACCCCACCCAGCACCCGGTACACCTCCCACCCAGCACCCGGTACACCTCCCACCCAGCACCCGGTACACCTCCCACCCAGCACCCGGTACACACACCACCAAGCACCCTCTACACATCCCACTCTACTTCCTGTACGCACCCCAAGCAACTGCCTGTACACACCCCACCCAGCACCCTGTGCACACCCCACCCAGCATCCTGTACATACCCCACCCAGCACCCTGTACACCCCCCACCCAGAACGCTGTACACATCTCACCCAGCACCCTGTAGACAACCCACCCAGCAACCTGTGCACACCACATACAGCATCCTGTACACGCCCCACTCAATAACTTGTACACCCACAGCCAACATCCTGTATTCACCCCAATGAGCACCCTGTACACACCCCAGCCTGTACACTGTACACACCCCACCCAGCACCCTGTACACCACCCACCCAGCACCCTGTACACACACCACCAAGCACCCTCTACATATCCCACTCTACTTCCTGTACGCACCCCAAGCAACTGCCTGTACACACCCCACCCTGCACCCTGTGCACACCACACACAGCATCCTGTACACGCCCCACTCAACACCTTGTACACCCACAGCCAACATCCTGTATTCACCCCAATGAGCACCCTGTACACACCCCAGCCTGTACACTGTACACACCCCACCCAGCACCCTGTACACCTCCCACCCAGCACCCTGTACACACACCACCAAGCACCCTCTACATATCCCACTCTACTTCCTGTACGCACCCCAAGCAACTGCCTGTACACACCCCACCCTGCACCCTGTGCACACCACACACAGCATCCTGTACACGCCCCACTCAACACCTTGTACACCCACAGCCAACATCCTGTATTCACCCCAATGAGCACCCTGTACACACCCCAGCCTGTACACTGTACACACCCCACCCAGCACCCTGTACACCTCCCACCCAGCACCCTGTACACCTTCCACCCAGCACCCTGTACACACACCACCAAGCACCCTCTACACATCCCACTCTACTTCCTGTATGCACCCCAAACAACTGCCTGTACACAGCCCACCCAGCACCCTGTGCACAGCCCACCCAGCACCCTGTGCACAGCCCACCCAGCACCCTGTGCACAGCCCACCCAGCACCCTGTGCACAGCCCACCCAGCACCCTGTGCACAGCCCACCCAGCACCCTGTGCACAGCCCACCCAGCATCCTGTACACACCCCACCCAGCATCCTGTACATACCCCACCCAGCACCCTGTACACCCCCCACCCAGAACGCTGTACACATCGCACCCAGCACCCTGTAGACACCCCACCCAGCAACCTGTACACACCCCACACAGCACCCTGTACACACCCCAAGCAACTGCCTGTACACACCCCACCCAGCAGTCTGTGCACACCACACTCAGCACCTTGTACACCCACAGCCAACATCCTGTATTCACCCCAATCAGCACCCTGTACACACCCCACCCTGTATCCTGTATCCACCCCACACAACACCCTGTACACACACAGCCAGCATCCTCTACATACTCCACTCAGCACACTGTGCAAACACCATCCAGCACCCTGTACACATCCAAACCAGCACCCTGTGCACACTCCACCCAGGACCCTGTGCGCACTGCACCCAGAACCCTGTGCACACCCAACCCAGCACACTGTACTCACCACACCTCGAATGTTGTACACACCACACGGGGCGCCCTGTGCTCACCCAAACCATCACCCTGTACATACATCATCCAGCAGCCAGTACTAACCCGACCCAGTACCCTGTGCACACACTGCGCAGCACGCTGTACACACCTTTCTCAGGATCCTGTACACGCCCCACCCAGCACCCTGTACATACCCAGCCAGCACCCTGTACACACCCAGCCAGCACCCTGTACACACCCAGCCAGCACCCTGTACACACCCCACCCAGGACCTTGTACACACCCCACCCAGCACCCGGTACACCTCCCACCCAGCACCCTGTACACCTCCCACCCAGCACCCTGTACACACACCACCAAGCACCCTCTACACACCCCAGTCTACTTCCTGTACGCACCCCAAGCAACTGCCTGTACACACCCCACCCAGCACCCTGTGCACACCACACACAGCATCTTGTACACGCCCCACTCAGCACCTTGTACACCCACAGCCAACATCCTGTATTCACCCCAATGAGCACCCTGTACACACCCCAGCCTGTACACTGTCCACGCCCCACCCAGCACCCTGTACACCCCCCACCCAAAACGCTGTACGCATCTCACCCAGCACACTGTAGACACCCCACCCAGCAACCTGTACACACCCCACGCAGCACCTTTTACACACCCCAAGCAACTGCCTGTACACACCCCACCCAGCAGCCTGTGCACACCACACTCAGCACCTTGTACACCCACAGCTAACATCCTGTATTCACCCCAATCAGCACCCTGTACACACCTCACCCTGTATCCTCTACACACCCCACTCAGCACCCTATACACACACTACCCAGCATCCTGTATCCACCCCACACAACACACTGGACACACACAGCAAGCATCCTGTACATACTCCACTCAGCACCCTGTGCAAACACCACCCAGCACCCTGTACACACCCAACCCAGCACTCTGTGCAAACGGCACCCTGCACCCAGTACACACCCCACCCGGCACTCTATACACAAACCACCCAGCTTCTAAGTACACCTCCCCCCCCCGACACCCACAGCCCCCGTACACACACCACCCAGCACCATGTACGCACCCCTTCCAGCACCCTGTGCACACTCCACCCAGGACCCTGTGCGCACTGCACCCAGAACCCTGTGCACACCCAACCCAGCACACTGTACTCACCATACCTCAAATATTGTACACACCACACAGGGCGCCCTGTGCTCACCCAAACCATCACCCTGTACATACATCACCCAGCAGCCAGTACTCACGCGACCCAGTACCCTGTGCACACACTGCGCAGCACGCTGTACACACCTTTCTCAGGATCCTGTGCACGCCCCACCCAGCACTCAGTACACACCCAGCCAGCACCCTGTACACACCCAGCCAGCACCCTGTACACACTTGGCCAGCACCCTGTACCCACCGCACCCAGCATCCTGTACACACCCAGCCAGCACCCTGTACACAGCCACCCAGCACCCTGTACACACCCCATCCAGCAACCTGTACACACAGCACCCTGTACACACCCCAAGCAACCGCCTGTACAAACCCCAGCCAGCACCTTGTACACCCACAGCCAGCATCCTGTATTCACCCCAATGAGCACCCTGTACACACCCCACCCAGCACTCTGCACACACCCCACCCAGCACTCTGCACACACCCCACCCAGCACCCTGTACAACCCCCACCCAGCACCCTGTACAACCCCCACCCAGCACCCTGTACAACCCCCACCCAGCACCCTGTAAACACTCCACCCAGCACCCTGTACACACCCCACCCAGCACCCTGTACACACCCCACCCAGCACCCTGTACACACCCCACCCAGCACCCTGTACACACCCCACCCAGCACCCTGTACACACCCCACCCAGCACCCTGTACATACTCCACCCAGCAACCTGTACACACTCCACACAGCACCCTGTACACACCCAAGCAACTGACCGGTCACACCTCACCCAGCAGCCTGTGCACACCGCACACAGCATCCTGCACACACCCCTCTCAGCACCTTGTACACCCACAGCCAGCACCCTGTACACACCCAGCCAGCACCCTGTACACACCCAGCCAGCACCCTGTACACAGCCACCCTGCACCCTGTACACACCCAGCCAGCACCCTGTACACAGCCACCCTGCACCCTGTACACACCCCATCCAGCAACCTGTACACACAGCACCCTGTACACACCCCAAGCAACTGCCTGTACACACCCCAGCCAGCACCTTGTACACCCACAGCCAGCATCCTGTATTCACCCCAATGAGCACCCTGTACACACCCCACCCAGCACTCTGTACACACCCCACCAGCACCCTGTACAACCCCCACACAGCACCCTGTACAACACCCACCCAGCACCCTGTAAACACTCCACCCAGCACCCTGTACACACTCCACCCAGTACCCTGTACACACCCCACCCAGCACCCTGTACACACCCCACCCAGCACCCTGTACACACCCCACCCAGCACCCTGTACACACCCCACCCAGCACCCTGTACACACTGCACCCCGCACCCTGTACACATTGCACCCAGCACGCTGTACACACCCCAGCCAGCACGCTGTACACACCCCAGCCAGCACGCTGTACAGACCCCAGCCAGCACGCTGTACAGACCCCAGCCAGCACGCTGTACACACCCCAGCCAGCACGCTGTACACACCCCAGCCAGCACGCTGTACACACCCCAGCCAGCACGCTGTACACACCCCAGCCAGCACGCTGTACACACCGCACCCAGCACCCTGTACAAAGCCCAGTCAGCACGCTGTACACACCCAAGCCTGCAACCTGTACACACCCCAGCCAGCACCCTGTACACATCCCACTCAGCACCCTGTACACTCCCGAATCAGCACCCTCCACACCCCTCCCAGCACCCTGCACACACCCCTCCCGGCACCCTGCACACACCCCACACGGTAACCTGTACACACCCCACCCAGCACCCTGTGTACACACCAATCAACTGCGTGTATACACCGCAGCCAGAACTATTTGCACACCCCACACAGCATCCTGTACACACCCCACTCAGTACCTTGTACACACACAGCCAGCACTTTGTACACACACAGCCAGCACCTTGTACATACACAGCCAGCACCTTGTACACACACAGCCAGCACCTTGTACACACACAGCCAGCACCTTGTACACACACAGCCAGCACCTTGTACACACACAGCCAGCACCTTGTAAACACACAGCCAGCACCTTGTACACACACAGCCAGCACCTTGTACACACACAGCCAGCACCCTGTACACAGCCACCCTGCACCCTGTACACACCCCATCCAGCAACCTGTACACACAGCACCCTGTACACACCCCAAGCAACTGCCTGTACACACCCCAGCCAGCACCTTGTACACCCACAGCCAGCATCCTGTATTCACCCCAATGAGCACCCTGTACACACCCCACCCAGCACTCTGTACACACCCCATCCAGCACCCTGTACAACCCCCACACAGCACCCTGTACAACACCCACCCAGCACCCTGTAAACACTCCACCCAGCACCCTGTACACACTCCACCCAGTACCCTGTACACACCCCACCCAGCACCCTGTACACACCCCACCCAGCACCCTGTACACACCCCACCCAGCACCCTGTACACACCCCACCCAGCACCCTGTACACACCCCACCCAGCACCCTGTACACACTGCACCCCGCACCCTGTACACATTGCACCCAGCACGCTGTACACACCCCAGCCAGCACGCTGTACAGACCCCAGCCAGCACGCTGTACAGACCCCAGCCAGCACGCTGTACAGACCCCAGCCAGCACGCTGTACAGACCCCAGCCAGCACGCTGTACAGACCCCAGCCAGCACGCTGTACAGACCCCAGCCAGCACGCTGTACAGACCCCAGCCAGCACGCTGTACAGACCCCAGCCAGCACGCTGTACACACCCCAGCCAGCACGCTGTACACACCCCAGCCAGCACGCTGTACACACCCCAGCCAGCACGCTGTACACACCCCAGCCAGCACGCTGTACACACCCCAGCCAGCACGCTGTACACACCCCAGCCAGCACGCTGTACACACCCCAGACAGCACGCTGTACACATCCCAGCCAGCACGCTGTACACACCGCACCCAGCACGCTGTACAAAGCCCAGTCAGCACGCTGTACACACCCCAGCCTGCAACCTGTACACACCCCAGCCAGCACCCTGTACACATCCCACTCAGCACCCTGTACACTCCCGAATCAGCACCCTCCACACCCCTCCCAGCACCCTGCACACACCCCTCCCGGCACCCTGCACACACCCCACACGGTAACCTGTACACACCCCACCCAGCAGCCTGTGTACACACCAATCAACTGCGTGTATACACCGCAGCCAGAACTATTTGCACACCCCACACAGCATCCTGTACACACCCCACTCAGTACCTTGTACACACACAGCCAGCACTTTGTACACACACAGCCAGCACCTTGTACATACACAGCCAGCACCTTGTACATACACAGCCAGCACCTTGTACACACACAGCCAGCACCTTGTACATACACAGCCAGCACCTTGTACACACACAGCCAGCACCTTGTACACACACAGCCAGCACCTTGTACACACACAGCCAGCACCTTGTAAACACACAGCCAGCACCTTGTAAACACACAGCCAGCACCTTGTACACACACAGCCAGCACCTTGTACACACACAGCCAGCACCTTGTACACACACAGCCAGCACCTTGTACACACACAGCCAGCACCTTGTACACACACAGCCAGCACCTTGTACACACACAGCCAGCACCTTGTACACACACAGCCAGCACCGTATACACACACAGCCTGCAACTTGTACACACACAGCCAGCATTCTGTACACACCCCACCCAGCACGCAATACACACCCCACCCAGGACCTTGTACACACCCCCCCCAGCACCCGGTACACCTCCCACCCAGCACCCTGTACACACATCACCAAGCACCCTCTATGCACCCCAGTCTACTTCCTGTACGCACCCCAAGCAAATGCTTGTACACACCCCACCCAGCACCCTGTGCACAACACACACAGCATCCTGTACACGCCCCACTCAACACCTTGTACACCCACAGCCAACATCCTGTATACACCCCAATGAGCACCCTGTACACACCCCAGCCTGTACACTGTACACACCCCACCCAGCACCCTGTACACACCCCACCCAGCACCCTGTACACCCCCCACCCAGCACCCTGTACACCCCCCACCCAGCACCCTGTACACCCCCCACCCAGCACCCTGTACACACCTCACCCAGCACCCTGTACACACCTCACCCAGCAACCTGTACACACCCCACACAGCACCCTGTATACACCCCAAGCAACTGCCTGTACACACCCCACTCAGCAGCGTGTGCACACCACACTCAGCACCTTGTACACCCACAGCCAACATCCTATATTCACCACAAGCAGCACCCTGTACACACCCCACCCTGTACACTCAGCACACCCTACTCAGCAACCTATACACACACTACCCAGCATCCTGTATCCACCCCACCCAGCACCCTGTACACACCCCACCCAGCACCCTGTACACACCCCACCCAGCACCCTGTACACACCCCACCCAGCACCCTGTACACACCCCACCCAGCACCCTGTACACACTGCACCCAGCACCCTGTACACATTGTACCCAGCATGCTGTACACACCCTACCCAGCAACCTGTACACACCCCACCCAGCACGCTGTACACGCTGCACCCCGCACCCTGTACACATTGCACCCAGCATGCTGTACACACCCCACCCAGCACCCTGTACACACCCCACCCAGCACCCTGTACACACCCCACCCAGCACCCTGTACACACCCCACCCAGCACTCTGTACACACTGCACCCCGCACCCTGTACACATTGTACCCAGCATGCTGTACACACCCTACCCAGCACGCTGTACACACCCCACCCAGCAACCTGTACACACCCCACCCAGCAACCTGTACACACCCCACCCAGCACGCTGTACACGCTGCACCCCGCACCCTGTACACATTGCACCCAGCATGCTGTACACACCCCAGCCAGCACGCTGTACACACCCCAGCCAGCACGCTGTACGCACCCCAGCCAGCACGCTGTACGCACCCCAGCCAGCACCCTGTACACACCCCAGCCAGCACCCTGTACACTCCCGAATCAGCACCCTGTACACTCCCGAATCAGCACCCTCCACACCCCTCCCAGCACCTGCACACACCCCTCCCGGCACCCTGCACACACCCCACACGGTAACCTGTACACACCAATCAACTGCGTGTATACACCTCAGCCAGAACTATTTGCACACTCCACACAGCATCCTATACACACCCCACTCAGTACCTTGTACACACACAGCCAGCATCTTGTACACACTCAGCCAGCACCTTGTACACACACAGCCAGCACCTTGTACACACACAGCCAGCACCTTGTACACACACAGCCAGCACCTTGTACACACACAGCCAGCACCTTGTACACACACAGCCAGCACCTTGTACACACAGCCAGAACCTTGTACACACACAGCCAGCACCTTGTACACACACAGCCAGCACCGTATACACACACAGCCTGCCCCTTGTACACACACAGCCAGCATTCTGTACACAACCCCCCCAGCACCCGGTACACCTCCCACCCAGCACCCTGTACACCCCCCACCCAGCACCCTGTACACCCCCCACCCAGCACCCTGTACACACCTCACCCAGCACCCTGTACACACCTCACCCAGCAACCTGTACACACCCCACACAGCACCCTGTATACACCCCAAGCAACTGCCTGTACACACCCCACTCAGCAGCGTGTGCACACCACACTCAGCACGTTGTACACCCACAGCCAACATCCTATATTCACCCCAAGCAGCACCCTGTACACACCCCACCCTGTACACTCAGCACACCCTACTCAGCAACCTATACACACACTACCCAGCATCCTGTATCCACCCCACCCAGCACCCTGTACACACCCCACCCAGCACCCTGTACACACCCCACCCAGCACCCTGTACACACCCCACCCAGCACCCTGTACACACCCCACCCAGCACCCTGTACACACCCCACCCAGCACTCTGTACACACCCCACCCAGCACCCTGTACACACTGCACCCCGCACCCTGTACACATTGTACCCAGCATGCTGTACACACCCTACCCAGCACGCTGTACACACCCCACCCAGCAACCTGTACACACCCCACCCAGCACGCTGTACACGCTGCACCCCGCACCCTGTACACACAGCACCCAGCACGCTGTACACACCCCAGCCAGCACGCTGTACACACCCCAGCCAGCACGCTGTACACACCCCAGCCAGCACGCTGTACGCACCCCAGCCAGCACGCTGTACGCACCCCAGCCAGCACGCTGTACGCACCCCAGCCAGCACGCTGTACGCACCCCAGCCAGCACGCTGTACGCACCCCAGCCAGCACGCTGTACGCACCCCAGCCAGCACGCTGTACGCACCCCAGCCAGCCCGCTGTACACACCCCAGCCAGCAGGCTGTACACACCCCAGCCAGCAGGCTGTACACACCCCAGCCAGCAGGCTGTACACACCCCAGCCAGCAGGCTGTACACACCCCAGCCAGCAGGCTGTACACACCCCAGCCAGCACGCTGTACACACCCCAGCCAGCCCGCTGTACACACCCCAGCCAGCCCGCTGTACACACCCCAGCCAGCCCGCTGTACACACCCCAGCCAGCACGCTGTACACACCCCAGCCAGCACGCTGTACACACCCCAGCCAGCACGCTGTACACACCCCAGCCAGCACCCTGTACACACCCCAGCCAGCACCCTGTACACACCCCAGCCAGCACCCTGTACACACCCCAGCCAGCACCCTGTACACTCCCGAATCAGCACCCTGTACACTCCCGAATCAGCACCCTCCACACCCCTCCCAGCACCTGCACACACCCCTCCCGGCACCCTGCACACACCCCACACGGTAACCTGTACACACCAATCAACTGCGTGTATACACCTCAGCCAGAACTATTTGCACACTCCACACAGCATCCTATACACACCCCACTCAGTACCTTGTACACACACAGCCAGCATCTTGTACACACTCAGCCAGCACCTTGTACACACACAGCCAGCACCTTGTACACACACAGCCAGCACCTTGTACACACACAGCCAGCACCTTGTACACACACAGCCAGCACCTTGTACACACACAGCCAGCACCTTGTACACACAGCCAGAACCTTGTACACACACAGCCAGCACCTTGTACACACACAGCCAGCACCGTATACACACACAGCCTGCCCCTTGTACACACACAGCCAGCATTCTGTACACAACCCCCCCAGCACCCGGTACACCTCCCACCCAGCACCCTGTACACCCCCCACCCAGCACCCTGTACACCCCCCACCCCCCACCCTGTACACACCCCACCCAGCACCCTGTACACACCTCACCCAGCAACCTGTACACACCCCACACAGCACCCTGTATACACCCCAAGCAACTGCCTGTACACACCCCACTCAGCAGCGTGTGCACACCACACTCAGCACCTTGTACACCCACAGCCAACATCCTATATTCACCCCAAGCAGCACCCTGTACACACCCCACCCTGTACACTCAGCACACCCTACTCAGCAACCTATACACACACTACCCAGCATCCTGTATCCACCCCACCCAGCACCCTGTACACACCCCACCCAGCACCCTGTACACACCCCACCCAGCACCCTGTACACACCCCACCCAGCACCCTGTACACACCCCACCCAGCACTCTGTACACACCCCACCCAGCATCCTGTACACACTGCACCCCGCACCCTGTACACATTGTACCCAGCATGCTGTACACACCCTACCCAGCACGCTGTACACACCCCACCCAGCAACCTGTACACACCCCACCCAGCACGCTGTACACGCTGCACCCCGCACCCTGTACACATTGCACCCAGCACGCTGTACACACCCCAGCCAGCACGCTGTACACACCCCAGCCAGCACGCTGTACACACCCCAGCCAGCACGCTGTACACACCCCAGCCAGCACGCTGTACGCACCCCAGCCAGCACGCTGTACGCACCCCAGCCAGCACGCTGTACGCACCCCAGCCAGCACGCTGTACGCACCCCAGCCAGCACGCTGTACGCACCCCAGCCAGCCCGCTGTACACACCCCAGCCAGCAGGCTGTACACACCCCAGCCAGCAGGCTGTACACACCCCAGCCAGCAGGCTGTACACACCCCAGCCAGCACGCTGTACACACCCCAGCCAGCCCGCTGTACACACCCCAGCCAGCCCGCTGTACACACCCCAGCCAGCCCGCTGTACACACCCCAGCCAGCCCGCTGTACACACCCCAGCCAGCACGCTGTACACACCCCAGCCAGCACCCTGTACACACCCCAGCCAGCACGCTGTACACACCCCAGCCAGCACGCTGTACACACCCCAGCCAGCAGCCTGTACACTCCCGAATCAGCACCCTGTACACTCCCGAATCAGCACCCTCCACACCCCTCCCAGCACCTGCACACACCCCTCCCGGCACCCTGCACACACCCCACACGGTAACCTGTACACACCAATCAACTGCGTGTATACACCCCAGCCAGAACTATTTGCACACTCCACACAGCATCCTGTACACACCCCACTCAGTACCTTGTACACACACAGCCAGCACCTTGTACACACTCAGCCAGCACCTTGTACACACACAGCCAGCACCTTGTACACACACAGCCAGCACCTTGTACACACACAGCCAGCACCTTGTACACACACAGCCAGCACCTTGTACACACACAGCCAGCACCTTGTACACACACAGCCAGCACCTTGTACACACACAGCCTGCCCCTTGTACACACACAGCCAGCATTCTGTACATAACCCCCCCAGCACCCGGTACACCTCCCACCCAGCACCCTGTACACACATCACCAAGCACCCTCTACACACCCCAGTCTACTTCCTGTACGCACCCCAAGCAACTGCCTGTACACACCCCACCCAGCACCCTGTGCACACCACACACAGCATCCTGTACACGTCCCACTCAGCACCTTGTACACCCACAGCCAACATCCTGTATTCACCCCAATGAGCACTCTGTACACACCCCAGCCTGTACACTGTACACACCCCACCCAGCACCCTGTACACACCCCACCCAGCACCCTGTACACACCCCACCCAGCACCCTGTACACACCCCACCCAGCACCCTGTACACACCCCACCCAGCACCCTGTACACCCCCCACTCAGCACCCTGTACACCCCCCACCCAGCACCCTGTACACACCCCACCCAGCACCCTGTACACACCTCACCCAGTACCCTGTACACACCTCACCCAGCAACCTGTACACACCCCACACAGCACCCTGTACACACCCCAAGCAACTGCCTGTACACACCCCACCCAGCAGCGTGTGCACACCACACTCAGCACCTTGTACACCCACAGCCAACATCCTGTATTCACCCCAAGCAGCACCCTGTACACACCCCATCCTGTACCCCTCAGCGCACCAAACTCAGCACCCTATACACACACTACCCAGCATCCTGTATCCACCCCACACATCATCCTGTACACACACAGCCAGCATTCTGTACATACTCCACTCAGCACCCTGTGCAAACACCACCCAGCACCCTGTACACACCCAAACCAGCACACTGTGCAAACACCACCCAGCACCCTGTACACACCCCACCCAGCATCCTGTACATACCCCACCCAGCACCCTGTACACCCCCCACCCAGAACGCTGTACACATCGCACCCAGCACCCTGTAGACACCCCACCCAGCAACCTGTACACACCCCACACAGCACCCTGTACACACCCCAAGCAACTGCCTGTACACACCCCACCCAGCAGTCTGTGCACACCACACTCAGCACCTTGTACACCCACAGCCAACATCCTGTATTCACCCCAATCAGCACCCTGTACACACCCCACCCTGTATCCTGTATCCACCCCACACAACACCCTGTACACACACAGCCAGCATCCTCTACATACTCCACTCAGCACACTGTGCAAACACCATCCAGCACCCTGTACACATCCAAACCAGCACCCTGTGCACACTCCACCCAGGACCCTGTGCGCACTGCACCCAGAACCCTGTGCACACCCAACCCAGCACACTGTACTCACCACACCTCGAATGTTGTACACACCACACGGGGTGCCCTGTGCTCACCCAAACCATCACCCTGTACATACATCATCCAGCAGCCAGTACTAACCCGACCCAGTACCCTGTGCACACACTGCGCAGCACGCTGTACACACCTTTCTCAGGATCCTGTACACGCCCCACCCAGCACCCTGTACACACCCAGCCAGCACCCTGTACACACCCAGCCAGCACCCTGTACACACCCAGCCAGCACCCTGTACACACCCCACCCAGGACCTTGTACACACCCCACCCAGCACCCGGTACACCTCCCACCCAGCACCCTGTACACCTCCCACCCAGCACCCTGTACACACACCACCAAGCACCCTCTACACACCCCAGTCTACTTCCTGTACGCACCCCAAGCAACTGCCTGTACACACCCCACCCAGCACCCTGTGCACACCACACACAGCATCTTGTACACGCCCCACTCAGCACCTTGTACACCCACAGCCAACATCCTGTATTCACCCCAATGAGCACCCTGTACACACCCCAGCCTGTACACTGTCCACGCCCCACCCAGCACCCTGTACACCCCCCACCCAAAACGCTGTACGCATCTCACCCAGCACACTGTAGACACCCCACCCAGCAACCTGTACACACCCCACGCAGCACCTTGTACACACCCCAAGCAACTGCCTGTACACACCCCACCCAGCAGCCTGTGCACACCACACTCAGCACCTTGTACACCCACAGCTAACATCCTGTATTCACCCCAATCAGCACCCTGTACACACCTCACCCTGTATCCTCTACACACCCCACTCAGCACCCTATACACACACTACCCAGCATCCTGTATCCACCCCACACAACACACTGGACACACACAGCAAGCATCCTGTACATACTCCACTCAGCACCCTGTGCAAACACCACCCAGCACCCTGTACACACCCAACCCAGCACTCTGTGCAAACGGCACCCTGCACCCAGTACACACCCCACCCGGCACTCTATACACAAACCACCCAGCTTCTAAGTACACCTCCCCCCCCCGACACCCACAGCCCCCGTACACACACCACCCAGCACCATGTACGCACCCCTTCCAGCACCCTGTGCACACTCCACCCAGGACCCTGTGCGCACTGCACCCAGAACCCTGTGCACACCCAACCCAGCACACTGTACTCACCATACCTCAAATATTGTACACACCACACAGGGCGCCCTGTGCTCACCCAAACCATCACCCTGTACATACATCACCCAGCAGCCAGTACTCCACGCGACCCAGTACCCTGTGCACACACTGCGCAGCACGCTGTACACACCTTTCTCAGGATCCTGTGCACGCCCCACCCAGCACTCAGTACACACCCAGCCAGCACCCTGTACACACCCAGCCAGCACCCTGTACACACTTGGCCAGCACCCTGTACCCACCGCACCCAGCATCCTGTACACACCCAGCCAGCACCCTGTACACAGCCACCCAGCACCCTGTACACACCCCATCCAGCAACCTGTACAACACAGCACCCTGTACACACCCCAAGCAACCGCCTGTACAAACCCCAGCCAGCACCTTGTACACCCACAGCCAGCATCCTGTATTCACCCCAATGAGCACCCTGTACACACCCCACCCAGCACTCTGCACACACCCCACCCAGCACTCTGCACACACCCCACCCAGCACCCTGTACAACCCCCACCCAGCACCCTGTACAACCCCCACCCAGCACCCTGTAAACACTCCACCCAGCACCCTGTACACACCCCACCCAGCACCCTGTACACACCCCACCCAGCACCCTGTACACACCCCACCCAGCACCCTGTACACACCCCACCCAGCACCCTGTACACACCCCACCCAGCACCCTGTACATACTCCACCCAGCAACCTGTACACACTCCACACAGCACCCTGTACACACCCAAGCAACTGACCGGTCACACCTCACCCAGCAGCCTGTGCACACCGCACACAGCATCCTGCACACACCCCTCTCAGCACCTTGTACACCCACAGCCAGCACCCTGTACACACCCAGCCAGCACCCTGTACACACCCAGCCAGCACCCTGTACACAGCCACCCTGCACCCTGTACACACCCAGCCAGCACCCTGTACACAGCCACCCTGCACCCTGTACACACCCCATCCAGCAACCTGTACACACAGCACCCTGTACACACCCCAAGCAACTGCCTGTACACACCCCAGCCAGCACCTTGTACACCCACAGCCAGCATCCTGTATTCACCCCAATGAGCACCCTGTACACACCCCACCCAGCACTCTGTACACACCCCATCCAGCACCCTGTACAACCCCCACACAGCACCCTGTACAACACCCACCCAGCACCCTGTAAACACTCCACCCAGCACCCTGTACACACTCCACCCAGTACCCTGTACACACCCCACCCAGCACCCTGTACACACCCCACCCAGCACCCTGTACACACCCCACCCAGCACCCTGTACACACCCCACCCAGCACCCTGTACACACTGCACCCCGCACCCTGTACACATTGCACCCAGCACGCTGTACACACCCCAGCCAGCACGCTGTACACACCCCAGCCAGCACGCTGTACAGACCCCAGCCAGCACGCTGTACACACCCCAGCCAGCACGCTGTACACACCCCAGCCAGCACGCTGTACACACCCCAGCCAGCACGCTGTACACACCCCAGCCAGCACGCTGTACACACCCCAGCCAGCACGCTGTACACACCGCACCCAGCACCCTGTACAAAGCCCAGTCAGCACGCTGTACACACCCAAGCCTGCAACCTGTACACACCCCAGCCAGCACCCTGTACACATCCCACTCAGCACCCTGTACACTCCCGAATCAGCACCCTCCACACCCCTCCCAGCACCCTGCACACACCCCTCCCGGCACCCTGCACACACCCCACACGGTAACCTGTACACACCCCACCCAGCACCCTGTGTACACACCAATCAACTGCGTGTATACACCGCAGCCAGAACTATTTGCACACCCCACACAGCATCCTGTACACACCCCACTCAGTACCTTGTACACACACAGCCAGCACTTTGTACACACACAGCCAGCACCTTGTACATACACAGCCAGCACCTTGTACATACACAGCCAGCACCTTGTACACACACAGCCAGCACCTTGTACACACACAGCCAGCACCTTGTACACACACAGCCAGCACCTTGTACACACACAGCCAGCACCTTGTAAACACACAGCCAGCACCTTGTACACACACAGCCAGCACCTTGTACACACACAGCCAGCACCCTGTACACAGCCACCCTGCACCCTGTACACACCCCATCCAGCAACCTGTACACACAGCACCCTGTACACACCCCAAGCAACTGCCTGTACACACCCCAGCCAGCACCTTGTACACCCACAGCCAGCATCCTGTATTCACCCCAATGAGCACCCTGTACACACCCCACCCAGCACTCTGTACACACCCCATCCAGCACCCTGTACAACCCCCACACAGCACCCTGTACAACACCCACCCAGCACCCTGTAAACACTCCACCCAGCACCCTGTACACACTCCACCCAGTACCCTGTACACACCCCACCCAGCACCCTGTACACACCCCACCCAGCACCCTGTACACACCCCACCCAGCACCCTGTACACACCCCACCCAGCACCCTGTACACACCCCACCCAGCACCCTGTACACACTGCACCCCGCACCCTGTACACATTGCACCCAGCACGCTGTACACACCCCAGCCAGCACGCTGTACAGACCCCAGCCAGCACGCTGTACAGACCCCAGCCAGCACGCTGTACAGACCCCAGCCAGCACGCTGTACAGACCCCAGCCAGCACGCTGTACAGACCCCAGCCAGCACGCTGTACAGACCCCAGCCAGCACGCTGTACAGACCCCAGCCAGCACGCTGTACACACCCCAGCCAGCACGCTGTACACACCCCAGCCAGCACGCTGTACACACCCCAGCCAGCACGCTGTACACACCCCAGCCAGCACGCTGTACACACCCCAGCCAGCACGCTGTACACACCCCAGCCAGCACGCTGTACACACCCCAGACAGCACGCTGTACACATCCCAGCCAGCACGCTGTACACACCGCACCCAGCACGCTGTACAAAGCCCAGTCAGCACGCTGTACACACCCCAGCCTGCAACCTGTACACACCCCAGCCAGCACCCTGTACACATCCCACTCAGCACCCTGTACACTCCCGAATCAGCACCCTCCACACCCCTCCCAGCACCCTGCACACACCCCTCCCGGCACCCTGCACACACCCCACACGGTAACCTGTACACACCCCACCCAGCAGCCTGTGTACACACCAATCAACTGCGTGTATACACCGCAGCCAGAACTATTTGCACACCCCACACAGCATCCTGTACACACCCCACTCAGTACCTTGTACACACACAGCCAGCACTTTGTACACACACAGCCAGCACCTTGTACATACACAGCCAGCACCTTGTACATACACAGCCAGCACCTTGTACACACACAGCCAGCACCTTGTACATACACAGCCAGCACCTTGTACATACACAGCCAGCACCTTGTACACACACAGCCAGCACCTTGTACACACACAGCCAGCACCTTGTACACACACAGCCAGCACCTTGTAAACACACAGCCAGCACCTTGTAAACACACAGCCAGCACCTTGTACACACACAGCCAGCACCTTGTACACACACAGCCAGCACCTTGTACACACACAGCCAGCACCTTGTACACACACAGCCAGCACCTTGTACACACACAGCCAGCACCTTGTACACACACAGCCAGCACCTTGTACACACACAGCCAGCACCGTATACACACACAGCCTGCAACTTGTACACACACAGCCAGCATTCTGTACACACCCCACCCAGCACGCAATACACACCCCACCCAGGACCTTGTACACACCCCCCCCAGCACCCGGTACACCTCCCACCCAGCACCCTGTACACACATCACCAAGCACCCTCTATGCACCCCAGTCTACTTCCTGTACGCACCCCAAGCAAATGCTTGTACACACCCCACCCAGCACCCTGTGCACAACACACACAGCATCCTGTACACGCCCCACTCAACACCTTGTACACCCACAGCCAACATCCTGTATACACCCCAATGAGCACCCTGTACACACCCCAGCCTGTACACTGTACACACCCCACCCAGCACCCTGTACACACCCCACCCAGCACCCTGTACACCCCCCACCCAGCACCCTGTACACCCCCCACCCAGCACCCTGTACACCCCCCACCCAGCACCCTGTACACACCTCACCCAGCACCCTGTACACACCTCACCCAGCAACCTGTACACACCCCACACAGCACCCTGTATACACCCCAAGCAACTGCCTGTACACACCCCACTCAGCAGCGTGTGCACACCACACTCAGCACCTTGTACACCCACAGCCAACATCCTATATTCACCACAAGCAGCACCCTGTACACACCCCACCCTGTACACTCAGCACACCCTACTCAGCAACCTATACACACACTACCCAGCATCCTGTATCCACCCCACCCAGCACCCTGTACACACCCCACCCAGCACCCTGTACACACCCCACCCAGCACCCTGTACACACTGCACCCAGCACCCTGTACACATTGTACCCAGCATGCTGTACACACCCTACCCAGCAACCTGTACACACCCCACCCAGCACGCTGTACACGCTGCACCCCGCACCCTGTACACATTGCACCCAGCATGCTGTACACACCCCACCCAGCACCCTGTACACACCCCACCCAGCACCCTGTACACACCCCACCCAGCACCCTGTACACACCCCACCCAGCACGCTGTACACGCTGCACCCCGCACCCTGTACACATTGCACCCAGCATGCTGTACACACCCCACCCAGCACCCTGTACACACCCCACCCAGCACCCTGTACACACCCCACCCAGCACCCTGTACACACCCCACCCAGCACCCTGTACACACCCCACCCAGCACCCTGTACACACCCCACCCAGCACTCTGTACACACTGCACCCCGCACCCTGTACACATTTACCCAGCATGCTGTACACACCCTACCCAGCACGCTGTACACACCCCACCCAGCAACCTGTACACACCCCACCCAGCAACCTGTACACACCCCACCCAGCACGCTGTACACGCTGCACCCCGCACCCTGTACACATTGCACCCAGCATGCTGTACACACCCCAGCCAGCACGCTGTACACACCCCAGCCAGCACGCTGTACGCACCCCAGCCAGCACGCTGTACGCACCCCAGCCAGCACCCTGTACACACCCCAGCCAGCACCCTGTACACTCCCGAATCAGCACCCTGTACACTCCCGAATCATTACCCTCCACACCCCTCCCAGCACCTGCACACACCCCTCCCGGCACCCTGCACACACCCCACACGGTAACCTGTACACACCAATCAACTGCGTGTATACACCTCAGCCAGAACTATTTGCACACTCCACACAGCATCCTATACACACCCCACTCAGTACCTTGTACACACACAGCCAGCATCTTGTACACACTCAGCCAGCACCTTGTACACACACAGCCAGCACCTTGTACACACACAGCCAGCACCTTGTACACACACAGCCAGCACCTTGTACACACACAGCCAGCACCTTGTACACACACAGCCAGCACCTTGTACACACAGCCAGAACCTTGTACACACACAGCCAGCACCTTGTACACACACAGCCAGCACCGTATACACACACAGCCTGCCCCTTGGACACACACAGCCAGCATTCTGTACACAACCCCCCCAGCACCCGGTACACCTCCCACCCAGCACCCTGTACACCCCCCACCCAGCACCCTGTACACCCCCCACCCAGCACCCTGTACACACCTCACCCAGCACCCTGTACACACCTCACCCAGCAACCTGTACACACCCCACACAGCACCCTGTATACACCCCAAGCAACTGCCTGTACACACCCCACTCAGCAGCGTGTGCACACCACACTCAGCACCTTGTACACCCACAGCCAACATCCTATATTCACCCCAAGCAGCACCCTGTACACACCCCACCCTGAACACTCAGCACACCCTACTCAGCAACCTATACACACACTACCCAGCATCCTGTATCCACCCCACCCAGCACCCTGTACACACCCCACCCAGCACCCTGTACACACCCCACCCAGCACCCTGTACACACCCCACCCAGCACCCTGTACACACCCCACCCAGCACCCTGTACACACCCCACCCAGCACCCTGTACACACCCCACCCAGCACTCTGTACACACCCCACCCAGCACCCTGTACACACTGCACCCCGCACCCTGTACACATTGTACCCAGCATGCTGTACACACCCTACCCAGCACGCTGTACACACCCCACCCAGCAACCTGTACACACCCCACCCAGCACGCTGTACACGCTGCACCCCGCACCCTGTACACATTGCACCCAGCACGCTGTACACACCCCAGCCAGCACGCTGTACACACCCCAGCCAGCACGCTGTACACACCCCAGCCAGCACGCTGTACGCACCCCAGCCAGCACGCTGTACGCACCCCAGCCAGCACGCTGTACGCACCCCAGCCAGCACGCTGTACGCACCCCAGCCAGCACGCTGTACGCACCCCAGCCAGCACGCTGTACGCACCCCAGCCAGCACGCTGTACGCACCCCAGCCAGCCCGCTGTACACACCCCAGCCAGCAGGCTGTACACACCCCAGCCAGCAGGCTGTACACACCCCAGCCAGCAGGCTGTACACACCCCAACCAGCAGGCTGTACACACCCCAGCCAGCAGGCTGTACACACCCCAGCCAGCAGGCTGTACACACCCCAGCCAGCCCGCTGTACACACCCCAGCCAGCCCGCTGTACACACCCCAGCCAGCCCGCTGTACACACCCCAGCCAGCCCGCTGTACACACCCCAGCCAGCCCGCTGTACACACCCCAGCCAGCCCGCTGTACACACCCCAGCCAGCACGCTGTACACACCCCAGCCAGCACGCTGTACACACCCCAGCCAGCACCCTGTACACACCCCAGCCAGCACCCTGTACACACCCCAGCCAGCACCCTGTACACACCCCAGCCAGCACCCTGTACACACCCCAGCCAGCACCCTGTACACTCCCGAATCAGCACCCTGTACACTCCCGAATCAGCACCCTCCACACCCCTCCCAGCACCTGCACACACCCCTCCCGGCACCCTGCACACACCCCACACGGTAACCTGTACACACCAATCAACTGCGTGTATACACCTCAGCCAGAACTATTTGCACACTCCACACAGCATCCTATACACACCCCACTCTGTACCTTGTACACACACAGCCAGCATCTTGTACACACTCAGCCAGCACCTTGTACACACACAGCCAGCACCTTGTACACACACAGCCAGCACCTTGTACACACACAGCCAGCACCTTGTACACACACAGCCAGCACCTTGTACACACACAGCCAGCACCTTGTACACACAGCCAGAACCTTGTACACACACAGCCAGCACCTTGTACACACACAGCCAGCACCGTATACACACACAGCCTGCCCCTTGTACACACACAGCCAGCATTCTGTACACAACCCCCCCAGCACCCGGTACACCTCCCACCCAGCACCCTGTACACCCCCCACCCAGCACCCTGTACACCCCCCACCCAGCACCCTGTACACACCTCACCCAGCACCCTGTACACACCTCACCCAGCAACCTGTACACACCCCACACAGCACCCTGTATACACCCCAAGCAACTGCCTGTACACACCCCACTCAGCAGCGTGTGCACACCACACTCAGCACCTTGTACACCCACAGCCAACATCCTATATTCACCCCAAGCAGCACCCTGTACACACCCCACCCTGTACACTCAGCACACCCTACTCAGCAACCTATACACACACTACCCAGCATCCTGTATCCACCCCACCCAGCACCCTGTACACACCCCACCCAGCACCCTGTACACACCCCACCCAGCACCCTGTACACACCCCACCCAGCACCCTGTACACCCCCCACCCAGCACTCTGTACACACCCCACCCAGCACCCTGTACACACTGCACCCCGCACCCTGTACACATTGTACCCAGCATGCTGTACACACCCTACCCAGCACGCTGTACACACCCCACCCAGCAACCTGTACACACCCCACCCAGCACGCTGTACACGCTGCACCCCGCACCCTGTACACATTGCACCCAGCACGCTGTACACACCCCAGCCAGCACGCTGTACACACCCCAGCCAGCACGCTGTACACACCCCAGCCAGCACGCTGTACGCACCCCAGCCAGCACGCTGTACGCACCCCAGCCAGCACGCTGTACGCACCCCAGCCAGCACGCTGTACGCACCCCAGCCAGCACGCTGTACGCACCCCAGCCAGCACGCTGTACGCACCCCAGCCAGCCCGCTGTACACACCCCAGCCAGCAGGCTGTACACACCCCAGCCAGCAGGCTGTACACACCCCAGCCAGCAGGCTGTACACACCCCAGCCAGCACGCTGTACACACCCCAGCCAGCCCGCTGTACACACCCCAGCCAGCCCGCTGTACACACCCCAGCCAGCCCGCTGTACACACCCCAGCCAGCCCGCTGTACACACCCCAGCCAGCACGCTGTACACACCCCAGCCAGCACCCTGTACACACCCCAGCCAGCACGCTGTACACACCCCAGCCAGCACGCTGTACACACCCCAGCCAGCAGCCTGTACACTCCCGAATCAGCACCCTGTACACTCCCGAATCAGCACCCTCCACACCCCTCCCAGCACCTGCACACACCCCTCCCGGCACCCTGCACACACCCCACACGGTAACCTGTACACACCAATCAACTGCGTGTATACACCCCAGCCAGAACTATTTGCACACTCCACACAGCATCCTGTACACACCCCACTCAGTACCTTGTACACACACAGCCAGCACCTTGTACACACTCAGCCAGCACCTTGTACACACACAGCCAGCACCTTGTACACACACAGCCAGCACCTTGTACACACACAGCCAGCACCTTGTACACACACAGCCAGCACCTTGTACACACACAGCCAGCACCTTGTACACACACAGCCAGCACCTTGTACACACACAGCCAGCACCTTGTACACACACAGCCTGCCCCTTGTACACACACAGCCAGCATTCTGTACACAACCCCCCCAGCACCCGGTACACCTCCCACCCAGCACCCTGTACACACATCACCAAGCACCCTCTACACACCCCAGTCTACTTCCTGTACGCACCCCAAGCAACTGCCTGTACACACCCCACCCAGCACCCTGTGCACACCACACACAGCATCCTGTACACGTCCCACTCAGCACCTTGTACACCCACAGCCAACATCCTGTATTCACCCCAATGAGCACTCTGTACACACCCCAGCCTGTACACTGTACACACCCCACCCAGCACCCTGTACACACCCCACCCAGCACCCTGTACACACCACACACAGCACCCTGTACACACCCCACCCAGCACCCTGTACACACCCCACCCAGCACCCTGTACACCCCCCCACTCAGCACCCTGTACACCCCCCACCCAGCACCCTGTACACACCCCACCCAGCACCCTGTACACACCTCACCCAGTACCCTGTACACACCTCACCCAGCAACCTGTACACACCCCACACAGCACCCTGTACACACCCCAAGCAACTGCCTGTACACACCCCACCCAGCAGCGTGTGCACACCACACTCAGCACCTTGTACACCCACAGCCAACATCCTGTATTCACCCCAAGCAGCACCCTGTACACACCCCATCCTGTACCCTCAGCGCACCATACTCAGCACCCTATACACACACTACCCAGCATCCTGTATCCACCCCACACATCATCCTGTACACACACAGCCAGCATTCTGTACATACTCCACTCAGCACCCTGTGCAAACACCACCCAGCACCCTGTACACACCCAAACCAGCACACTGTGCAAACACCACCCAGCACCCTGTACACACCCAACCCAGCACTATGTGCAAACGACACCCAGTACCCTCTACACACCCCACACGACAGCCTATACACAAACCAGCCAGCATCTTAGTACACCTCCCCTCTGACACCCGCAGCCCCCGGTACACACACCACCCAGCACCTTGTACACACACCGCCCAGAACCTGGAGCACTCCACTCCTAGCACCCTGTGCACACTCCACCCAGGACCCTCTGCACACCGCACCCAGAACCGTGTGCACACCCAACCCAGCACACTGTACTCACCACACCTCAAACATTGTACACACCACACGGGGCGCCCTGTGCTCACCCAAACCATCACCCTGTACATACATCACCCAGCGGCTAGTACTCACCCGACCCAGTACCCTGTGCACACACTGCGCAGCACGCTGTACACACCTTACTCAGGATCCCGTACACGCCCCACCCAGCACCCTGTACACACGCAGCCAGCACCCTGTACACACCCAGCCAGAACCCTTTACACACACAGCCAGCATCATGTACACGCCCCACCCTGCACCTTGTACACACCCCAAACTGCACCCTGTACACACCCCACCAAGGACCTTGTACAGACTCCACCCAGCACCCTGTACACACCCCACCCAGCAGCCTGAGCACACCACACTCAGCACCATGTACACCCACAGCTAACATCCTGTATTCACCCCAATCAGCACCCTGTACACACCCCACCCTGTACCCTCTATGCACCCCACACAGCACCTTGTACACACCCCACCCAGCACCCTGTACAACCCCCACCCAGCACCCTGTAAACACCCCACCCAGCACCCTGTACAACCCCCACCCAGCACCCTGTACAACCCCCACCCAGCACCCTGTAAACACTCCACCCAGCAGCCTGTACACACCCCACCCAGCACCCTGTAAACACCCCACCCAGCACCCTGTACACACCCTACCCAGCGCCCTGTACACACCCCACCCAGCACCCTGTACACACCCCACCCGGCACCCTATACACACCCCACCTGGCACCCTATACACACCCCACCTGGCACCCTATACACACCCCACCTGGCACCCTATACACACCCCACCTGGCACCCTATAAACACCCTACCTGGCACCCTAAACACAAACCACCCAGCATCTTAGTACATCTCCCCCCCGACACCCGCAGTCCCCGGTAAACACAGAAGCCTGCACCTTGTACACACCCCACCCAGAACCTGGAGCACTCCCCTCCTAGCACCCTGTGCACACACCTTCTAGCACCCTGTGCCCACTCCACCCAGGACCCTGTGCACACCCCTTCCAGCACCCTGTGCCCACCCCACCCAGGACCCTGTGCACACACAACCCAGCACGCTGTACTCACCACACCTCGAACATTGTACACACCACACGGGATGCCCTGTGCTCACCCAAACCATCACCCTGTACATACATCACCCAGCGGCCAGTACTCACCCGATCCAGTACCCTGTGCACACACCGCGCAGCACGCTGTACACACCTTACTCAGGATCCTGTACACACCCCACCCAGCACTCAGTACACACCCAGCCAGCACCCTGTACACACCCAGCCAGCACCCTGTACACACCCAGCCAGCACCCTATACACACCCAGCCAGCACCCTATACACACCCACCCAGCACCCTGTAAACACTCCACCCAGCACCCTGTAAACACTCCACCCAGCACCCTGTAAACACTCCACCCAGCACCCTGCACACACCCCACCCAGCACCCTGTACACACCCCACCCAGCACCCTGTACACACCCCACACAGTAACCTGTACACATCCACACAGCACCCTCTACACACCCCAATCAAATGCATGTATACACCCCAGCCAGAAAATGTGCACACAGCATCTTGTACACACCCCACTCAGCACCTTGTACACACACAACCAGCACGTTTTACACAAACAGCCAGCACCCTATACACACTCAACCAGCACCCTATACACACACAGCCAGCACCCTATATATACACAGCCAGCACCCTATACACACACAACCAGCACCCTATACACACACAGCCAGCACCCTATACACACACAGCCAGCACCCTATATACACAGCCAGCACCCTATACACACACAGCCAGCACCCTATACACACACAGCCAGCACCCTATACACACACAGCCAGCACCCTATACACACACAGCCAGCATCCTATACACACACAGCCAGCATCCTATACACACACAGCCAGCACCCTATACACACACAGCCAGCACCCTATACGCACACAGCCAGCATTCTGTATACACCCCACCAAGCACCCTGTACACACCCCACCCAGGAAATTGTACACACCCCACCCAGCACGCCATACACACACCACCCAGCACCCTCTACAAACCCCACTTAACTCCCTGTACACACCCCACCCAGCACACTGTGCACATACCACCCAGATTCCCGTACACACCCCACCCAGCTCCCCGTACGCACCCCACCCAGCAGCCGGTACACATCCCACTCAGCACCTTGTACACACCCAACTCAGCACCCTGTACACACCCCACTCAGCACCCTGTACACACCCCACTCAGCACCCTGTACATACCCCACTCAGCACCCTGTACACACCCCACTCAGCACCCTGTACAAACCCAACTCAGCACCCTGTACACAGACCCAGCACCTTGTACACACCCCAGTCAGCAGCCTGTACACACCTCGCCCAGCAGCCTGTACACACCTTGCCCAGCAGCCTGTACACCCCCTGCCCAGCACCCTGTACACACCCCACCCAGCACCCTGTACACACCCCAGTCAGCACCCTGTACACACCCCAGTCAGCACCCTGTACACACCCCAGTCAGCACCCTGTACACACCCCAGTCAGCACCCTGTACACACCTCACCCAGCACCCAGTACACACCCCACCCGGCACCCTGCACACACAGACCAAGCACCCTGTACATACAGACCAAGCACCCTTTACACACTGACACAGCACCTGTACACAAACACACAGCGCCCTGTACACATACAGCCAGCATTCTGTAAACAACCCACCCAGCTCCCTGTACACACACCACCCAGCACCCTGTACACACCCCACCCAGCACCCTGTACACACCCCATGCAGCACCCTGTGCACCCAGCACCCTGTACGCACCCCACCCACCAACCTATAAACATCCCACACAGCACCCTGTACACACCCTACCCAGCACGCTGCAAACAGCCCACGCAGCACCCTGTATACACCCAACACAGCACCTTGTACACATCCCACCCAGCGCCCTTACACATCCCGCCCAGCAGTCTGTACACATCTCGCCCAGCAGACTGTACACATCTCGCCCAGCAGACTGTACACACCTCACCCAGCAGCCTGAAAACACAGCCAGCACCCAGGACACAAAGACCCAGCACTCTGTACACACACAGCCAGCACCCTGTACCCACCATGTACACAGACCCAGCACCCTGTACACACCCCAGTCAGCATGCTGTACACGCCCCACCCAGCACCCTGTACACTCCCCACCCAGCACCCTGTACACTCCCCACCCGGCACCCTGTACACTCCCCACCCGGCACCCTGTACACTCCCCACCCAGCACCCTGTACACTCCCCACCCAGCACCCTGTACACACCCCATACAGCACCCTGTACACACCTGTCTCAGTGCCCTGTATACAACCCACACAGCACCTTGCACACACCAGACCCAGCACCCTGTACACACCTCACCCAGCACCCTGTACACACCTCACCCAGCACCCTGTACACACCCAACACAGCACCCTGTACTCATCCAACACAGCACCCTGTACACACAGACCATGCACCCTGTACACACAGACCCAGCACCCTGTACACACAGGCCCAGCACCCTGTGCACACAGCCCGCACCCTGTACACACACAGCCAGCATTCTATACACACCCCACCCAGCACCCTTTACACACCCCACCCACCAACATATAAACATCCCACACAGCACTCTGTACACATTGTAACCAGCATCCTGTATCCACACCACACATCACCCTGTACACACACAGCCAGCACCCTGTACACACACAGCCAGCACACTGTACACACTCCACCCAGCACACTGTACACACCCAACCCAGCACACTGTACACACCCCACCCACCAACATATAAACATCCCACACAGCACTCTGTACACATCGTACCCAGCATCCTGTATCCACACCACACATCACCCTGTACACACACAGCCAGCACCCTGTACACACTCCACCCAGCACACTGTACACACCCCACCCACCAACATATAAACATCCCACACAGCACTCTGTACACATCGTACCCAGCATCCTGTATCCACACCACACATCACCCTGTACACACACAGCCAGCAATCTGTACACACCCACTCAGCACCCTGTACACACCCCACCCAGCACCCTGTACACACCCCACCCAGCACCCTGTACACACCCCACCCAGGATCTTGTGCACACCCCACCCAGCACCCTGCACACATCCCACCCAGCACGCTGTACACACCCCACCCAGCACCCAGTACACACCCACCGAGGACCATGTACGCATCCCACCCAGCACCCTGCACACAACCCACCCAGCACCCTGTACACACCTCACCAAGGTCCTTGTACACATCCCACCCACCACCCTGTACACACCCCAGCCAGCATCCTGTACACACCGCACCCAGCACCCTGTAAACACCGCACCCAGCACCCTGTACACACTCCACCCAGCACCCTGTACACACTGCACCCAACACCCTGTACACACTGCACCCAGCACCCTGTACACACTGCACCCAGCACCCTGTACACACCCCACCCAGCACCCTGTACACACCCCACCCAGCACCCTGTACACACCCCACCCAGCACCCTGTACACACAGACCCAGCACCCTGTGCACACCCCACACAGCACCCTGTACACACAGAACCAGCACACCATACAAATCCTGCCCAGCAGCCTGTACACAACTCGCCCAGCACCCTGTACACACCCCTCCCAGCACCCTGTACACACCCCACACATTAAGCTGTACACACCCCACACAGCACCCTGTACACACCCTGATCAAATGCGAGTATACACCCCAGCCAGAACCATGTGCACACCCCATACAGCATCCTGTACACACCCCACTCAGCACCTTGTACACACACAGCCATCACCTTGTACACACACAGCCAGCACCCTAAACACACACAGCCAGCACCCTAAACACATACAGCTAGCACCCTATACACACACAGCCAGCATTCTGTACACACCCCACTGAGCACCCTGTACACACCCCACCCAGGATCTTGTGCACACCCCACCCAGCACCCTGCACACATCCCACCCAGCACCCTGTACACACACCACCCAGCACCCTCTACACACCCCACTCAACTCCCTGTGCACACCCCACCCAGATTCCCGTACACACCCCACCCAGCAACCTGTACACACCCTACCCATCATCCTATATCCACCCCACATATCACCCTGTACACACACTCCCAGCATCCTGTACACATCCCACTCAGCAGCCTGTACACACCTCACCCAGCACCCTGTACACACCCAACACAGCACCCTGTACACACTGCACCCAACACCCTGTACACACCCCACCCAGCACCCTGCACACACCCCTCCCAGCACCGTGCACACACCCCTCCCAGCTCCCTGCACACACCCCACACAGTAACCTGTACACACCCCATACAGCACCCTGTACACACCCTGATCAAATGCGTGTATACACCCCACCCAGGACCTTGTACACTCCGCACCCAGCTGCCTGTGCGCACCCCAACCAGCGTCCTGTCCATGCACCCCACTCAGCAACTTGTACACACACAGCCAACATTCTGTATTCACCCCACACAGCACACTACGCATCCCACCCAGCAACCTTTACACATTCCACCCAGCACCCTGTACACATCGCACTAAGCACCCTGTACACATGCCACTCAGCACCCTGAACACACACTACCCATCATCCTGTATCCACCCCACATATCACCCTGTACACACACAGCCAGCATCATGTACACATCCCACTCGGGACCCTGTACACACGCGAATCAGCACCCTGTACACTCCCCACTCAGCATCATGAACACTCCCCACTCAGCACCCTGAACACACCCAACTCAGCACCCTGTACGCACCCCACCCAGCAGCCTTTACAGACAGACCCAGCTCTCTGCACACACCCCACGCAGGACCTTGTACACACCCGACCCAGCAAACTTTACACACCCCACTCAGCACCCTGTACTCACCCTAATCAACACCTGTACACATCCCACTCAACTCCCTGCACACTCCCCTCCCAGCACCCTGCACACTCCCCTCCCAGCACCCTGCACACTCCCCTCCCAGCACCCTGCACACACCCCTCCCAGCACCCTGCACACACCCCTCCCAGCACCCTGCACACACCCCTCCCAGCACCCTGCACACACCCCTCCCAGCACCCTGCACACACCCCTCCCAGCACCCTGCACACACCCCTCCCAGCACCCTGCACACACCCCTCCCAGCACCCTGCACACACCCCTCCCAGCACCCTGCACACACCCCTCCCAGCACCCTGCACACACCCCTCCCAGCACCCTGCACACAACCCACACAGTAACCTGTACACACCCAACACAGCACCCTGTACACACCCTGATCAAATGCGTGTATCCACCCTACTCCCTGTGCACACCCCACTCTACTCCCTGTGCACACCAAACTCTACTCCCTGTGCACACCCCACTCTACTCCCTGTGCACACCCCACCCAGTGCACTGTGCACACTCCACCCAGCATCCTGTATACACCCCATTCAGCACCTTGTACACCCACAGCCAGCATCCTGTATTCACCCCACATATCACCCTGTGCACACACAGCCAGCATCCTGTACACATCCCACTTGGGACCCTGTACACACCCAACTCAGCACCCTGTACACTCCCCACTCAGCACACTGTACACACCCCACCCAGCACCCTGTACACACCCCACCCAGCACCCTGTACACACCCCACCCAGCAACCTGTAAACACCCCACCCAGTACCCTGTACACACCCCGCCCAGCACCCTGTACACACCCCGCCCAGCACCCTGTACACACCCCGCCCAGCACCCTGTGCACACCCCGCCCAGCACCCTGTGCACACCCCGCCCAGCACCCTGTGCACACCCCGCCCAGCACCCTGTACACACCCCGCCCAGCACCCAGTACACCCCCTGCCCAGCAGCCTGTACACACCCCACTCAACTCCCTGTGCACACCCCACCCAGCACCCTGTACACACCCCACCCAGCACCCTGTACACACAGACCAAGCACCCTGTGCACACAGACCAAGCACGCCTTACACACATACCCAGCACCCTGTGCACAACCCACACAGCACCCTGTAGACACAGAACCAGCACACTGTACACATCCTGCCCAGCAGCCCGTACACAACTCGGCCAGCAACCTGTACACACTCCACCCAGCACCCTGCACACACCCCTCCCAGCGCACTGCACACACCCCACTCAGCACCCTGTACACACCCTGATCAAATGCGTGTATTCACCCCACCCAGGACCTTGTACACACCCCATCCAGCAGCCTGTGCACGCCCCAACCAGCATCCTGTACACATCCCACTCAGCACATTGTACACCCACATCCAACATCCTGTATTCACCCGACACTGCACACTGTACACACATCACCCAGCAACCTTTACACACTCCACCCAGCACCCTGTACACATCCCTTACAGCACCCTGTACACATGCGAGTCACGACACTGTACACACCCCACTCAGCACCCTGTACACACCCCACTCAGCACTCTGCACACATCCCACTCAGCACCCTGTACACACCCCACTCAGCACTCTGCACACATTCCACTCAGCACCCTGCACACATCCCACCCAGCACCCTGCACACCCCACCCAGCACCCTGCACACATCCCACACAGCACCCTGCACACATCCCACCCAGCACCCTGCACACATCCCACCCAGCATTCTGTACACAACCCAGCCAGCAACCTGTACACACCCCACCCAGCACTCTGTACACACCCCACCCACCACTCTGTACATACAGACCAAGCACCCTGTACACACAGACCATGTACCCCGTACACTCAGACCCAGCATCCTGTGCACACCCCACAGAGCACCCTGTACACACAGAACCAGCACATCGTACACATCCTGCACAGCAATGTGTACACACCCCACCCCGCACCCTGCACACACGCCACCCCACACCCTGCACACACGCCACCCAGCACCCTGCACACACCCCTTCCAGCACCCTGTCCACACCCCACACAGTAACCTGTACACACCCCACACAGCATCCTGTACACACCCCACTCAGCACCTTGTACACACACAGCCAGCACCCTACACACACAGCCAGCACCCTATACACACACAGCCAGCACCCTATACACACACAGCCAGCACCCTATACACACACAGCCAGCACCCTATACACACACAGCTAGCACCCTATACACACACAGCCAGAATTCTGTACACACCCCACCGAGCACCCGGTACACACCCCACCCAGCACCCTCTACACACACCACCCCGCACCCTCTACACACACTACCCAGCACCCTCTACACACCCCACACAACTCCCTGTACACACCCCACAAAACACACTGTGCACACCCCACCCAGATCACTGTACACATCCCACCTAGAACCCCGTACACACCCCGCTCAGCAACCGGTACACACCCACTCAGCAACCTGTACACACCCTACCCATCATCCTGTATCCACCCCACATATCACCCTGTACACACACAGCCAGCATCCTGTACACATCCCAATCAGCACCTTGTACACATCCCAATCAGCACCTTGTACACACCCCACTCAGCACCCTGTACACACCCCACTCAGCACCCTGTACACATCCCACTCAGCACCCTGTACACATCCCACTCAGCACCCTGTACACACCCCACTCAACACCCTGTACACACCCCACTGAGCACCCTGTACACACCCCACTCAGCTCCCTGTACACACCCCACTCAGCTCCCTGTACACACCCCACTCAGCTCCCTGTACACACCCCACTCAGCTCCCTGTACACACCCCACTCAGCACCCTGCAAACACCACACTCAGCAACATGTACACACCCCACTCAGCACCCTGTACACACCCCACTCAGCACCTTGTACACCCACAGCCAACATCCTGTATTCACCCCACACTGCACACTGTACACACACCACTCAGTACCGTGAACACACACTACCCATCATCCTGTATCGACCCCACATATCACCCTGTACACACACAGCCATCATCCTGTACACATCCCACTCAGCATCCTGTACACATGCGAATCAGCACCCTGTGCACTCCCCACTCAGCACCCTGTGCACTCCCCACTCAGCACCCTGTGCACTCCCCACTCAGCACCCTGTGCACTCCCCACTCAGCACCCTGTACACACCCCACTCAGCACCCTGAACACACCCCACTCAGCACCCTGTACACACCCCACTCAGCACCCTGTACACACCCCACTCAGCACCCTGTACACACCCCACTCAGCACCCTGTACACACCCCACTCAGCACCCTGTACACACAGACCCAGCACCCTGTGCACAACCCACACAGCACCCTGTAGACACAGAACCAGCACACTGTACACATCCTGCCCATCAGCCCGTACACAACTCGGCCAGCAACCTGTACACACCCCTCCCAGCACCCTGTACACACCCTGATCAAATGCGTGTATACACCCCACCCAGGACCTTGTACACATCCATCCAGCAGCCTGTGCACACCCCAACGAGCATCCTGTACACACCCCACTCAGCACCTTGTACACCCACATCCAACATCCTGTATTCACCCGACACTGCACACTGTACACACATCACCCAGCAACCTTTACACACTCCACCCAGCATCCTGTACACATCCCACTCAGCACCCTGTACACACCCCACTCAGCACCCTGCACACACCCCACTCAGCACCCTGCACACATCCCACCCAGCACCCTGCACACAACATCCCACTCAGCACCCTGCACGCATCCCACCCAGCACCCTGCACACATCCCACCCAGCACCCTGCACACATCCCACCCAGCACCCTGGACACATCCCACCCAGCACCCTGCACACATCCCACCCAGCATTCTGTACACAACCCACCTAGCAACCTGTACACACCCCACCCACTACTCTGTACAGACAGACCAAGCATCCTGTACACACAGACCATGTACTCCGTACACACAGACCCAGCACCCTGTGCACACCCCACAGAGCACCCTGTGCACACAGAACCAGCACACCGTACACATCCTGCACAGCAACGTGTACACACCCCACCCAGCACCCTGCACACACCCCTTCCAGCACCCTGTCCACACCCCACACAGTAACCTGTACACACCCCACACAGCATCCTGTACACACCCCACTCAGCACCTTGTACACACACAGCCAGCACCTTGTACACACACAGCCAGCACCTTGTACACACACAGCCAGCACCCTATACACAGACAGCTAGCACCCTGTACACACACAGCCAGAATTGTGTACACACCCCACCCAGCACCCTCTACACACACCACCCCGCTCCCTCTACACACACCACCCAGCACCCTCTACACACCCCACTCAACTCCCTGTACACAACCCACTAAGCACACTGTGCACACCCCACCCAGATCACTGTACACACCCCACCTAGCACCCTGTACACACCCCGCTCAGCAGCCGGTACACACCCGCTCAGCAGCCGGTACACACCCACTCAGCAACCTGTGCACACCCTACCCATCATCTTGTATCCACCCCACATATCACCCTGTACACACCCCACCCAGCACCCTGTACACACCCCACTCAGCACCCTGTACACACCCCACTCAGCACCTTGTACACCCACAGCCAACATCCTGTATTCACCCCACACTGCACACTGTACACACATCACCCAGCACCCTGTACACACACCACTCAGCACCGTGAACACACACTACCCATCATCCTGTATCGACCCCACATATCACCCTGTACACACACAGCCATCATCCTGTACACATCCCACTCAGCATCCTGTACACATGCGAATCAGCACCCTGTGCACTCCCCACTCAGCACCCTGTGCACTCCCCACTCAGCACCCTGTACACACCCCACTCAGCACCCTGTACACACCCCACTCAGCACCCTGTACACACCCCACTCAGCACCCTGTACACACCCCACTCAGCACCCTGTACACACAGACCCAGCACCCTGTGCACAACCCACACAGCACCCTGTAGACACAGAACTAGCACACTGTACACATCCTGCCCATCAGCCCGTACACAACTCGGCCAGCAACCTGTACACACCCCTCCCAGCACCCTGTACACACCCTGATCAAATGCGTGTATACACCCCACCCAGGACCTTGTACACATCCATCCAGCAGCCTGTGCACACCCCAACGAGCACCCTGTACACACCCCACTCAGCACCCTGTACAAACCCAACTCAGCACCCTGTACACACCCCACTCAGCACCCTGCACACACCCCACTCAGCATCCTGCACACATCCCACCCAGCACCCTGCACACAACATCCCATTCAGCACCCTGCACACATCCCACCCGGCACCCTGCACACATCCCACCCAGCACCCTGCACACATCCCACCCAGCACCCTGCACACATCCCACCCAGCACCCTGGACACATCCCACCCAGCACCCTGCACACATCCCACCCAGCACCCTGCACACATCCCACCCAGCACCCTGCACACATCCCACCCAGCACCCTGCACACATCCCACCCAGCATTCTGTACACAACACACCTAGCAACCTGTACACACCCCACCCACTACTCTGTACATACAGACCAAGCACCCTGTACACACAGACCATGTACTCCGTACACTCAGACCCAGCACCCTGTGCACACCCCACAGAGCACCCTGTACACACAGAACCAGCACACCGTACACATCCTGCACAGCAACGTGTACACACCCCACCAAGCACCCTGCACACACCCCTTCCAGCACCCTGTCCACACCCCACACAGTAACCTGTACACACCCCACACAGCATCCTGTACACACCCCACTCAGCACCTTGTACACACACAGCCAGCACCTTGTACACACACAGCCAGCACCCTATATACACACACAGCCAGCACCCTATACACACACAGCCAGCACCCTCTACACAGACAGCTAGCACCCTGTACACACACAGCCAGAATTGTGTACACACCCCACCCAGCACCCTCTACCCACACCACCCCGCTTCCTCTACACACACCACCCAGCACCCTGTACACACCCCACTCAGCACCCTGTACACACCCCACTCAGCACCCTGTCCACACCCCGCCCAGCACCCTGTACACACCCCGCCCAGCACCCTGTACACACCCCGCCCAGCACCCAGTACACCCCCGCCCAGCAGCCTGTACACACCCCACTCAACTCCCTGTGCACACCCCACCCAGCACCCTGTACACACCCCACCCAGCACCCTGTACACACCCCACCCAGCACCCTGTGCACACAGACCAAGCACCCTGTGCACACAGACCAAGCACGCCTTACACACATACCCAGCACCCTGTGCACAACCCACACAGCACCCTGTGCACAACCCACACAGCACCCTGTAGACACAGAACCAGCACACTGTACACATCCTGCCCAGCAGCCCATACACAACTCGGCCAGCAACCTGTACACACCCTACCCAGCACTCTGCACACACCTCTCCCAGCGCACTGCACACACCCCACTCAGCACCCTGTAAACACCCTGATCAAATGCGTGTATACACGCCACCCAGGACCTTGTACACACCCCATCCAGCACCCTGTGCACACCCCAACGAGCATCCTGTACACACCCCACTCAGCACCTTGTACACCCACATCCAACATCCTGTATTCACCTGACACTGCACACTGTACACACATCACCCAGCAACCTTTACACACTCCACCCAGCACCCTGTACACATCCCACTCAGCACCCTGTACACATGCGAATCAGCACACTGTACACATACCCCACTCAGCACCCTGTAAACACCCCACTCAGCACCCTGTACATACCCCACTCAGCACCCTGTACACACCCCACCCAGCGCTCTGCACACACCCCACTCAGCACTCTGTACACAACCCACCCAGCAATCTGTACACACCCCAACCAGCACTCTGTACACACCCCACCCACCACTCTGTACATACAGACCAAGCACCCTGTACACACAGACCAGGTACCCCGTACACTGAGACCCAGCACCCTGTGCACACCCCACAGAGCACCCTGTACACACAGAACCAGCACACCGTACACATCCTGCACAGCAACGTGTACACACCCCACCCCGCACCCTGCACACACCCCACCCCACACCCTGCACTCACCCCACCCAGCACCCTGCACACACCCCTTCCAGCACCCTGTCCACACCCCACACAGTAACCTGTACACACCCCACACAGCATCCTGTACACACCCCACTCAGCACCTTGTACACACACAGCCAGCACCTTGTACACACACAGCCAGCACACTATACACACACAGCCAGCACCCTATACACACACAACCAGCACCCTATACAAACACAGCCAGAATTCTGTGCACACCACACCGAGCACCCGGTACACACCCCACCCAGCACCCTCTACACACACCACCCTGCACCCTCTACACACACCACCCAGCACCCTCTACACAACCCACTCAACTCCCTGTACACACCCCACAAAACACACTGTGCACACCCCACCCAGATCACTGTACACACCCCACCTAGCACCCCGTACACACCCCGCTCAGCAACCGGTACACACCCACTCAGCAACCTGTACACACCCTACCCATCATCCTGTATCCACCCCACATATCACCCTGTACACACACAGCCAGCATCCTGTACACATCCCACTCAGCACTTTGTACACACCCAACTCAGCACCCTGTACGCACCCCACTCAGTACCCTGTACGCGCCCCACTCAGCTCCCTGTACACACTCCACTCAGCACCCTGTAAACACCACACTCAGCAACATGTACACACCCCACTCAGCACCCTGTACACACCCCACCCAGGACCTTGTACACCCCCCACCCAGGACCCTGTACACACCCCAACCAGCATCCTGTACACACCCCACTCAGCACCTTGTACACCCACAGCCAACATCCTGTATTCACCCCACACTGCACACTGTACACACATCACCCAGCACCCTGTACACACACCACTCAGCACCCTGAACACACACTACCCATCATCCTGTATCCACCCCATATATCACCCTGTGCACACACAGCCATCATCCTGTACACATCCCACTCAGCACCCTGTACACATACGAATCAGCACCCTGTACACATGCGAATCAGCACCCTGTACACATCCCACCCAGCACCCTTTTCAGACAGACCCATCAACCTGTACACACCCCACACAGGACCTTGTACGCTCCCCACCCAGCACGCTTTAAACACCCCAACCAGCACCCTGTACACAGCCCAATCAACACCTGTACACATCCCACTCAACTCCCTGTACACACACCACCCAGCACACTGTGCACACCCCACTCAGCACCTTGTACACTCACAGCCAACATCCTCTTTTCACCCCAATCAGCAGCCTGTACGCACCCCACACTTTACAAACCCTACTCAGTACCCTGTACACACCCTATCATTTATCCACCCTACACATCACCCTGTACACACACGGCCAGCACCCTGTGCAAACCCAGCAAACTGTATACACCCCACCTGGCACCCTATATACAAACCACACAGCACCTTAGTACACCTGCCCCCCGACCTTCTCAGAGCTCGGTACACATCCCACTCAGCACCCTGTACACATCCCACCCAGGACCCTGTGCACACCCCTTCCAAGACCCTGTACACACTCCTCCCAGGACCCTGTGCACACCCCTCCCAGCACCCTCAGCACTCCCAACCCAGCAAGCTGTGCACACCCAACCCAGCACCCTGTACACACCACACCTCGAACAATGTATGCACACCACCGGGCACCCTGTGCTCACCCAAAACAACACCCTGTACACACATCACACAGCAGCCAGTATTCAAGCGAACTAGTACCCAGTGCACACCCGCGCAGCACGCTGCACACACCCCACTCAGCATCCTGTACACGCCCCGCCGAGCAACACAATGCACGCCCCACCCAGCACGCTGTGCACACCCCACCCAGCATCCTGTACACACTCCACCCAGCATCTTGTACAAACCCCACTCAGCATCTTGTACACCCACAGCCAATATCCTGTATTCACCCCAATCAGCACCCTGTACACACCCCACCTAGCATCCTGTGCAAACCCCACCCAGCAACCTGTACACACCCCACACGGCACCCTATATACAAACCACCCAGCACCTTAGTACACCAGCGCCCCCGACCCACCGCAGAGCCCGGTACACACACCACCCAGCACCTTCTACACACCCCATCCAGGACCCTGTGCACACCCCTCCGAGCACCCTGTGCACCCCCGTTCTAAGACCCTGTGCAGCCCCCCTTCCAGGACCCTGTGCACTCCCCACCCCGCACCCTGTACACACCACACCCAGGACACTGTGTACACCCCTCCCAGCACCCTGTGTACGCCCCTCCCAGCACCCTGTGTACGCCCCTCCCAGCACCCTGTGTACGCCCCTCCCAGCACCCTGTGTACACCCCTCCCAGCACCCTGTGCAAAACAACCCAGCAACCTGTGCACACCCAACCCAGCAACCTGTACATACCTCACCTCGAACAATGTACACACCCCACCGGGCACCCTGTGCTCACCCAAAACATCTCCCTGTACACCCAGCACCCTGAAATCACCCCACACAGCACCCTGTGCACACCACACTCAACTCCCTGTACACACCGCACCCAGCATCCTGTGCACACCCCACCCAGCATCCTGTACACACCCCACCCAGCATCTTGCACAAACCCCACTCAGCAACTTGTACCCCCACAGCGAGCATTCTGTATTCACCCCAATCAGCACCATGCACACATCTCACTCAGGACCCTGCACACATCTCACTCAGGACCCTGCACACACCCCACCCAGCACCCTGCACACACCCCACCCAGCACCCTGCACACACCCCTTCCAGCACCCTGTCCACACCCCACACAGTAACCTGTACACAGCCCACACAGCACCCTGTACACACCCCGATCAAATGAGTGTATACATCCCAGCCAGAACCATGTGCACACCCCACACAGCATCCTGTACACACCCCACTCAGCACCTTGTACACACACAGGCAGCACCTTGTACACACACAGGCAGCACCTTGTACACACACAGCCAGCACCCTATACACACACAGCCAGCACCCTATACATACACAGCCAGCACCCTAAACACACACAGCTAACACCCTATACACACACAGCCAGCATTCTGTACACACCCCACCGAGCACCCTGTACACACGCCCCCCCCAGGACCTTGTACACACCCCACCCAGCACCCGGTACACACCTCACACAGCCCCCTCTACACACTCCACCCAGCACCCTCTACACACACCACCCAGCAACCTCTACACAACCCACTCAACTCCCCGTACACAGCCCACCAAGCACACTGTGCACACCCCACCCAGATCACCGTACAAACCCCACCTAGCACCCCGTACACACCCACTCAGCAACCTGTACACACCCTACCCATCATCCTGTATCCACCCCACATATCACCTTGTACACACACAGCCAGCATCCTGTACACATCCCACTCAGCACCTTGTACACACCCAACTCAGCACCCTGTACACACCCCACTCAGCACCCTGTACACACCCCATTCAGCACCCTGTACACACCCCATTCAGCACCCTGTACACACCCCACTCAGCACCCTGTACACACCCCACTCAGCACCCTGTACACACCCCACTCAGCACCCTGTACACACCCCACTCAGCACCCTGTACACACCCCACTCAACACCCTGTACACACCCCACTCAGCACCCTGTACACACTCCACCCAGGACCTTGTACACACCCCATCCAGCAGCCTGTACACACCCCACCCAGCAGCCTGTACACACCCCAACCAACATCCTGTACACACCCCACTCAGCACCTTGTACACCCACAGCCAACATTCTGTATTCACCCCACACTGTACACACATCACCCAGCAACCTTTACACACTCCACCCAGCACCCTGTACACATCCCATTCAGCACCCTGTACACACACCACTCAGCACCATGAACACACACTACCCATCATCCTGTATCCACACCACATATCACCCTGTACACACACAGCCATCATCCTGTACACGTCCCATTCAGCACCCTGTACACATGCGAATCAACACCCTGTATACACCCCAGTCAGCACCCCGTGCACACCCCAGTCAGCACCCTGTACACACCCCACTCAGCACCCTGTACACACCAGACCCAGCACCCTGTACACACCAGACCCATCACCCCGTACACACCCCACCCAGGACCTTGTACACACCCCACCTAGCAGCCTGTGCACACCCCAACCAGCATCCTGTACACATCCCACTCAGCACCTTTTACACCCACAGCCAACATCCTGTATTCACCCCACACAGCACACTGTACACACCCCATCCGGCAACCATTACACACTCCACCCAGCACCCTGTACACATTCCACTCAGCACCCAGTACACATCCCTCTCAGCACCCTGAACACACACTACCCATCATCCTGTATCCACCCCACGTATCACCCTGTACACACACAGCCAGCATCCCATACACATCCCACTCAGCACCTTGTACACACCCAACTCAGCACCCTGTACACACCCCACTCAGCACCCTGTACACACCCCACTCAGCACCCTGTACACACCCGACTCAGCACCCTGTACACACCCTTCTCAGCACCCTGTACACACCAGACCCAGCACCCTGTACACACCCCACCGAGCACCCTGTACACACCCAGCCAGCACCCTTTACACACCCAGCCAGCACCCTTTACACACCCAGCCAGCAGCCTTTACACACCCACCCTGCACCCTGTACACACCCCACCATGCACCCTGTGCACACCCCACCCTGCACCCTGTACACACTCCACCCTGCACCCTGTACACACTCCACCAAGGACCTTGTACACACCACACCCAGCACCCTGTACACACCCCACCCAGCAGCCTGTACACATCCCACTCAGCACCCAGTACACACCCCACCCAACACCCTGTGCACACACCACCCAGCACCCTCTACACACTCCACCCAGCACCCTCTACACACTCCACCCAGCAACCTGTACTCACGCCACCCAGCACCCTGTGCACACCCCAAGCAACTGCCTGTACACACCCCACCCAGCACCCTGTGCACACCCCAGCCAGCACCCTGTGCACACCCCAGCCAGCACCCTGTGCACACCCCAGCCAGCACCCTGTGCACACCCCAGCCAGCACCCTGTGCACACCCCAGCCAGCACACTGTGCACACCCCAGCCAGCACACTGTGCACACCCCAGCCAGCACACTGTGCACACCCCAGCCAGCACCCTATACACACCCCACACAGCACCCTGTACACACCCCACCCAACACCCTGTACACACATCACCCAGCACCCTCTACACACCCCATCCAGCACCCTGTACTCAAGCCACCCAGCACCCTGTGCACACCTCAAGCAACTCTCTGTGCACACCCCAGCCAGCACACTGTGCACACCCTAGCTAGCAGCCTGTACACACCCCACCCAGCACCCTGTGCACACCCCACCCAACACCCTGTACACACAGACCAAGCACCCTGTACACACAGACCCAGCATACTGTACACACCCCACCCAGCATCTTGTACAAACCCCACTCAGCAACTTGTACCCCCACAGCGAGCATTCTGTATTCACCCCAATCAGCACCATGCACACATCCCTCTCAGGACCCTGCACACATCTGACTCAGGACCCTGCCCACACCCCTCCCAGCACCCTGCACACACCACACCCTGCACCCTGCACACACCCCACCCAGCACCCTGCACACACCCCACCCAGCATCCTGCACACACCCCTTCCAGCACCCTGTCCACACCCCACACAGTAACCTGTACACAGCCCACACAGCACCCTGTACACACCCCGATCAAATGAGTGTATACATCCCAGCCAGAACCATGTGCACACCCCACACAGCATCCTGTACACACCCCACTCAGCACCTTGTACACACACAGCCAGCACCTTGTACACACACAGCCAGCACCGTATACACACACAGCCAGCACCCTATACACACATAGCCAGCACCCTATACACACACAGCCAGCACCCTATACACACACAGCCAGCACCCTAAACACACACAGCCAGCACCTTGTACACACACAGCCAGCATCCTAAACACACACAGCCAGCATTCTGTACACACCCCACCGAGCACCCTGTACACACGCCCCCCCCAGGACCTTGTACACACCCCACCCAGCCTCCGGTACACACCCCACCCAGCCCCCTCTACACACTCCACCCAGCCCCCTCTACACACTCCACCCAGCACGCTCTACACACACCACCCAGCAACCTCTACACAACCCATTCAACTCCCTGTACACAGCCCACCAAGCACACTGTGCACACCCCACCTAGCACCCCGTACACACCCACTCAGCAACCTGTACACACCCTACCCATCATCCTGTATCCACCCCACATATCACCCTGTACACACACAGCCAGCATCCTGTACACATCCCACTCAGCACCTTGTGCACGCCCAAGTCAGCACCCTGTACACACCCCAATCAGCACCCTGTACACACCCCACTCAGCACACTGTACACCCCACTCAACACCTTGTACACACCCCACTCAACACCTTGTACACACCCCACTCAACACCCTGTACACACCCCACTCAGCACCCTGTACACACCCCACCCAGCACCCTGTACACACCCCACCCAGCACCCTGTACACACCCCACCCAGCAGCCTGTACACACCCCACCCAGCAGCCTGTACACACCCCACCCAGCAGCCTGTACACACCCCACCCAGCAGCCTGTACACACCCCACCCAGCAGCCTGTACACACCCCACCCAGCAGCCTGTACACACCCCAACCAACATCCTGTACACACCCCACTCAGCACCTTGTACACCCACAGCCAACATTCTGTATTCACCCCACACTGTACACACATCACCCAGCAACCTTTACACACTCCACCCAGCACTCTGTACACATCCGACTCAGCACCCTGTACACACACCACTCAGCACCATGAACACACACTACCCATCATCCTGTATCCACCCCACATATCACCCTGTACACACACAGCCATCATCCTGTACACGTCCCACTCAGCACCCTGTACACATGCGAATCAACACCCTGTATACGCCCCACTCAGCACCCTGTGCACACCCCACTCAGCACCCTGTACAACACCCCACTCAGCACCCTGTACACACCCACTTAGCACCCTGTACACACCCTACTCAGCACCCTGTACACACCCTACTCAGCACCCTGTACACACCCTACTCAGCACCCTGTACACACCCTACTCAGCACCCTGTACACGCCAGACCCAGCACCCTGTACACGCCAGACCCAGCACCCTGTACACACCAGACCCATCACCCCGTACACACCCCACCCAGGACCTTGTACACACCCCACCCAGGACCTTGTACACACCCCACCCAGCAGCCTGTGCACACACCAACCAGCATCCTGTACACATCCCTCTCAGCACCTTTTACACCCACAGCCAACATCCTGTATTCACCCCACACAGCACACTGTACACACCCCATCCGGCAACCATTACACACTCCACCCAGCACCCTGTACACATCCCACTCAACACCCAGTACACACACCACTCAGCACCCTGAACACACACTACCCATCATCCTGTATCCACCCCACATATCACCCTGTACACACACAGCCAGCATCCCATACACATCCCACTCAGCACCTTGTACACACCCCACTCAGCACCCTGTACACACCCCACTCAGCACCCTGTACACAAACCCATTCAGCAACCTGTACACACCCCACTCAGCACCCTGTACTCTCCCTTCCCAGCACCCTGTACTCTCCCTACCCAGCACCCTGTACACACCCTACTCAGCATCCTATACACACCCTACGCAGCACCCTGTACACACCCTTCTCAGGATCCTGTACACACCAGACCCAGCACCCTGTACACACCAGACCCAGCACCCTGTACACACCCCACCGAGCACTCTGTACACACCCAGCCAGCACCCTTTACACACCCAGCCAGCAGCCTTTACACACCCACCCTACACCCTGTGCACACCCCACCCTGCACCCTGTAAACACTCCACCAAGGACCTTGTACACACCCCACCCAGCACCCTGTACACACCCCACCCAGCAGCCTGTACACATCCCACTCAGCACCCAGTACACACCCCACCCAACACCCTGTGCACACACCACCCAGCACCATCTACACACTCCACCCAGCACCCTCTACACACTCCACCCGGCAACCTGTACTCACGCCACCCAGCACCCTGTGCACACCCCAAGCAACTGCCTGTACACACCCCACCCAGCACACTGTGCACACCCCACCCAGCACCCTGTACACACCCCACCCAGCACCCTATACACACCCCACACAGCACCCTGTACACCCCCCCTCCAACACCCTGTACACACATCACCCAGCACCCTGTACACACCCCATCCAGCACTCTGTACTCATGCCACCCAGCACCCTGTGCACACCTCAAGCAACTCTCTGTACACACCCCAGCCAGCACACTGTGCACACCCCAGCCAGCACCCTGTGCACACCCCACCCAGCACCCTGTACACACAGACCAAGCACCCTGTACACACAGACCCAGCGCCCTGTGCACACCCTGCACAGCACCCTGCACACACAGAACCAGCACACCGTACACATCCTGCCCAGCAGCCCGTACACACCCCACTCAGCACCCTGTACACACCCCAGTCAGCACCCTGTACACACCCCACTCAGCACCCTGTACACACCCCACTCAGCACCCTGTACACACCCCACTCAGCACCCTGTACACACCCCACACAGTAACCTGTACACACCCCACACAACACCCTGTACACACCCCGATCAAATGGGTGTATACACCCCAGCCAGAACCATGTGCACACCTCACACAGCATCCTGTACACACCCCACTCAGCACCTTGTACACACACAGACAGCACCTTGTACACACACAGACAGCACCCTATACGCACACAGCCAGCACCCTATACACACACAGCCAGCACCCTATACACACACAGCCAGCACCCTATACAGACACAGCCAGCACGCTAAACACACACACCTAGCAGCCTATACACACACAGCCAGCATTCTGTATACACACCACCGAGCACCCTGTACACACCCCACCCAGGCCATTGTACACACCCCACCCAGGCCATTGTACACACACCACTCAGCACCATGAACACACACTACCCATCATCCTGTATCCACCCCACATATCACCCTGTACACACACAGCCATCATCCTGTACAAGTCCCACTCAGCACCCTGTACACATGCGAATCAACACCCTGTACACACCCCAGTCAGCACCCTGTACACACCCCAGTCAGCACCCTGTACACACCCCACTCAGCACCCTGTACACACCCCACTCAGCACCCTGTACACACTCCATTCAGCACCCTGTACACACTCCACTCAGCACCCTGTACACACCCTACCCAGCACCCTGTACACACCCTACCCAGCACCCTGTACACACCAGACCCAGCACCCTGTACACACCAGACCCAGCACCCTGTACACACCCCACCGAGCACCCTGTACACACCCAGCCGGCACCCTGTACACACCCAGCCAGCACCCTTTACACACCCACCCTGCATCATGTACACACCCCACCCTGCATCATGTACACACCCCACCCTGCACCCTGTACACACCCCACCCTGCACCCTGTGCACACTCCACCAAGGACCTTGTACACACCACACCCAGCACCCTGTGCACACACCACCCAGCACCCTCTACACACTCCGCCCAGCAACCTGTACTCACGCCACCCAGCACCCTGTGCAAACCCAAGCAACTGCCTGTACACACACCAGCCAGCACCCTGTGCACACCCCAGCCAGCACCCTGTACACACCCCAGCCAACACCCTGTACACACCCCAGCCAACACCCTGTACACACCCCAGCCAACACCCTGTACACACCCCAGCCAACACCCTGTACACACCCCAGCCAACACCCTGTACACACCCCAGCCAACACCCTGTACACACCCCAGCCAACACCCTGTACACACCCCACCCAACACCCTGTACACACCCCACCCAACACCCTGTACACACCCCACCCAACACCCTGTACACACATCACCCAGCACCCTCTACACACCCCATCCAGCAACCTGTAGTCATGCCACCCAGCACCCTGTGCACACCTCAAGCAACTCTCTGTACACACCCCAGCCAGCACACTGTGCACACTCCAGCCAGCACACTGTGCACACCCCAGCCAGCACACTGCACACCCCAGCCAGCACACTGTGCACACCCCAGCCAGCACACTCTGCACACCCTAGCTAGCACCCTGTACACACCCCACCCAGCACCCTTTGCACACCCCACCCAACACCCTGTACACACAGACCAAGCACCCTGTACTCACAGACCAAGCATCGCGTACACACAGACCCAGCACCCTTTGCACACCCCACACAGCACCCTGTACACACAGAACCAGCACACCGTACACATCTTGCCCAGCAGCCCGTACACAACACGCCCAGCAACCTGTACGCACCCCACCCAGCACCCTGCACACACCCCACCCAGCACCCTGCACACACCCCACACAGCACCCTGTACACACCCCGATCAAATGGGTGTATACACCCCAGCCAGAACCATGTGCACACCCCACACAGCATCCTGTACACACCCCACTCAGCACCTTGTACACACACAGCCAGCACCTTGTACACACACAGCCCGCACCCTATATGCACACAGCCAGCACCCTATACACACACAGCCAGCACCCTATACACACACAGCCAGCACCCTAAACACACACAGCCAGCACCTTGTACACACACAGCCAGCACCCTAAACACACACAGCCAGCATTCTGTACACACCCCGATCAAATGGGTGTATACACCCCAGCCAGAACCATGTGCACACCCCACACAGCATCCTGTACACACCCCACTCAGCACCTTGTGCACACACGGCCAGCACCTTGTGCACACACAGCCAGCACCTTGTGCACACACAGCCAGCATCTTGTGCACACACAGCCAGCATCTTGTGCACACACAGCCAGCACCCTATACAGACACAGCCAGCACGCTAAACACACACACCTAGCACCCTATACACACACAGCCAGCATTCTGTATACACACCAACGAGCACCCTGTACACACCCCACCCAGGCCATTGTACACACCCCACCCAGCACCCGGTACACACACCACCCAGCACCCTCTACAAACTCCACTCAACTCCCTGTGCACACCCCACACAGCACCCTGTGCACACAGAACCAGCACACCGTATACAAAACAAAAACAGAATTACCTGGAAAAACTCAGCAGGTCTGGCAGCATTGGCAGAGAAGAAAAGAGTTGACGTTTCGAGTCCTCATGACCCTTCGACAGAACTTGAGTTCGAGTCCAAGAAAGAGTTGAAATATAAGTTGGTTTAAGGTGTGTGTGTGGGGGGCGGAGAGATAGAGAGAGAGGTGGGGGGGGTGGTGTGGTTGTAGGGACAAACAAGCAGTGATAGAAGCAGATCATCAAAAGATGTCAACGACAATAGTACAATAGAACACATAGGTGTTAAAGTTAAAGTTGGTGATATTATCTAAACGAATGTGCTAATTAAGAATGGATGGTAGGGCACTCAAGGTATAGCTCTAGTGGGGTTTTTTTTTTTACATTTTTTTTTTTAAATAATGGAAATAGGTGGGAAAAGGAAAATCTTTATAATTTATTGGAAAAAAAAAAGAAGGGGGAAACAGAAAGGGGGTGGGGATGGGGGAGGGAGCTCACGACCTAAAGTTGTTGAATTCAATATTCAGTCCGGAAGGCTGTAAAGTCCCTAGTTGGAAGATGAGGTGTTGTTCCTCCAGTTTGCGTTGGGCTTCACTGGAACAATGCAGCAAGCCAAGGACAGACATGTGGCGTATACATCCTGCCCAGCAGCCCGTACACAACACGCCCTGCAACCTGTACACACCCCACCCCGCACACTGCACGCACCCCACCCAGCAACCTGTACACACCCCACCCAGCCCACTGCATACACCCCTCCCAGCACCCTGTACACACCCCACACAGTAACCTGTACACACCCCACACAGCACCCTGTACACAACCCGATCAAATGCGTGTATACACCCTAGCCAGAACCATGTGCACACCCCACACAGCATCTTGTACACACCCCACTCAGCACCTTGTACACACACAGCCAGCACCCTATACACACACAGCCAGCTTTCTGTATACACACCACCGTGCACCCTGTACACACCCCACCCAGGACATTGCACACACACCATCCAGCACCCTCTACAAACCCCACTCAACTCCCTGTACACACACCACCAAGCACACTCTGCACACCCCACCCAGATCACCGTACACACCCCACCCAGCACCCCATACACATCCCGCTCAGCAGCCGGTACACATTGCACTCAGCACCCAGTACACACCCACTCAGCAACCTGTACACACCCTACCCATCATCCTGTATCCACCCCACATATCACCCTGTACACACACAGCCAGCATCCCGTACACAACCCACTCAGCACATTGTACACACCCAACTCAGCACCCTCTACACACCCCACCCAGCAACCTGTACTCATGCCACCCAGCAAGCTGTACACACCCCAGCCAGCACACTGTACACAACCCACCCTGTACTCACCCCACCCAGCACCCAGTACACATCCCACCCAACACCCTGTACACACACCACCCAGCACCCTCTACACACCCCACCCAGCAACCTGTACTCATGCCACCCAGCACCCTGTGCACACCTCAAGCAACTGCCTGTTCACACCCCAGCCAGCACACTGTGCATACCCCAGCCAGCACACTGTGCACACCCCACCCAGCACCCTGTACACACAGACCAAAAACCCTGTACACACAGACCAAGCACCGCGTACACACAGAACTAGCACCCTGTGCACAACCCACAAGCACCCTGCACACACAGAACCAGCACACTGTACACATCCTGCCCAGCAGCCCGTACACAACACGCCCAGCAACCTGCACACACCCCACCCAGCACCCTGTACACACCCCACCCAGCACCCTGCACACACCCCACCCAGCACCCTGCACACACCCCTCACAGCACCTTGCATACACCCCTCCCAGCACCCTGTACACACCCCACACAGTAACCTGTACACACCCCACACAGCACCCTGTACACACCCCGATCACGTGTGTATACACCCCAGCCAGAACAATGTGCACACCCCACACAGCATCCTGTACACACCCCACTCAGCACCTTGTACACACACAGCCAGCACCTTGTACACACACAGCCAGCACCCTATACACACCCAGCCAGCTTTCTGTATACACACCACCGAGCACCCTGTACACACCCCACCCAGGACATTGCACACACACCATCCAGCACCCTCTACAAACCCCACTCAACTCCCTGTACACACACCACCCAGATCACCATACACACCCCACCCAGCACCCCATACACATCCCGCTCAGCAGCCGGTACACATCGCAATCAGCACCCTGTACACACCCACTCAGCAACCTGTACACACCATACCCATCATCCTGTATCCACCCCACATATCACCCTGTACACACACAGCCAGCATCCTGTACACAACCCACTCAGCACATTGTACACACCCAACTCAGCACCCTCTACACACCCCACCCAGCAACCTGTACTCATGCCACCCAGCAAGCTGTACACACTCCAGCCATCACCCTGTGCACACCCCAGCCAGCACACTGTACACACCCCAACCTGTACTCACCCCACCCAGCAACCTGTACTCATGCCACCCAGCACCCTGTGCACACCTCAAGCAACTGCCTGTGCACACCCCAGCCAGCACACTGTGCACACCCCACCCAGCACACTTTACACACCCCACCCAGCACCCTGCACACACCCCACCCAGCACCCTGCACACACCCCACCCAGCACCCTGCACACACACCTCACAGCACCTTGCATACACCCCTCCCAGCACCCTGTACACACCCCACACAGCACCCTGTACACACCCCGATCACATGTGTGTATACAACCCAGCCAGAACAATGTGCACACCCCACACAGCATCCTGTACACCCCACACAGCATCCTGTACACACCCCACTCAGCACCTTGTACACACAGCCAGCACCTTGTACACACACAGCCAGCACCTTGTACACACACAGCCAGCACCTTGTGCACACACGGCCAGCAGCTTGTGCACACACGGCCAGCACCTTGCGCACACACGGCCAGCACCTTGCGCACACACGGCCAGCACCTTGCGCACACACGGCCAGCACCTTGCGCACACACGGCCAGCACCTTGTGCACACACAGCCAGCACCTTGTGCACACACAGCCAGCACCTTGTGCACACACAGCCAGCACCTTGTGCACACACAGCCAGCATCTTGTGCACACACAGCCAGCACCCTATACACACACAGCCAGCACGCTAAATACACACAGCTAGCACCCTATACACACACAGCCAGTATTCTGTATACACCCCAGCGAGCACCCTGTACACACCCCACCCAGGACGTTGTACACACCCCACACAGCACCCGGTACACACCCTACCCAGCACCCTGTACACACACCACCCAGCACCCTCTACACACACCACCCAGCACCCTCTACACACCCCGCTCAACTCCCTGTACACACCCCACCCAGCACACTGTGCACACCCTGCCCAGCACCCTGTGCACACCCCACCCAGATTCCCGTACACACCCCACTCAGCAGCCGATACACATCCCACTCAGCAACCTGTACACATCCTACCCATCATCCTGTATCCAGCCCACATATCACCCTCTACACACACAGCCAGCATCCAGTATACATCCCACTCAGCACCTTGCACACACCCAACTCAGCACCCTGTACACACCCCACTCGGCAGCCAGTGTACACCCGCGCAGCACACTCTACACACCCCACTCAGCGACCTGTACAAGCCCCGCCCAGCATTACAATGCACACCCCACCCAGCACGCTGTGCACACCCCACCCAGCACGCTGTGCACACCCCACCCAGCACGCTGTGCACCCCCCACCCAGCACGCTGTGCACACCCCACCCAGCACGCTGTGCACACCCCACCCAGCACGCTGTGCACACCCCACCCAGCACGCTGTGCACACCCCACCCAGCAAGCTGTGCACACTCCACCCAGCACGCTGTGCACACCCCACCCAGCACGCTGTGCACATCCCACCCAGCACGCTGTGCACATCCCACCCAGCACGCTGTGCACACCCCACCCAGCACGCTGTGCACACCCCACCCAGCACGCTGTGCACACCCCACCCAGCACGCTGTGCACACCCCACCCAGCACGCTGTACACACCCCACCCAGCACGCCGTACACACCCCACCCAGCACGCTGTACTCATGCCACCCAGCAAGCTGTACACACCCCAGCCAGCACACTGTACACAACCCACCCTGTACTCACCCCACCCAGCACCCAGTACACATCCCACCCAACACCCTGTACACACACCACCCAGCACCCTCTACACACCCCACCCAGCAACCTGTACTCATGCCACCCAGCACCCTGTGCACACCTCAAGCAACTGCCTGTGCACACCCCAGCCAGCACACTGTGCATACCCCAGCCAGCACACTGTGCACACCCCACCCAGCACCCTGTACACACAGACCAAAAACCCTGTACACACAGACCAAGCACCGCGTACACACAGAACTAGCACCCTGTGCACAACCCACAAGCACCCTGCACACACAGAACCAGCACACTGTACACATCCTGCTCAGCAGCCCGTACACAACACGCCCAGCACCCTGTACACACCCCACCCAGCACCCTGCACACACCCCACCCAGCACCCTGCACACACCCCACCCAGCACCCTGCACACACCCCTCACAGCACCTTGCATACACCCCTCCCAGCACCCTGTACACACCCCACACAGTAACCTGTACACACCCCACACAGCACCCTGTACACACCCCGATCACGTGTGTATACACCCCAGCCAGAACAATGTGCACACCCCACACAGCATCCTGTACACACCCCACTCAGCACCTTGTACACACACAGCCAGCACCTTGTACACACACAGCCAGCACCCTATACACACACAGCCAGCTTTCTGTATACACACCACCGAGCACCCTGTACACACCCCACCCAGGACATTGCACACACACCATCCAGCACCCTCTACAAACCCCACTCAACTCCCTGTACACACACCACCCAGCACACTCTGCACACCCCACCCAGATCACCATACACACCCCACCCAGCACCCCATACACATCCCGCTCAGCAGCCGGTACACATCGCAATCAGCACCCTGTATACACCCACTCAGCAACCTGTACACACCATACCCATCATCCTGTATCCACCCCACATATCACCCTGTATACACACAGCCAGCATCCTGTACACAACCCACTCAGCACATTGTACACACCCAACTCAGCACCCTCTACACACCCCACCCAGCAACCTGTACTCATGCCACCCAGCAAGCTGTACACACTCCAGCCATCACCCTGTGCACACCCCAGCCAGCACACTGTACACACCCCAACCTGTACTCACCCCACCCAGCAACCTGTACTCATGCCACCCAGCACCCTGTGCACACCTCAAGCAACTGCCTGTGCACACCCCAGCCAGCACACTGTACACACCCCACCCAGCACCCTGCACACACCCCACCCAGCACCCTGCACACACCCCACCCAGCACCCTGCACACACACCTCACAGCACCTTGCATACACCCCTCCCAGCACCCTGTACACACCCCACACAGCACCCTGTACACACCCCGATCACATTTGTGTATACAACCCAGCCAGAACAATGTGCACACCACACACAGCATCCTGTACACCCCACACAGCATCCTGTACACACCCCACTCAGCACCTTGTACACACACAGCCAGCACCTTGTACACACACAGCCAGCACCTTGTACACACACAGCCAGCACCTTGTGCACACACGGCCAGCACCTTGCGCACACACGGCCAGCACCTTGCGCACACACGGCCAGCACCTTGCGCACACACGGCCAGCACCTTGCGCACACACGGCCAGCACCTTGCGCACACACGGCCAGCACCTTGCGCACACACGGCCAGCACCTTGCGCACACACGGCCAGCACCTTGCGCACACACGGCCAGCACCTTGTGCACACACAGCCAGCACCTTGTGCACACACAGCCAGCATCTTGTGCACACACAGCCAGCACGCTAAATACACACAGCTAGCACCCTATACACACACAGCCAGTATTCTGTATACACCCCAGCGAGCACCCTGTACACACCCCACCCAGGACGTTGTACACACCCCACACAGCACCCGGTACACACCCTACCCAGCACCTTGTACACACACAGCCAGCACCTTGTGCACACACGGCCAGCACCTTGCGCACACACGGCCAGCACCTTGCGCACACACGGCCAGCACCTTGCGCACACACGGCCAGCACCTTGCGCACACACGGCCAGCACCTTGCGCACACACGGCCAGCACCTTGCGCACACACGGCCAGCACCTTGCGCACACACGGCCAGCACCTTGCGCACACACAGCCAGCACCTTGCGCACACACAGCCATCATCTTGTGCACACACAGCCAGCATCTTGTGCACACACAGCCAGCATCTTGTGCACACACAGCCAGCACGCTAAATACACACAGCTAGCACCCTATACACACACAGCCAGTATTCTGTATACACCCCAGCGAGCACCCTGTACACACCCCACCCAGGACGTTGTACACACCCCACACAGCACCCGGTACACACCCTACCCAGCACCCTGTACACACACCACCCAGCACCCTCTACACACCCCACTCAACTCCCTGTACACACCCCACCCAGCACACTGTGCACACCCTGCCCAGCACCCTGTGCACACCCCACCCAGATTCCCGTACACACCCCACTCAGCAGCCGGTACACATCCCACTCAGCAACCTGTACACATCCTACCCATCATCCTGTATCCAGCCCACATATCACCCTCTACACACACAGCCAGCATCCTGTATACATCCCACTCAGCACCTTGCACACACCCAACTCAGCACCCTGTACACACCCCACTCGGCAGCCAGTGTACACCCGCGCAGCACACTCTACACACCCCACTCAGCGACCTGTACAAGCCCCGCCCAGCATTACAATGCACACCCCACCCAGCACGCTGTGCACACCCCACCCAGCACGCTGTGCACACCCCACCCAGCACGCTGTGCACACCCCACCCAGCACGCTGTGCACACCCCACCCAGCACGCTGTGCACACCCCACCCAGCACGCTGTGCACACCTGACCCAGCACGCTGTGCACACCCCACCCAGCACGCTGTGCACATCCCACCCAGCACGCTGTGCACACCCCACCCAGCACGCTGTTCACACCCCACCCAGCACGCCGTGCACACCCCACCCAGCACGCTGTACACACCCCACCCAGCACGCTGTACACACCCCACCCAGCACGCCGTACACACCCCACCCAGCACGCCGTACACACCCCACCCAGCACGCTGTACACACCCAACTCAGCATCTTGTACACCCACAGCCAACATCCTGTATTCACCCCAATCAGCACCCTGTACACACCCCACCCTGTACCCTGTACACACCCCACTCAGCACCCTTTACACACCCTACCCAGCATCCTGTATCCACCCCACACATCACCCTGTACACATACAGCCAGCATCCTGTTCACACCCCACCCAGCAACCTGTACACACCCCACCCGGCATCCTATATATCCTATGTACACATCCCACTCGGGACCCGTACACACGCGAATCAGCACCCTGTACACTCCCCACTCTGCACCCTGTACACTCCCCACTCTGCACCCTGTACACACCCAACACAGCACCCTGCACACACCCAACACAGCACCCTGCACACACAGACGAAGCACCCTGTACACACAGGCCCAGCAGCCTGTGCACACACAGCCAGCACCGTGCACACAAAGACCCAGCACCCTGTACACACACGGCCAGCATTCTGTACACGCCCACTCAGCACCCTGTACACATCCACTCAGCACCCTGTACACACCCAACTCAGCTCCCTATACAAACCCAACTCAGCACCCTGTACACAGACCCAGCACCTTGTACACATCCCAGACAGCGCCCTGTACACACCTCGCCCAGCAGCCTGTACACACCCCACTCAGCACCCTGTACACACCCAACTCAGCACCCTGTACACACCAGACCGGGCACCCTGTACACACCAGACCCAGCACACTGTACACATCAGACCCAGCACCCTGTACACACCAGACCCAACACCCTGTACACACCAGACCCAGCACCCTGTACACACCAGACCCAGCACCCTGTACACACAAACCCATCACCCCGTACACACCTCACCCAGGACCTTGTACACACCCCACTCAGCAGCCTGTGCACACCCCAACCAGTATCCTGTACACGCCCCACTCAGCAACTTGTACACCCACAGCCAACATCCTGTATTCACCCCACACAGCACACTGTACACACCCCACCCAGCAATCTTTACACACTCCACCCAGCACCCTGTACACATCCCACTCAGCACCCTGTACACACGCCACTCAGCACCCTGAACACACACTGCCCATCATTCTGTATCCACCCCACATATCACCTTGTACACACACAGCCGGCATCCTGTACACATCCCACTCGGGACCCTGTACACACGCGAATCAGCACCCTGTACACTCCCCACTCTGCACCCTGAACACACCCAACTCAGGACCCTGTGCACACCCCACTCAGCACCCTTTACAGACAGACCCAGCACCCTGTACACGCCCACGCAGCACCTTGTACACACCCGACCCAGCACCCTTTACACACCTCACACAGCACCCTGTACACACCCCAATCAACACCTGTACACATCCCACTCAACTCCCTGTACACACACCACCTAGCACCCTGTGCACACCCCACTCAGCACCTTGTACCCTCACAGCCAACATCCTCTTTTCACCCCAATCAGCACCCTGCACGCACCCCACCCTGTATCCTGTACAAACCCCACTCAGTATCCTGTACACACCCTACTCAGCATCCTGAATCCACCCCACACATCACCCTGTACATACTGTACACACCAGACCCAGCACACTGTACACACCAGACCCAGCACCCTGTACACACCAGACGCAGCACCCTGTACACACCAGACCCAGCACCCTGTACACACCAGACCCAGCACCCTGTACACACCAGACCCAGCACCCTGTACACACCAGACCCAGCACCCTGTACACACCAGACCCAGCACCCTGTACACACCAGACCCAGCACCCTGTACACACAAACCCATCACCCCGTACACACCCCACCCAGGACCTTGTACACACCCCACTCAGCAGCCTGTGCACACCCCAACCAGTATCCTGTACACGCCCCACTCAGCAACTTGTACACCCACAGCCAACATCCTGTATTCACCCCACACAGCACACTGTACACACCCCACCCAGCAATCTTTACACACTCCACCCAGCACCCTGTACACATCCCACTCAGCACCCTGTACACACGCCACTCAGCACCCTGAACACACACTACCCATCATTCTGTATCCACCCCACATATCACCTTGTACACACACAGCCAGCACACTGTGCAAACCCCACCCAGGTACACACCCCCACCTGGTACCCTATATACAAACCACCCAGCACCTTAGTAGATCTGTCCCCGACCTTCGCAGAGCTTGGTACACCCCCACTCAGCACCCTGTACACACCCCACCCAGGACCCTGTGCACACCCCTTCCAAGACACTGTAAACACCCCTTCCAGCACCCTGTGCACACCTCTTGCAGCACACTGTGCACACCCACCCAACATGCTGTGCACACCCCACCCAGCACGCTGTGCACACCCCACCCAGCACGCTGTGCACACCCCACCCAGCACGCTGTGCACACCCCACCCAGCACGCTGTGCACACCCCACCCAGCATGTTGTGCACACCCCACCCAGCATGTTGTGCACACCCCACCCAGCATGTTGTGCACACCCCACCCAGCACGCTGTGCACACCCCACCCAGCACCCTGTGCACACCCCACCCAGCACGCTGTGCACACCCCACCCAGCACCCTGTGCACACCCCACCCAGCACGCTGTGCACACCCCACCCAGCACGCTGTGCACACCCCACCCAGCACGCTGTGCACACCCCACCCAGCACGCTGTGCACACCCCACCCAGCACGCTGTGCACACCCCACCCAGCACGCTGTGCACACCCCACCCAGCACGCTGTGCACACCCCACCCAGCACGCTGTGCACACCCCACCCAGCACGCTGTGCACACCCCACCCAGCACGCTGTGCACACCCCACCCCGCACGCTGTGTACACCCCACCCAGCATCTTGTACACACCCCACCCAGCATCTTGTACACACCCCACTCAGCATCTTGTACACCCACAGCCAACATCCTGTATTCACCCCAATCAGCACCCTGTACGCATCCCACCCTGTACCCTGTACAAACCCTACTCAGCATCCTGTATCCACCGCACACACCACCCTGTACACATACAGCCAGCATCCTGTTCACACCCCACCCAGCAACCTGAACACACCCCACCCGGCAACCTATATACAAACCACCCAGCACATTAGCACACCTGCCCACCCCACCCCCCGACCCCCCGCAGAGCCCGGTACACAGCATTCTGTAAACAACCCACCCAGCGACCTGTACACACCCCACTCAGGACCTTGTACACACCCCACCCAGGACCTTGTACACACCCCACCCAGGACCTTGTACACACCCCACCCAGGACATTGTACACACCCCACCCAGGACATTGTACACACCCCACCCAGGACATTGTACACACCCCACCCAGCACCCGGTACACACCCCACGCAGCACCCTGTACACACACCACCCGGCACACTCTACACACCACATTCAACTTCCTGTACACACCCCACCCAGCACACTGTGTACACCCCACCCAGCACCCCGTACAAACCCCACTCAGCAGCCGGTACACACCCTACCCATCATCCTGTATCCACCCCACATATCAACCTGTACACACACAGCCAGCATCCCGTACACATCCCACTCAGCACCTTGTACACACCCAACTCAGCACCCTTACACACCCTGCACAGCAGCCTGTACACACCTCACCCAGCAGCCTGTACACACCCCACCCAGCACCCTGTATGCACCCCACCCACCACCCTGTACACATCCCACCCACCACCCTGTACACATCCCACCCAGCACCCTGTACACATCCCACCCAGCACCCTGTACACATCCCACCCAGCACCCTGTACACATCCCACCCAGCACCCTGTACACATCTCACCCAGCACCCTGTAAACACTCCAGTCAGCACCCTTTACACACAGACAAAGCACCCAGTACTCACAGACCAAGGAGCCTGTACACACAGACCCAGCACCCTGTGCACACACAGACAGCACCCTGTACTCAAAGACCCAGCACCCTGTACACACACAACCAGCATTCTGTAAACAACCCACCCAGCGACCTGTACACACCCCACCCAGGACCTTGTACACACCCCACCCAGGACCTTGTACACACCCCACCCAGCACCTGGTACACACCCCACCCAGCACCCGGTACACACCCCACGCAGTACCCTGTACACACACCACCCTGCACACTCTACACAATACATTCAACTTCCTGTACACACGCCACCCAGCACACTGTGTACACCCCACCCAGCACCCCGTACAAACCCCACTCAGCAGCCGGTACACACCCTACCCATCATCCTGTGTCCACCCCACATATCAACCTGTACACACACAGCCAGCATCCTGTACACACCCCACTCAGCACCTTGTACACACCCCACTCAGCACCCTGTACACACCCCACTCAGCACCCTGTACACACCCCACCCAGCACCCTGTACACACCCCACCCAGCACCCTGTACACACCCCACCCAGCACCCTGTACACACCCCACCAAGGACCTTGTACACACCCCACCAAGGACCTTGTACACACCCCACCAAGGACCTTGTACACACCCCACCAAGGACCTTGTACACACGCCACCCAGGACCTTGTACACACCCCACCCAGGACCTTGTACACACCCCACCCAGGACCTTGTACACACCCCACCCAGGACCTTGTACACACCCCACCCAGGACCTTGTACACACCCCACCCAGGACCTTGTACACACCCCACCCAGGACCTTGTACACACCCCACTCAGCACCCTGTACACAACCCACCCAGGACCCTGTGCACACCCCTTCCAAGACCCTGTGCACACCACACACTGCACCCTGTACACACAGAACCAGCACACCGTACACATCCTGCCCAGCAGCCTGTACACACCTCACCCAGAACCCTTTACACAAGCAAGTTAGCATCCTGTAAACACCCCAGTCAGCACCCTGTAAACACCCCAGTCAGCACCCTGTACACACCCAACACAGCACCCTGTACACACAGATGAAGCACCCTGCACACACAGACCCAGCACCCTGTACACACACAGCCAGCATTCTGTACACAACTCACCCAGCAACCTGTACACACTCCACCCAGCATGCAGTACACACCCCACCCAGCACCCAGTACACACGCCACTCAGCACCCAGTACACACGCCACCCAGCACCCTGTACACACCCCACTCAGCAGCCTGTACACACCTCGCCCAGCATCCTGTACACACCTCGCCCAGCATCCTGTATCCACCCCACACATCACCCTGTACACATACAGCCAGCATTCTGTTCACACCCCACCCAGCAACCTGTACACACCCCACCCGGCATCCTATATACAAACCACCCAGCACCTTAGTACCCATGCACCCCCCAGACACCCCGCAGAGCCCGGTACACACACAACCCAGCACCTTGTACACACCCCACCCAGGACCCTGTGCACCCCCGTTCCAGGACCTGGTGCATACGCCTTGCAGCACCCTGTACACACCCCAGCCAGCACCCTGTACATGCCCCAGCCAGCACCATGTACACGCCCCAGCCAGCACCCTGTACATGCCCCAGCCAGCACCCTGTACACGCCCCAGCCAGCACCCTGTACATGCCCCAGCCAGCACCATGTACACACCCCAGCCAGCACCCTGTACACGCCCCAGCCAGCACCATGTACACGCCCCAGCCAGCACCCTGTACATGCCCCAGCCAGCACCCTGTACATGCCCCAGCCAGCACCCTGTACATGCCCCAGCCAGCACCCTGTACATGCCCCAGCCAGCACCATGTACACACCCCAGCCAGCACCCTGTACACGCCCCAGCCAGCACCCTGTACACGCCCCAGCCAGCACCCTGTACATGCCCCAGCCAGCACCATGTACACACCCCAGCCAGCACCATGTACACGCCCCAGCCAGCACCCTGTACATGCCCCAGCCAGCACCCTGTACATGCCCCAGCCAGCACCCTGTACATGCCCCAGCCAGCACCCTGTACATGCCCCAGCCAGCACCCTGTACATGCCCCAGCCAGCACCCTGTACATGCCCCAGCCAGCACCATGTACACACCCCAGCCAGCACCCTGTACACACCCCAGCCAGCACCCTGTACACGCCCCAGCCAGCACCCTGTACACGCCCCAGCCAGCACCCTGTACACGCCCCAGCCAGCACCCTGTACATGCCCCAGCCAGCACCCTGTACATGCCCCAGCCAGCACCCTGTACATGCCCCAGCCAGCACCCTGTACATGCCCCAGCCAGCACCCTGTACATGCCCCAGCCAGCACCCTGTACATGCCCCAGCCAGCACCCTGTACATGCCCCAGCCAGCACCCTGTACATGCCCCAGCCAGCACCCTGTACATGCCCCAGCCAGCACCCTGTACATGCCCCAGCCAGCACCATGTACACAACCCAGCCAGAACCATGTACACAACCCAGCCAGCACCATGTACACACGCAAGCCAGCACCCCATACACAGACCAAGCACCCTGTACACAATGACCCAGCACCCTGTCACACCACACACAGCACCCTGTACACACAGAACCAGCACACCGTACACATCCTGCCCAGCAGCCTGTACACACCTCACCCAGAACCCTTTACACAAGCAAGTTAGCACCCTGTAAACACCCCAGTCAGCACCCTGTAAACACCCCAGTCAGCACCCTGTAAACACCCCAGTCAGCACCCTGTACACACCCAACACAGCACCCTGTACACACAGATGAAGCACCCTGCACACACAGACCCAGCACCCTGTACACACACAGCCAGCATTCTGTACACAACTCACCCAGCAACCTGTACACACTCCACCCAGCATGCAGTACACACCCCACCCAGCAACCAGTACACACGCCACTCAGCACCCAGTACACACGCCACCCAGCACCCTGTACACACCCCACTCAGCAGCCTGTACACACCTCGCCCAGCATCCTGTACACATCCCACTCAGCACCCTGTAAACACCCAGTCAGCACCCTGTACACACCCAACACAGCACCCTGTACAAACCCAACTCAGCACCCTGTACACAGACCCAGCACCCTGTACACACCCTAGTCAGCACGCTGTAACCAACCCACACAGCACCCTGTACACACCCCACCCAGCACCCTGTACACACCCGACTCAGCACCCTGTATACACCCCACACAGCACCTTGTACACACCCCATCCTGCAGCCTGTACACACCTCACCCAGCAGCCTGTACACATCCCACTCAGCATCCTGTAAACACCCCAGTCAGCACCCTGTACACACCCAACACAGCACCTGTACACACAGACCAAGCACGTTGTACACACAGACCAAGCACCCTGTGCACACAGCCAGCACCCTGTACACACACAGCCAGCACCCTGTGCACACCCCACCCACCACCTATAAACATCCCACACAGCACTCTGTACACATCGTACCCAGCATCCTGTATCCACACCACACATCACCCTGTACACACACAGCCAGCAGCCTGTACACACACAGCCAGCATCCTGTACACACCCACTCAGCGCCCTGTACACACCCAACTCAGCACCCTGTACACACCCAACACAGCACCCTGTACACACCCAACTCAGCACTCTATACACACCCCACCCAGCACCCTGTACACACCGCACCCAGCACCCTGTACACACCCCACCCAGCACCCTGTACACACCCCTCCGAGGACCATGTACACATCCCACCCACCACCCTGTACACACCTCACCAAGGAACTTCTCCGCATCTCACCCACCACCCTGTACACACCCCAGCCAGCACCCTGTACACGCCCCAGCCAGCACCCTGCACACACCCCACCCAGCAACCTGCACACACTCCACCCAGCACCCTGAACACAGCCCACACAGCAACCTGTACACACGCCACACAGCACCCGGTACATACCACACCCAGCACCCTGCACACACTCCACCCAGCACACTGAACACACCCCACACAGCAACCTGTACACACCCCACCCAGGACCCTGTGCACACCCATCCCAGCACCCTGTTTATGCCCATCCCAGCCCACTGTTTAGGCCCCTCCCAGCCCACTGTTTAGGCCCCTCCCAGCCCACTGTTTAGGCACCTCCCAGCCCACTGTGTACACCCCTCCCAGCCCACTGTGTGCACCCGTCCCAGCACCTGTGTACACCCATTCCAGCACCCTGTGTACACCCATTCCAGCACCCTGTGTACAGCCATTCCAGCACCCAGTGCACACCCAACCCAGCAACCTGTGCACACCCAACCCAGCAACCTGTGCACACCCAACCCAGCAACCTGTGCATAACGAACCCAGCACCCTGTACACACCACACCAAGGAACTTGTCCGTATGTCACCCACCACCCTGTACACACCCCAGCCAGCACCCTGTACATGCCCCAGCCAGCACACTGTACACACCCCAGCCAGCACCCTGTACACACCCCAGCCAGCACCCTGTACATGCCCCAGCCAGCACCATGTACACACCCCAGCCAGCACCCTGTACATGCCCCAGCCAGCACCATGTACACACCCCAGCCAGCACCCTGTACACACCCCAGCCAGCACCCTGTACACGCCCCAGCCAGCACCCTGTACATGCCCCAGCCAGCACCCTGTACACACCCCAGCCAGCACCCTGTACACACCCCAGCCAGCACCCTGTACACACCCCAGCCAGCACCCTGTACATGCCCCAGCCAGCACCCTGTACACGCCCCAGCCAGCACCATGTACACACCCCAGCCAGCACCCTGTACACACCCCAGCCAGCACCCTGTACACGCCCCAGCCAGCACCCTGTACACGCCCCAGCCAGCACCCTGTACATGCCCCAGCCAGCACCCTGTACATGCCCCAGCCAGCACCCTGTACATGCCCCAGCCAGCACCCTGTACATGCCCCAGCCAGCACCCTGTACATGCCCCAGCCAGCACCCTGTACATGCCCCAGCCAGCACCCTGTACATGCCCCAGCCAGCACCCTGTACATGCCCCAGCCAGCACCCTGTACATGCCCCAGCCAGCACCATGTACACAACCCAGCCAGAACCATGTACACAACCCAGCCAGCACCATGTACACACGCAAGCCAGCACCCCATACACAGACCAAGCACCCTGTACACAATGACCCAGCACCCTGTCACACCACACACAGCACCCTGTACACACAGAACCAGCACACCGTACACATCCTGCCCAGCAGCCTGTACACACCTCACCCAGAACCCTTTACACAAGCAAGTCAGCACCCTGTAAACACCCCAGTCAGCACCCTGTAAACACCCCAGTCAGCACCCTGTAAACACCCCAGTCAGCACCCTGTACACACCCAACACAGCACCCTGTACACACAGATGAAGCACCCTGCACACACAGACCCAGCACCCTGTACACACACAGCCAGCATTCTGTACACAACTCACCCAGCAACCTGTACACACTCCACCCAGCATGCAGTACACACCCCACCCAGCACCCAGTACACACGCCACTCAGCACCCAGTACACACGCCACCCAGCACCCTGTACACACCCCACTCAGCAGCCTGTACACACCTCGCCCAGCATCCTGTACACATCCCACTCAGCACCCTGTAAACACCCAGTCAGCACCCTGTACACACCCAACACAGCACTCTGTACAAACCCAACTCAGCACCCTGTACACAGACCCAGCACCCTGTACACACCCTAGTCAGCACGCTGTAACCAACCCACACAGCACCCTGTACACACCCCACCCAGCACCCTGTACACACCCGACTCAGCACCCTGTATACACCCCACACAGCACCTTGTACACACCCCATCCTGCAGCCTGTACACACCTCACCCAGCAGCCTGTACACATCCCACTCAGCATCCTGTAAACACCCCAGTCAGCACCCTGTACACACCCAACACAGCACCTGTACACACAGACCAAGCACGTTGTACACACAGACCAAGCACGTTGTACACACAGACCAAGCACCCTGTGCACACAGCCAGCACCCTGTACACACACAGCCAGCACCCTGTGCACACCCCACCCACCACCTATAAACATCCCACAGAGTGTACAGCACTCTGTACACATCGTACCCAGCATCCTGTATCCACACCACACATCACCCTGTACACACACAGCCAGCACCCTGTACACACCCCACCCAGCACCCTGTACACACCCCTCCGAGGACCATGTACACATCCCACCCACCACCCTGTACACACCTCACCAAGGAACTTCTCCGCATCTCACCCACCACCCTGTACACACCCCAGCCAGCACCCTGTACACGCCCCAGCCAGCACCCTGCACACACCCCACCCAGCAACCTGCACACACTCCACCCAGCACCCTGAACACAGCCCACACAGCAACCTGTACACACGCCACACAGCACCCGGTACATACCCCACCCAGCACCCTGCACACACTCCACCCAGCACCCTGAACACACCCCACACAGCAACCTGTACACACCCCACACAGCACCCTGTACACACCCCGATCAAATGCGTGTATACACCCCAGCCAGAACCATGTGCACACCCCATACAGCATCCTGTGCACACCCCATACAGCATCCTGTACACACCCCACTCAGCATCTTGTACACACACAGACAGCACCTTGTACACACACAGCCAGCATTCTGTACACACCCCACCCAGCACCCTGTACACACCCCACCCAGCACCCTGTACACACCCCACCCAATACCCTGTACACACAGACCAAGCACCCTGTACATACAGACCAAGCACTCTTTACACACAAACCCATCACCCCGTACACACCCCACCCAGGACCTTGTACACACCCCACCCAGCAATCTTTACACACTCCACCCAGCACCCTGTACACATCCCACTCAGCACCCTGTACACACGCCACTCAGCACCCTGAACACACACTACCCATCATTCTGTATCCACCCCACATATCACCTTGTACACACACAGCCGGCATCCTGTACACATCCCACTCGGGACCCTGTACACACGCGAATCAGCACCCTGTACACTCCCCACTCTGCACCCTGAACACACCCAACTCAGGACCCTGTGCACACCCCACTAAGCACCCTTTACAGACAGACCCAGCACCCTGTACACGCCCACGCAGCACCTTGTACACACCCGACCCAGCACCCTTTACACACCTCACACAGCACCCTGTACACACCCCAATCTACACCTGTACACATCCCACTCAACTCCCTGTACACACACCACCTAGCACCCTGTGCACACCCCACTCAGCACCTTGTACCCTCACAGCCAACATCCTCTTTTCACCCCAATCAGCACCCTGCACGCACCCCACCCTGTATCCTGTACAAACCCCACTCAGTATCCTGTACACACCCTACTCAGCATCCTGAATCCACCCCACACATCACCCTGTACATACTGTACACATCAGACCCAGCACCCTGTACACACCAGACCCAGCACCCTGTACACACCAGACCCAGCACCCTGTACACACCAGACCCAGCACCCTGTACACACCAGACCCAGCACCCTGTACACACAAACCCATCACCCCGTACACACCCCACCCAGGACCTTGTACACACCCCACTCAGCAGCCTGTGCACACCCCAACCAGTATCCTGTACACGCCCCACTCAGCAACTTGTACACCCACAGCCAACATCCTGTATTCACCCCACACAGCACACTGTACACACCCCACCCAGCAATCTTTACACACTCCACCCAGCACCCTGTAGACATCCCACTCAGCACCCTGTACACACGCCACTCAGCACCCTGAACACACACTACCCATCATTCTGTATCCACCCCACATATCACCTTGTACACACACAGCCAGCACACTGTGCAAACCCCACCCAGCAACCTGTACACACCCCCACCTGGTACCCTATATACAAACCACCCAGCACCTTAGTAGACCTGTCCCCGACCTTCGCAGAGCTTGGTACACCCCCACTCAGCACCCTGTACACACCCCACCCAGGACCCTGTGCACACCCCTTCCAAGACACTGTAAACACCCCTTCCAGCACCCTGTGCACACGTCTTGCAGCACACTGTGCACACCCACGCAGCACCCTGTGAACACCCCTTCCAGCACCCTGTGCACACCCCACCCAGCATGCTGTGCACACCCCACCCAGCACGCTGTGCACACCCCACCCAGCACGCTGTGCACACCCCATCCAGCACGTTGTGCACACCCCACGCAGCATGTTGTGCACACCCCACCCAGCATGCTGTGCACACCCCACCCAGCACCCTGTGCACACCCCACCCAGCACGCTGTGCACACCCCACCCAGCACCCTGTGCACACCCCACCCAGCTCGCTGTGCACACCCCACCCAGCTCGCTGTGCACACCCCACCCAGCACGCTGTGCACACCCCACCCAGCACGCTGTGCACACCCCACCCCGCACGCTGTACACACCCCACCCCGCACGCTGTGTACAACCCACCCAGCATCTTGTACACACCCCACCCAGCATCTTGTACACACCCCACTCAGCATCTTGTACACCCACAGCCAACATCCTGTATTCACCCCAATCAGCACCCTGTACGCATCCCACCCTGTACCCTGTACAAACCCTACTCAGCATCCTGTATCCACCGCAGACACCACCCTGTACACATACAGCCAGCATCCTGTTCACACCCCACCCAGCAACCTGAACACACCCCACCCGGCATCCTATATAAAAACCACCCAGCACCTTAGTACACCTGCCCACCCCCCGCCCCCCCCCCCGACCCCCCGCAGAGCCCGGTACACAGCATTCTGTAAACAACCCACCCAGCGACCTGTACACACCCCACCCAGGACCTTGTACACACCCCACCCAGGACCTTGTACACACCCCACCCAGGACCTTGTACACACCCCACCCAGGACATTGTACACACCCCACCCAGCACCCGGTACACACCCCACCCAGCACCCGGTACACACCCCACGAAGCACCCTGTACACACACCACCCGGCACACTCTACACACCACATTCAACTTCCTGTACACACCCCACTCAGCACACTGTGTACACCCCACCCAGCACCCCGTACAAACCCCACTCAGCAGCTGGTACACACCCTACCCATCATCCTGTATCCACCCCACATATCAACCTGTACACACACAGCCAGCATCCCGTACACATCCCACTCAGCACCTTGTACACACCCAACTCAGCACCCTTACACATCCTGCACAGCAGCCTGTACACACCTCACCCAGCAGCCTGTACACACCCCACCCAGCACCCTGTATGCACCCCACCCACCACCCTGTACACATCCCACCCACCACCCTGTACACATCCCACCCACCACCCTGTACACATCCCACCCAGCACCCTGTACACATCTCACCCAGCACCCTGTAAACACTCCAGTCAGCACCCTTTACACACAGACAAAGCACCCAGTACTCACAGACCAAGGAGCCTGTACACACAGACCCAGCACCCTGTGCACACACAGACAGCACCCTGTACTCAAAGACCCAGCACCCTGTACACACACAACCAGCATTCTGTAAACAACCCACCCAGCGACCTGTACACACCCCACCCAGGACCTTGTACACACCCCACCCAGGACATTGTACACACCCCACCCTGCACCTGGTACACACCCCACCCAGCACCCGGTACACACCCCACGCAGCACCCTGTACACACACCGCCCTGCACACTCTACACAATACATTCAACTCCCTGTACACACCCCACCCAGCACACTGTGTACACCCCACCCAGCACCCCGTACAAACCCCACTCAGCAGCCGGTACACACCCTACCCATCATCCTGTGTCCACCCCACATATCAACCTGTACACACACAGCCAGCATCCTGTACACACCCCACTCAGCACCTTGTACACACCCCACTCAGCACCCTGTACACACCCCACCCAGCACCCTGTACACACCCGACCAAGGACCTTGTACACACCCCACCAAGGACCTTGTACACACCCCACCAAGGACCTTGTACACACCCCACCCAGGACCTTGTACACACCCCACCCAGGACCTTGTACACACCCCACTCAGCACCCTGTACACAACCCACCCAGGACCCTGTGCACACCCCTTCCAAGAGCCTGTGCACACCGCTTGACAGCACACCGTGCACAACCACACAGCAACCTGTACACACCCCACCCAGGACCTGTACACCCCTCCCAGCACCCTGTGTATACCCATCTCAGCACCCTGTGTACACCCATCTCAGCACCCTGTGTACACCCCTCACAGCACCCTGTGTACACCCCTCCCAGCATCCTGTGTACACCCAATCCAGCACCCTGTGTACACCCAACCCAGCAACCTGTGCACTCCCAACCCAGCAAGCTGTGCACACCCAACCCAGCAGCCTGTACACACCACACCTCGAGCAATGTGTACACCCCACCGGGCACCCTGTGCTCACCCAAAACATCACCCTGTAGACACATCACACAGCAGCCAGTACTCACCCGACCTAGTACCCAGTGCACACCTGTGCAGCACGCTCTCCACACTCCACTCAGCATCCTGCACACGCCCTGCCCAGCAACACAATTCACACCCCACACAGCACCCTGTACACACCCCACCCAGCACCTGGTACACACCCCACTCAGCACCCTGTACACACCCCACCCAGCACCCTGTACACATCCCACTCAGCACCCTGTACACACCCCACCCAGCACCCTGTACACACCCCACCCAGGACCTTGTACACACCCCACCCAGGACCTTGTACACACCCCACCCAGGAACTTGTACACACCCCACACAGGACCGTGTGCACACCCCACTCAGCACCCGGTTCACACCCCACCCAGCACCCTGTACACACTCCACCCAGACCCCCGTACACACCCCGCTCAGCAGCCGGTACACACCCTACCCATCATCCTGTATCCTCCCCACATATCACCCTGTACACACACAGCCAGCATCCCGTACTCATCCCACTCAGCACCTTGTACACACCCAACTCAGCACCCTGTACACACCCCACTCAGCACCCTGTACACAACCCACCCAGGACCCTGTGCACACCCCTTCCAAGACCCTGTGCACACCGCTTGACAGCACACCGTGCACAACGACACAGCAACCTGTACACACCCCACCCAAGACATGTTCACCCCTCCCAGCACCCTGTGTACACCCATCCCAGCACCCTGTGTACACCCCTCACAGCACCCTGTGTACACCCCTCACAGCACCCTGTGTACACCCCTCCCAGCACCCTGTGTACACCCAACCCAGCACCCTGTGTACACCCAACCCAGCACCCTGTGTTCACTCAACCCAGCAACCTGTGCACTCCTAACCCAGCAAGCTGTGCACACCCAATCCAGCAGCCTGTACACACCACACCTTGAGCAATGTACACACCCCACCGGGCACCCTGTGCTCACCCAAAACATCACCCTGTAGACACATCACACAGCAGCTAGTACTCACCCGACCTAGTACCCAGTGCACACCCGTGCAGCACGCTCTACACACCCCACTCAACATCCTGCACACGCCCTGCCCAGCAACACAATTCACACCCCAAACAACACCCGGTACACAACCCACCCAGCACCCGGTACACACCCCACACAGCACCCGGTACACACCCCACCCCGGAACTTGTGCACAACCCCCCAGCACCTTGTGCACACCCCACCCAGCATCCTGCACACACTGCACACAGCATCTTGTACACCCACAGCCAACTTCCTGTATTCACCCCAATCAGCGCCCTACCCTGTAACCTGCACACATCCCACCCTGTATCCTGTACACATCCCACCCAGCACCCTGTACATATCCCACCCAGCACCCTGTACACCCCCGACTCAGCATCCTGTATACACCCCACACAGCACCTTGTCCACACCCCACCCTGCAGCCTGTACACACCTGACCCAGCAGCCTGTACACATCCCACTCAGCACCCTGTCCACACCCAACACACCACCCTGTACACACAGACCAAGCATCCTGTACACACAGACCAAGCATCCTGTACACACAGACCAAGCACCCTGTACACACTGGCCCAGCACCCTGCGCAAACAGCCAGCACCCTGTACATAAAGCCCGAACACCCTGTACACACACAGCCAGCAATTTGTACACAACCCACCCAGCAACCTTTACACACACAGCCAGCACCCTGTACATACCCCACACACCAACCTATAAACACCCCACACAGCATTCTGTACACATCGTACCCAGCATAATGTATCCACACCACACATCACCCTGCAGACACACAGCCAGCATCCTGTACACACCCACTCAGCAGCCTGCACACACCCAACTCAGCACCCTGTACACAGCCACTCAGCACCCTGTACACAGCCACTCAGCACCCTGTACACACCCCACCCAGCACCCAGTACACACCCCACCCAGCACCCAGTACACACCCCACCCAGCACCCTGTACACACCCCACCCAGCGCCCTGAACACCCCACCCAGCACTATGTACACACCCCACCGAGGACCACGTACACATCCCACCCACCACCCTGCACACAACCCACCCAGCACCCTGTACACACCTCACCGAGGACCTGGTACACATCCACCCACCACCCTGTACACACCCCAGACAGCACCCTGTACACACCCCATTCAGTACCCTGTACACACCCCACCCAGCACTCTGTACACACAGACCAAACATCCTGTACACACAGACCAAGCACCCCATACACACAGACCCAGCACCCTGTGCACACCCCACACAGCAACCTGTACACACAGAACCAGCACTCCGTGTACATCCTGCCCAGCAGCCCGTACACAACTCGCTCAGCAACCTGTACACACCCCACCGAGCACCCTGCACACCCCACCCAGCACCCTGCACACCCCACCCAGCACCCTGCACACCCCACCCAGCACCCTGCACACTCCACCCAGCACTCTGCACACACCCCACCTAGCACCCTGCACACACCCCACCCAGCACCCTGCACACATCCCACTCAGCACCCTGTAAACACCCCAGTCAGCACGCTGTCCACACCCAACACACCACCCTGTACACACAGACCAAGCATCCTGTACACACAGACCAAGCACCCTGCGCACACAGCCAGCACCCTGTACACAAAACCCGAACACCCTGTACACACACAGCCAGCAATTTGTACACAACCCACCCAGCAACCTTTACACACACAGCCAGCACCCTGTATACACCCCACACACCAACCTATAAACATCCCACACAGCATTCTGTACACATCGTACCCAGCATAATGTATCCACACCACACATCACCCTGCACACACACAGCCAGCATCCTGTACACAGCCACTCAGCAGCCTGCACACACCCAACTCAGCACCCTGTACACAGCCACTCAGCACCTTGTACACAGCCACTCAGCACCCTGTACACACCCCAGACAGCACCCTGTACACACCCCAGACAGCACCCTGTACACACCCCACCCAGCACCCTGTACACACCCCACACTATGTACACACAGACCAAACACCCTGTACACACAGACCAAACACCCTGTACACACAGACCAAGCACCCTGTACACACAGACCAAGCACCCGTACACAGACCCAGCACCCTGTACACACACCACACAGCACCCTGTACACACAGAACCAGCACCCTGTACACATCCTGCCCAGCAGCCCGTACACAACTCGCCCAGCAATCTGTACACACCCCACCCAGCACCCTGCACACACCCCACCCAGCACCCTGCACACACCCCACCCAGCACCCTGCACACACCCCACCCAGCACCCTGCACACACTCCTCCCAGCAGCCTGCACACACTCCTCCCAGCACCCTGTACACACCCCGATCAAATGAGTGTATACACCCAAGCCAGAACCATGTGCAGACCACATAGAGCATCCTGTACACACCCCACCCAGCGCCCTGAACACCCCACCCAGCACTATGTACACACCCCACCGAGGACCATGTACACATCCCACCCACCACCCTGTACACACCCCAGACAGCACCCTGTACACACCTCACCGAGGACCTTGTACACATCCCACCCACCACCCTGTACACACCCCAGACAGCACCCTGTACACACCCCATTCAGCACCCTGTACACACCCCACCCAGCACTCTGTACACACAAACCAAACACCCTGTACACACAGATCAAGCTCCCTGTACACACAGACCAAGCACCCCGAACACACAGAACCAGCACCCTGTGCACACCCCACACAGCACCCTGTACACACAGACCCAGCACACCGTACACATCCTGCCCAGCAGCCCGTACACAACTCGTCCAGCACCCTGCACACACCCCACGCAGCACCCTGCACACACCCCACGCAGCACCCTGCACACACCCCACGCAGCACCCTGCACACACCCCACCCAGCACTCTGTACACACAAACCAAACACCCTGTACACACAGATCAAGCTCCCTGTACACACAGACCAAGCACCCCGAACACACAGAACCAGCACCCTGTGCACACCCCACACAGCACCCTGTTCACACAGAACCAGCACACCGTACACATCCTGCCCAGCAGCCCGTACACAACTCGTCCAGCACCCTGCACACACCCCACCCAGCACCCTGCACACACCCCACCCAGCACCCTGCACACACCCCACCCAGCACCCTGCACACACCCCACACAGCACCCTGCACACACCCCACCCAGCACCCTGCACACACCCCACCCAGCACCCTGCGCACGCTCCTCCCAGCACCCTGTACACACCCGTCCCAGCACCCTGTACACACCCCACACAGTAACCTGTACACACCCAACACAGCACCCTGTACACACCCCGATCAAATGCGTGTATACACCCAAGCCTGAACCATGTGCACACCCCATACAGCATCCTGTACACACCCCACTCAGCACCATGTACGCACACAGCCAGCACCCTATACACACACAGCCAGCACCCTAAACACAAACAGCTAGCAACCAATACACACACAGCCCGCATTCTGTACACACCCCACCGCGCACCCTGTACACACCCGACCCAGAACCTTGTGCACACCCCACCCAGCATCCTGTACACACACCACCCAGCACCCTCTACACACCCAACTCAACTCCCTGTACACAACCCACCCAGCACACTGTGCACACCCCACCCAGATCCCTGTACTCACCCCACCCAGGACCTTGTACACACCCCACCCAGCAGCCTGTGCACACCCCACCCAGCAGCCTGTGCACACCCCACCCAGCAGCCTGTGCACACCCCACCCAGCAGCCTGTGCACACCCCACCCAGCAGCCTGTGCACACCCCACCCAGCAGCCTGTGCACACCCCACCCAGCAGCCTGTGCACACCCCACCCAGCAGCCTGTACATACCCCACTCAGCAACTTGTACACCCACAGCCAACATCCTGTATTAACCCCACACAGCACACTGTACACACCCCACCCAGCAACCTGTACGCATGCCACTCAGCACCCTGAACACACACTACCCATCATCCTGTATCCACCCCACATTTCACCCTGTACACACACAGCCATCATCCTGTACACATCCGACTCAGCACCCTGAACACACCCAACTCAGCACCCTGTACACACCCCACCCAGCACCCTTTACTCACAGATCCAGCACCCTGTACACACCCACACATGACCTTGTACACACGCGACCCAGCACCCTTTACACATCCCACTCAGCACCCTGTAATCAACACCTGTACATATCCCACTCAACTCCCTGTACGCACAGAACCTAGCACCCTGTGCACACCCACTCAGCACCTTAAACACTCACAGCCAACATCCTCTTTTCACCCCAATCAGCACCCTGTACGCATCCCACCCTGTACCCTGTACAAACCCTACTCAGCATCCTGTATCCACCCTACCCAGCACCCTATACACACACAGCCAGCACCCTGTTCAAACCCCACCCAGCAACCTGTACACATCCCCACCTGGCACCCTATATGCAAACCACCCAGCACCTTAGTAGACCTGCCCCCGACCTTTGCAGACTTCGATACACACCCCACTCAGCACCCTGTACACACCCCACCCAGGACCATGTGCACACCCCTTCCAAGACCCTGTGAACACCCCTTCCAGTACCCTGTGCACTCCCAACCCAAGCAACCTGTGCACTCCCAACCCAGCACCCTGTATTCACCATACCTCGAACAATGTACACGCCCCTCCGGGCACCCTGTGCTCCCCCAAAACATCACCCTGTACACACATCACACAGCAACCAGTACTCACCCGACCTAGTACCCAGTGCACACCCGCGCTGCATGCTCTACTCACCCCACTCAGCATCCTGTATACGCCCTGCCCAGCATTACAATGCACACCCCACCCAGCACCCGGTACACACTCCACCCAGCACCCTGTGCACAACCCACCCAGCACGCTGTGCACACCCCACCCAGCACGCTGTGCACACCCCACCCAGCACGCTGTGCACACCCCACCCAGCACGCTGTGCACACCCCACCCAGCACGCTGTGTACACCCCACCCAGCACGCTGTGCACACCCCACCCAGCACGCTGTGCACACCCCTCCCAGCACCCTGTACACACCCCACACAGTAACGTGTACACACCCCACCCAGCACCCTGTACACACCCCAATCAAATGTGTGTATACATCCCAGCCAGAACCATGTGCACACCCCACACAGCACCCTGTACACACCCAACTCAGCACCCTGTACAAACCCCACCCAGCACACTGTACACACCCCATCCAGCACCCTGTACACACCCCAGCCAGCACCCTGTACATACCCCACCCAGCACCCTGTACACACCCCACTCAGGAACTTGAACACCCACAGCCAGCACCCTGTATTCACCAAAATCAGCACCCTGTACACACCCCACACAGTAACGTGTACACACCTCACCCAGCACCCTGTACACACAGACCCAGCACCCTGTATACACCCCAGTCAGCACCCTGTACACACAGACCAAGCGCCCTGTACATACAGAACCAGCACCCTGTGCACAAACACCCAGCACCCTACACACACAGCCAGCATTCTGTAAACAACCCACCCAGCACCCTGTACACACCCCACCCAGCACCCTGTACACACCCCACCCAGCACCCAGTACACTCCCCACCAACCAACCTATAAACATCCCACACAGCACCCTGTACACACCTTACCCAGCACCCTGTACACACCTTACCCAGCACCCTGCACACACCCCATGCAGCACCCTGTATACACCCCACTCAGCACCCTGCATACACCCCACTCAGCACCCTGCATACACCCCACTCAGCACCCTGTATACACCCCACACAGCAACTTGTACACACCCCACCCAGCGCCCTTACATACCCCACCCAGCAGCCTGTACACACCTCGCAAAGCAGCCTGTACATAGACCACCCAGCACCCTTTACACATCCAGGTCAGCACCCTGTAAACACCCGAGTCTGCACCCGGTACACACCCCAGTCTGCACCCTGTACACATCCAACACAGCACGCTGTACACACCCAACACAGCACCCTGTACACACAGATGAAGCACCCTGTACACACAGATGAAGCACCCTGTACACACAGATGAAGCACCCTGTACACACAGATGAAACACCCTGTACACACAGATGAAGCACCCTGTACACACAGGCCCAGCACCCTGTGCACACACAGCCAGCACCCTGTACACACCCACTCAGCACATTGTACACCCACAACACAGCACTCTGTACACATCATACCCAGCATCCTGTATCCACACCACACATCACCCTTTTCACATCCAGGTCAGCACTCTGTAAACACCCGAGTCTGCACCCTGTACACACCCCAGTCTGCACCCTGTACACACCCCAGTCTGCACCCTGTACACACCCCAGTCTGCACCCTGTACACACCCAACACAGCACGCTGTACACACCCAACACAGCACGCTGTACACACCCAACACAGCACCCTGTACACACAGACGAAGCACCCTGTACACACAGACGAAGCACCCTGTACACACAGACGAAGCACCCTGTACACACAGACGAAGCACCCTGTACACACAGGCCCAGCACCCTGTACACACACAGCCAGCATCCTGTACACACCCAATCAGCACCCTGTACACACCCAACACAGCACCCTGTACACACCCAAAACAGCACCCTGTACATACCCCACCCAGCACCCTGTACACACCCCACCCAGCACCTTGTACACACCCCACCCAGCACCTTGTACACACCCCACCCAGCACCCTGTACACACTCGACTCAGCACCCTGTATACACCCCACACAGCACCTTGTACACACCCCACCCAGCAGCCTGTACACACCTCACCCAGCAGCCTGTACACATCTCACTCAGCATCCTGTAAACACCCCAGTCAGCACCCTGTACACCCCCAACACAGCACCTGTACACACAGACCAAGCACCCTGTACACACAGACCAAATACCCTGTGCACACAGCCAGCGCCCTGTACACACACTGCCAGCACCCTGTACACAACCCACCCAGCAACCTTTACACACACAGCCAACACCCTGTGCACACCCCACCCACCAACCTATAAACATCCCACACAGCACTCTGTACACATCGTACCCAGCATCCTGTATCCACACCACACATCACCCTGTACACACACAGCCAGCAGCCTGTACACACACAGCCAGCATCCTGTAAACACCCACTTAGCACCATGTACACACCCAACACAGCACCCTGTACACACCCAACACAGCACTCTATACACACCCCACCCAGCACCCTGTACACACCGCACCCAGCACCCTGTACACACCCCTCCCAGGACCATGTACACATCCCACCCACCACCCTGTACACACCTCACCAAGGAACTTCTCCGCATCTCACCCACCACCTTGTACACACCCGAGCCAGCACCCTGTACACGCCCCAATCAGCACCCTGTACACGCCCTAGCCAGCACCCTGTACACACCCCAGCCAGCACCATGTACACACAGACCAAGAACCCCATACACACAGACCCAGCTCCCTGTGCACACCCCACACAGCAACCTGTACACACAGAACCAGCACATCGTACACATCCTGCCCAGCAGCCAGGACACAACTCGCCCAGCACCCTGCACACACCCCACCCAGCACCCTGCACACACCCAACCCAGCACCTTGCACACAGTCCACCCAGCACCCTGAACACAGCCCACACAGCAACCTGTACACACCCCACACAGCACCCGGTACATACCCCATCCAGCACCCTGCACACACTCCACCCAGCACCCTGAACACACCCCACACAGCGCCCTGTACACACCCCACACAGCACCCTGTACACACCCCACACAGCACCCTGTACACACCCCGATCAAATGCGTGTATACACCCCAGCCAGAACCATGTGCACACCCCATACAGCATCCTGTACACACCCCACACAGCAGCTTGTACACACCCAACTCAGCACCCTGTACACACCCAACTCAGCAACTTGTACACCCACAGCCAACATCCTGTATTCACCCCACACAGCACACTGTACACACCCCACCCAGCAATCTTTACACACTCCACCTAGCACCCTGTACACATCCCACTTAGCACCCTGTGCACACGCCACTCAGCAACCTGAACACACACTACCCATCATCCTGTATCCACCCCACATATCACCTTGTACACACACAGCCAGCATCGTGTACACATCCCACTCGGGACCCGTACACACGCGAATCAGCACCCTGTACACTCCCGACTCTGCACCCTCTACACTGCACCCTGTACATACCCAACACAGCACCCTGTACACACAGACAAAGCACCCTGTACACACAGGCCCAGCAGCCTGTGCACACACAGCCAGCACCGTGAACACAAAGACCCAGCACCCTGTACACACACAGCCAGCATTCTGTACACGCCCACTCAGCACCCTGTACACATCCACTCAGCACCCTGTACACATCCACTCAGCACCCTGTACACATCCACTCAGCACCCTGTACACAGACCCAGCACCTTGTACACACCCCAGTCAGCGCCCTGTGCACACCTCGCCCAGCAGCCTGTACACACCCCACTCAGCACTCTGTACACACCCAACTCAGCACACTGTACACACCAGACCCAGCACCCTGTACACACGAGACCCAGCACCCTGTACACACAAACCCATCACCCCATACACACCAACCCATCACCCCATACACACCCCACCCAGGACCTTGTACACACCCCACCAAGCAGCCTGTGCACACCCCAACCAGCATCCTGTACACACCCCGCTCAGCAACTTGTACACCCACAGCCAACATCCTGTATTCACCCCACACAGCACACTGTACACACTCCACCCAGCACCCTGTACACATCCCACTCAGCACCCTGTACACACGCCACTCAGCACCCTGAACACACACTACCCATCATCCTGTATCCACCCCACACATCACCTTGTACACACACAGCCAGCATTCTGTACACATCCCACTCGTGACCCTGTACACACGCGAATCAGCACCCTGTACACTCCCCACTCTGCACCCTGAACGCACCCAACTCAGCACCCTTTACAGACAGACCCAGCACCCTGTACACGCCCACGCAGCACCTTGTACACACCCTAATCAACACCTGTACACATCCCACTCAACTCCCTGTACACACACCACTTAGCACCCTGTGCACACCTCACTCAGCACCTTGTACACTCACAGCCAACATCCTCTTTTCACCCCAATCAGCACCCTGTATGCACCCCACCCTGTATCCTGTACAAACCCCACTCAGTATCCTGTACACACCCTACTCAGCATCCTGAATCCACCCCACACATCACCCTGTACACACACAGCCAGCACCCTGTGCACACCTCACCCAGCAACCTGTACACACCCCCACCTGGTACCCTATATACAAACCACCCAGCACCTTAGTAGACCTGCCCCCGACCTTCGCAGAGATCGGTACACACCCACTCAGCACCCTGTACACACCCCACCCAGGAACCTGTGCACACCCCTTCCAGCACCCTGTGTACACCCCTTCCAGCACCCTGTGTACAGCCCTCCCAGCACCCTGTGTACAGCCCTCCCAGCACCCTGTATACAGCCCTCCCAGCACCCTGTGTACAGCCCTCCCAGCACCCTGTGTACAGCCCTCCCAGCACCCTGTGTACAGCCCTCCCAGCACCCTGTGTACAGCCCTCCCAGCACCCTGTGTACAGCCCTCCCAGCACACTGTGTACAGCCCTCCTTCACCCTGTGCACACCCAACCCAGCAACCTGTGCACTCCCAACTCAGCAAGCTGTGCACACCCAACCCAGCACCCCGTACACACCACACCTTGAACAATGTACACACCCCACCGGGCACCCTGTGCTCATCCAAAACATCACCCTGTACACACATCACACAGCAGCCAGTGCTCACCCGACCTAGTACCCAGTGCACACCCGCGCAGCATGCTCTACACACCCCAATCAGCATCCTGTACACGCCCTGCCCAGCAACACAATTCACACCCCACACAGCACCCGGTACACACCCCACCCAGGACCTTGTGCACAACCCACCCAACACCCTGTGCACACCCCACCCAGCATCTTGTACAAACCCCACTCAGCATCTTGTACACCCACAGCCAACATCCTGTATTCACCCCAATCAGCACCCTGTACACACCCCACCCAGCACCCTGTACACATACAGCCAGCACCCTGTGCAAACCCCACCCGGCAACCTGTACACACCCCCACCTGGCACCCTATATACAAACCACCCAGCACCTTAGTAGACCTGCCCCCGACCTTCGCAGAGCTCGGTACACACCCCACTCAGCAGCCTGTACACATCCCACCCAGGACCCTGTGCACACCCCTTCCAGAACCCTGTGCACACCCCTCCCAGCATCCTGTGCACACCCACACAACACCCTGTACACACCCCACCCAGGTCCCTGTGCACACCTCTCCCAGCACCCTGTGTACAACCCTACCAGCACCCTGTGTCCAACCCTACCAGCACCCTGTGTACAGCCAACCCAACAACCTGTGCACTCCCAACCCAGCACCCTGTACTCACCACACCTCGAACAATGTACACACTCCACCGGGCACCCTATACACACCCGACCCAGCACCCTGTACTCACCACACCTCGAACAATGTACACACTCCACCGGGCACCCTGTACACACCCCACCCAGCACCCTGTACATACAAACCAAGCACCCTGTGCACAAAGACCCAGCACCCTGTGCACACACAGCCTGCACCCTGTACAGAAACACCCAGCACCCTGTACACAAACACCCAGCATTCTGTAAACAACCCACCCAGCATCCTGTACACACCCCTGTCAGCACCCTGTACACCCCTACTCAGCACCCTGTACACACCCCACACACCAAACTATAAACATCCCACACAGCACTCTGTACACACCCCACCCAGCACCCTGTACATGCCCCACCCAGCACCCTGTACATGCCCCACCCAGCACCCTGTACACACACCACCCAGCAGCCTGTAAACACCCCGCTCAACTCCCTGTGCACACCCCACTCAACTCCTTGTGCACACCCCACCCAGCAACCTGTGCACACCCAACCCTGCACCCTGTACACACCTCACCAAGCATCCTGTACACACCCCACCCAGCACCTTGTACACACCCCACCCAGCACCCTGTACACACCGCACCGAGGACCATGTTTTCATCCCACTCACCACACTGCACACACCCCACGCAGCACCCTATACACACCTCACCGAGGACCTTGTACACATCCCACCCAGCACCCTGTACACACCCCACCCAGCACACTGTACACACCCCACCCATTACACACCCCACTCATTTCCCTTTACACACCTCACTCAACTCCCTATACACACCTCAATCAGCACTTTGAACACCCACATCCAGCACCCTGTATTCACCCCAATCAGCACCCTGTACACACCCCACCCTGTAACCTGTACACAGCCCACTCAGCACCCTGTACACATCCTACCCAGCATCCTGTGACCAGCCCACACATCACCCTGTTCACACACTGCCAGCCTCCTGTACACACCACACCCAGCACCCGGCACACACGCCTCCCAGCCCCCAATACACGAATCACCCAGTAACATAGTACACCACACCCCCGACCCCCGCAATGCCCGGAACACACACCACCCAGCACCGTGGTCACACACCACCCAGGAATCTGTGCACACTCCTCCTAGTACTCTGTGCACACACCACCCAGGACCCTGTGCACACCCGTCCCAGCACCCTGTCCACATCCAAACCAGCACCGTGTACACACCACATCGCGAACATTGTACACACCCCACCGGGCACCCTGTGCATCACCCTGTCCACACAAAACCCAGCAGCCAGTACTCACACCACCCAGCACCCTGTACACACCCACCCAGCACCCTGTACACACCCGCACAGTACCCTATTCACACTCCACCCAGCACCCTGTACACACCCCACCCAGCACCCTGTACACACCCCACCCAGCAACCTGTTCACACACCACCCAGCAGTCTGTACACACCCTACCCAGCAGTCTGTCCACACCCCACCCAGCACCCTGTATACACCCTACCCAGCACGCTGTACACACCCCACCGAGGACCATGTACACATCCCACCCACCACCCTGTACACAACCGAATCAGCACGCTGTACACAGCCGAATAAGCACCTTGTTCAGACCCAACACTGCACCCTGTACGCAACCCACCCAGCACACTGTACACAACCCACCCAGCACCCTGTACACGCCCCACCCAGTACCCTGTACACACCCCACTAAGCACCCTGTACACACCCCACCCAGCACACTGTACACACCCCACCCATTACACACCCCACTGTAAACACCCCGCTCAACTCCCTTTGCACACCCCACTCACCACCCTGTGCACAGCCCGCTTAACTCCCTGTACACAACCCACTCAGCACCCTGCAAACATCACACTCAACACCTTGTACTTACCCTACTCAGGACCCTGCACACACCCCGGCCAGCACCCTGTACACACCCCACCCAGCACCCTGTACACACCCCACTAAGCACCCTGTACACACCCCACCCAGCACACTGTACACACCCCACCCATTACACACCCCACTGTAAACACCCCGCTCAACTCCCTTTGCACACCCCACTCACCTCCCTGTGCACAGCCCGCTTAACTCCCTGTACACAACCCACTCAGCACCCTGCAAACAGCACACTCAACACCTTGTACTTACCCTACTCAGGACCCTGCACACACCCCGGCCAGCACCCTGTACACACCCCACCCAGCACCCTGTACGCACCCCACCCAGCACCCTGTATACACACCACCCAGCAGCCTGTAAACACCCCGCTCAACTCCCTGTGCACACCCCACCCAGCAACCTGTGCACACCCAACCCTGCACCCTGTACACACCTCACCAAGCATCCTGTACACACCCCACCCAGCACCCTGTACACACCGCAACGAGGACCATGTTCTCATCCCACTCACCACACTGCACACACCCCATGCAGCACCCTGTACACACCTCACCGAGGACCTTGTACACATCCCACCCAGCACCCTGTACACACCCAAATCCGCACCCTGTACACACCCCACCCAGCACACTGTACACACCCCACCCATTACACACCCCACTCATTTCCCTTTACACACCTCACTCATTTCCCTTTACACACCTCACTCAACTCCCTATACACACCTCACTCAACTCCCTGTACACACCCCACTCAGCACTTTGAACACCCACATCCAGCACCCTGTATTCACCCCAATCAGCACCCTGTACACACCCCACCCTGTAACCTGTACACAGCCCACTCGGCACCCTGTACACATCCTACCCAGCATCCTGTGACCAGCCCACACATCACCCTGTTCACACACTGCCAGCCTCCTGTACACACCACACCCAGCACCCGGTACACACGCCTCCCAGCCCCCAATACACGAATCACCCAGTAACATAGCACACCACAACCCCGAACCCCGCAATGCCCGGAACACACACCACCCAGCACCGTGGTCACACACCACCCAGGAACCTGTGCAAACTCCTCCTAGTACCCTGTGCACACCCCTCCTAGCACCCTGTGCACACACCACCCAGGACCCTGTGCACACCCGTCCCAGCACCCTGTCCACATCCAAACCAGCACCGTGTACACACCACATCACGAACATTGTACACACACCACTGGGCACCCTGTGCATCACCCTGTCCACACAAAACCCAGCAGCCAGTACTCACCCCACCCAGCACCCTGTACACACCCGCACAGTACCCTGTTCACACTCCACCCAGCACCCTGTACACACCCCACCCAGCAACCTGTTCACACACCACCCAGCACTCTGTACACACCCCACTCAGCACTCTGTACACACCCCACCCGGCACTCTGTACACGCCCCACCCAGCACCCTGTATACACACTACCCAGCACGCTGTACACACCCCACCGAGGTCCATGTACACATCCCACCCTCCACCCTTTACACAACCGAATCAGCACGCTGTACACATCCGAACTAGTACCCTGTCTGCACCCGAATCAGCACCTTGTTCAGACACAACACTGCACCCAGTACACACCCCACCCAGCACACTGTACACACCCCACCCAGCATCCTGTACATGCCCCACCCAGCACCCAGTACACACCTCACTCAACTCCCTGTACACACCCCACTCAACTCCCTGTACACACCCCACCCAGTACTCTGTGCACACCCCACGCAGCATTCTCTACACAGCCCACCCTGCACTTTGAACACCCACAGCCAGATTCCTGTATTCACCCCAATCAGCACCCTGTACACACCCCACCCTGTAACCTGTACACAGCCCACTCAGCGCCCTGTACGCATCCTACCCAGCATCCTGTATCCACCCCACACATCACCCTGTACACACACTGCCAGCCTCCTGTACACATCCCACTCAGCACCATGTACACATCACACTCAACACCCTGTACATACCCAACTCAGGACCCTGTACACACCCGACCCAGCACCCTTTACACATAGAACCAGCATGCTGTACACACCCCACTCAGCACCCTGTATACACCCCACCCAGCACACTGTACACATCCCGCCCAGCACCCTGTGCACACCCCACCAAGCACCCTGCACACACCCAACACAGCACCCTGTACACACAGACCAAGCACCCTGTACACACAGACCAAGGACCCTGTACACACAGACCCAGTACCCTGTGCACACAGCCAGCACACTGTACACAAAGACCCAGCACCCTGTACACACACAGCCAGCATTCTGTAAACAACCCACCCAGCGACCTGTACACACACAGCCAGCACCCTGTACACACCCCACCCAGCAACCTGTACACACCCACCCAGCACCCTGTACACACCTGCACAGTACCCTGTTCACACTCCACCCAGCACTCTGTACACACCCCACCCAGCACTCTGTACACACCCCACCCAGCACTCTGTACACACCCCACCCAGCACTCTGTACACACCCCACTCAGCACTCTGTACACACCTCACCCAGCACTCTGTACACACCCCACCCAGCACTCTGTACACACCCCACTCAGCACTCTGTACACACCCCACCCAGCACCCTGTATACATACTACCCAGCACGCTGTACACACCCCACCGAGGACCATGTACACATCCCACCCTCCACCCTTTACACAACCGAATCAGCACGCTGTACACACCCGAACCAGCACCTTGTCTGCACCCGAATCAGCACCTTGTTCAGACACAACACTGCACCCAGTACACACCCCACCCAGCACACTGTACACACCCCACCCAGCATCCTGTACATGACCCACCCAGCACCCTGTACACGCACCACCCAGCACCCTGTACACACCCCACCCAGCACCCCTTACACAACCCGCCCAGCAGCCTGAAAACACCCCACTCCACTCCTTGTGCACACCTCACCCAGCAACCTGTGCACACCCCAACCTGCACCCTGTACACACCCCACCCAGCACCCTGTACCCCACCCTGTACACACCGCACCGAGGACCATGTTCTCATCCCACTCACCACACTTCACACACCACATCCAGCACCCTGTACACACCTCACCGAGGTCCTTGTGCATATCCCACCCACCAACCTGTACACACCACACCCAGCATCCTGTACACACCCGAATCAGCACCCTGTACACGCCCAAATCAGCACCCTGCACACACCCCACTCAGCACCTTGTTCAGACCCCACCCAGCATACTACACACCCAACCCAGCACCCTGTACACACCCAACCCAGCACCCTGTACACACCCAAATCAGTACCCTGTACACACCCAAAACAGCACTGTGTACACACCCCACTCAGCACATTGTTCAGACCCCACCCAGCACACTACTCAACCCACCCAGCACCCTGTACACAACCCACCCAGCACCCTGTATACATCCCACCCTGTACACGCCCCACCCAGCACCCTGTACACAACCCACCCAGCACCCTGTACACATCCCACCCAGCACCCTGTACACACCCCACACAGCACCCTGTACACACCCCGATCAAATGCGTGTATACACCCCAGCCAGAACCATGTGCACACCCCATACAGCATCCTGTACACACCCCACACAGCACCTTGTACACACCCAACTCAGCACCCTGTACACACCCAACTCAGCAACTTGTACACCCACAGCCAACATCCTGTATTCACCCCACACAGCACACTGTACACACCCCACCCAGCAATCTTTACACACTCCACCTAGCACCCTGTACACATCCCACTTAGCACCCTGTGCACACGCCACTCAGCAACCTGAACACACACTACCCATCATCCTGTATCCACCCCACATATCACCTTGTACACACACAGCCAGCATCGTGTACACATCCCACTCGGGACCCGTACACACGCGAATCAGCACCCTGTACACTCCCCACTCTGCACCCTGTACACTGCACCCTGTACATACCCAACACAGCACCCTGTACACACAGACAAAGCACCCTGTACACACAGGCCCAGCAGCCTGTGCACACACAGCCAGCACCGTGAACACAAAGACCCAGCACCCTGTACACACACAGCCAGCATTCTGTACACGCCCACTCAGCACCCTGTACACATCCACTCAGCACCCTGTACACATCCACTCAGCACCCTGTACACATCCACTCAGCACCCTGTACACATCCACTCAGCACCCTGTACACAGACCCAGCACCTTGTACACACCCCAGTCAGCGCCCTGTGCACACCTCGCCCAGCAGCCTGTACACACCCCACTCAGCACTCTGTACACACCCAACTCAGCACACTGTACACACCAGACCCAGCACCCTGTACACACGAGACCCAGCACCCTGTACACACAAACCCATCACCCCATACACACCAACCCATCACCCCATACACACCCCACCCAGGACCTTGTACACACCCCACCAAGCAGCCTGTGCACACCCCAACCAGCATCCTGTACACACCCCGCTCAGCAACTTGTACACCCACAGCCAACATCCTGTATTCACCCCACACAGCACACTGTACACACTCCACCCAGCACCCTGTACACATCCCACTCAGCACCCTGTACACACGCCACTCAGCACCCTGAACACACACTACCCATCATCCTGTATCCACCCCACACATCACCTTGTACACACACAGCCAGCATTCTGTACACATCCCACTCGTGACCCTGTACACACGCGAATCAGCACCCTGTACACTCCCCACTCTGCACCCTGAATGCACCCAACTCAGCACCCTTTACAGACAGACCCAGCACCCTGTACACGCCCACGCAGCACCTTGTACACACCCTAATCAACACCTGTACACATCCCACTCAACTCCCTGTACACACACCACTTAGCACCCTGTGCACACCTCACTCAGCACCTTGTACACTCACAGCCAACATCCTCTTTTCACCCCAATCAGCACCCTGTATGCACCCCACCCTGTATCCTGTACAAACCCCACTCAGTATCCTGTACACACCCTACTCAGCATCCTGAATCCACCCCACACATCACCCTGTACACACACAGCCAGCACCCTGTGCACACCTCACCCAGCAACCTGTACACACCCCCACCTGGTACCCTATATACAAACCACCCAGCACCTTAGTAGACCTGCCCCCGACCTTCGCAGAGATCGGTACACACCCACTCAGCACCCTGTACACACCCCACCCAGGAACCTGTGCACACCCCTTCCAGCACCCTGTGTACACCCCTTCCCAGCACCCTGTGTACAGCCCTCCCAGCACCCTGTGTACAGCCCTCCCAGCACCCTGTATACAGCCCTCCCAGCACCCTGTGTACAGCCCTCCCAGCACCCTGTGTACAGCCCTCCCAGCACCCTGTGTACAGCCCTCCCAGCACCCTGTGTACAGCCCTCCCAGCACCCTGTGTACAGCCCTCCCAGCACCCTGTGTACAGCCCTCCCAGCACACTGTGTACAGCCCTCCTTCACCCTGTGCACACCCAACCCAGCAACCTGTGCACTCCCAACTCAGCAAGCTGTGCACACCCAACCCAGCACCCCCGTACACACCACACCTTGAACAATGTACACACCCCACCGGGCACCCTGTGCTCATCCAAAACATCACCCTGTACACACATCACACAGCAGCCAGTGCTCACCCGACCTAGTACCCAGTGCACACCCGCGCAGCATGCTCTACACACCCCAATCAGCATCCTGTACACGCCCTGCCCAGCAACACAATTCACACCCCACACAGCACCCGGTACACACCCCACCCAGGACCTTGTGCACAACCCACCCAACACCCTGTGCACACCCCACCCAGCATCTTGTACAAACCCCACTCAGCATCTTGTACACCCACAGCCAACATCCTGTATTCACCCCAATCAGCACCCTGTACACACCCCACCCAGCACCCTGTACACATACAGCCAGCACCCTGTGCAAACCCCACCCGGCAACCTGTACACACCCCCACCTGGCACCCTATATACAAACCACCCAGCACCTTAGTAGACCTGCCCCCGACCTTCGCAGAGCTCGGTACACACCCCACTCAGCAGCCTGTACACATCCCACCCAGGACCCTGTGCACACCCCTTCCAGAACCCTGTGCACACCCCTCCCAGCATCCTGTGCACACCCACACAACACCCTGTACACACCCCACCCAGGTCCCTGTGCACACCTCTCCCAGCACCCTGTGTACAACCCTACCAGCACCCTGTGTCCAACCCTACCAGCACCCTGTGTACAGCCAACCCAACAACCTGTGCACTCCCAACCCAGCACCCTGTACTCACCACACCTCGAACAATGTACACACTCCACCGGGCACCCTATACACACCCGACCCAGCACCCTGTACTCACCACACCTCGAACAATGTACACACTCCACCGGGCACCCTGTACACACCCCACCCAGCACCCTGTACATACAAACCAAGCACCCTGTGCACAAAGACCCAGCACCCTGTGCACACACAGCCTGCACCCTGTACAGAAACACCCAGCACCCTGTACACAAACACCCAGCATTCTGTAAACAACCCACCCAGCATCCTGTACACACCCCTGTCAGCACCCTGTACACCCCTACTCAGCACCCTGTACACACCCCACACACTAAACTATAAACATCCCACACAGCACTCTGTACACACCCCACTCAGCACCCTGTACATGCCCCACCCAGCACCCTGTACATGCCCCACCCAGCACCCTGTACACACACCACCCAGCAGCCTGTAAACACCCCGCTCAACTCCCTGTGCACACCCCACTCAACTCCTTGTGCACACCCCACCCAGCAACCTGTGCACACCCAACCCTGCACCCTGTACACACCTCACCAAGCATCCTGTACACACCCCACCCAGCACCTTGTACACACCCCACCCAGCACCCTGTACACACCGCACCGAGGACCATGTTTTCATCCCACTCACCACACTGCACACACCCCACGCAGCACCCTATACACACCTCACCGAGGACCTTGTACACATCCCACCCAGCACCCTGTACACACCCCACCCAGCACACTGTACACACCCCACCCATTACACACCCCACTCATTTCCCTTTACACACCTCACTCAACTCCCTATACACACCTCAATCAGCACTTTGAACACCCACATCCAGCACCCTGTATTCACCCCAATCAGCACCCTGTACACACCCCACCCTGTAACCTGTACACAGCCCACTCAGCACCCTGTACACATCCTACCCAGCATCCTGTGACCAGCCCACACATCACCCTGTTCACACACTGCCAGCCTCCTGTACACACCACACCCAGCACCCGGCACACACGCCTCCCAGCCCCCAATACACGAATCACCCAGTAACATAGTACACCACACCCCCGACCCCCGCAATGCCCGGAACACACACCACCCAGCACCGTGGTCACACACCACCCAGGAATCTGTGCACACTCCTCCTAGTACTCTGTGCACACACCACCCAGGACCCTGTGCACACCCGTCCCAGCACCCTGTCCACATCCAAACCAGCACCGTGTACACACCACATCGCGAACATTGTACACACCCCACCGGGCACCCTGTGCATCACCCTGTCCACACAAAACCCAGCAGCCAGTACTCACACCACCCAGCACCCTGTACACACCCACCCAGCACCCTGTACACACCCGCACAGTACCCTATTCACACTCCACCCAGCACCCTGTACACACCCCACCCAGCACCCTGTACACACCCCACCCAGCAACCTGTTCACACACCACCCAGCAGTCTGTACACACCCTACCCAGCAGTCTGTCCACACCCCACCCAGCACCCTGTATACACCCTACCCAGCACGCTGTACACACCCCACCGAGGACCATGTACACATCCCACCCACCACCCTGTACACAACCGAATCAGCACGCTGTACACAGCCGAATAAGCACCTTGTTCAGACCCAACACTGCACCCTGTACGCAACCCACCCAGCACACTGTACACAACCCACCCAGCACCCTGTACACGCCCCACCCAGTACCCTGTACACACCCCACTAAGCACCCTGTACACACCCCACCCAGCACACTGTACACACCCCACCCATTACACACCCCACTGTAAACACCCCGCTCAACTCCCTTTGCACACCCCACTCACCACCCTGTGCACAGCCCGCTTAACTCCCTGTACACAACCCACTCAGCACCCTGCAAACATCACACTCAACACCTTGTACTTACCCTACTCAGGACCCTGCACACACCCCGGCCAGCACCCTGTACACACCCCACTAAGCACCCTGTACACACCCCACTAAGCACCCTGTACACACCCCACCCAGCACACTGTACACACCCCACCCATTACACACCCCACTGTAAACACCCCGCTCAACTCCCTTTGCACACCCCACTCACCTCCCTGTGCACAGCCCGCTTAACTCCCTGTACACAACCCACTCAGCACCCTGCAAACAGCACACTCAACACCTTGTACTTACCCTACTCAGGACCCTGCACACACCCCGGCCAGCACCCTGTACACACCCCACCCAGCACCCTGTACGCACCCCACCCAGCACCCTGTATACACACCACCCAGCAGCCTGTAAACACCCCGCTCAACTCCCTGTGCACACCCCACCCAGCAACCTGTGCACACCCAACCCTGCACCCTGTACACACCTCACCAAGCATCCTGTACACACCCCACCCAGCACCCTGTACACACCGCAACGAGGACCATGTTCTCATCCCACTCACCACACTGCACACACCCCATGCAGCACCCTGTACACACCTCACCGAGGACCTTGTACACATCCCACCCAGCACCCTGTACACACCCAAATCCGCACCCTGTACACACCCCACCCAGCACACTGTACACACCCCACCCATTACACACCCCACTCATTTCCCTTTACACACCTCACTCATTTCCCTTTACACACCTCACTCAACTCCCTATACACACCTCACTCAACTCCCTGTACACACCCCACTCAGCACTTTGAACACCCACATCCAGCACCCTGTATTCACCCCAATCAGCACCCTGTACACACCCCACCCTGTAACCTGTACACAGCCCACTCGGCACCCTGTACACATCCTACCCAGCATCCTGTGACCAGCCCACACATCACCCTGTTCACACACTGCCAGCCTCCTGTACACACCACACCCAGCACCCGGTACACACGCCTCCCAGCCCCCAATACACGAATCACCCAGTAACATAGCACACCACAACCCCGACCCCCGCAATGCCCGGAACACACACCACCCAGCACCGTGGTCACACACCACCCAGGAACCTGTGCAAACTCCTCCTAGTACCCTGTGCACACCCCTCCTAGCACCCTGTGCACACACCACCCAGGACCCTGTGCACACCCGTCCCAGCACCCTGTCCACATCCAAACCAGCACCGTGTACACACCACATCACGAACATTGTACACACACCACTGGGCACCCTGTGCATCACCCTGTCCACACAAAACCCAGCAGCCAGTACTCACCCCACCCAGCACCCTGTACACACCCGCACAGTACCCTGTTCACACTCCACCCAGCACCCTGTACACACCCCACCCAGCAACCTGTTCACACACCACCCAGCACTCTGTACACACCCCACTCAGCACTCTGTACACACCCCACCCGGCACTCTGTACACGCCCCACCCAGCACCCTGTATACACACTACCCAGCACGCTGTACACACCCCACCGAGGTCCATGTACACATCCCACCCTCCACCCTTTACACAACCGAATCAGCACGCTGTACACATCCGAACTAGTACCCTGTCTGCACCCGAATCAGCACCTTGTTCAGACACAACACTGCACCCAGTACACACCCCACCCAGCACACTGTACACACCCCACCCAGCATCCTGTACATGCCCCACCCAGCACCCAGTACACACCTCACTCAACTCCCTGTACACACCCCACTCAACTCCCTGTACACACCCCACCCAGTACTCTGTGCACACCCCACGCAGCATTCTCTACACAGCCCACCCTGCACTTTGAACACCCACAGCCAGATTCCTGTATTCACCCCAATCAGCACCCTGTACACACCCCACCCTGTAACCTGTACACAGCCCACTCAGCGCCCTGTACGCATCCTACCCAGCATCCTGTATCCACCCCACACATCACCCTGTACACACACTGCCAGCCTCCTGTACACATCCCACTCAGCACCATGTACACATCACACTCAACACCCTGTACATACCCAACTCAGGACCCTGTACACACCCGACCCAGCACCCTTTACACATAGAACCAGCATGCTGTACACACCCCACTCAGCACCCTGTATACACCCCACCCAGCACACTGTACACATCCCGCCCAGCACCCTGTGCACACCCCACCAAGCACCCTGCACACACCCAACACAGCACCCTGTACACACAGACCAAGCACCCTGTACACACAGACCAAGGACCCTGTACACACAGACCCAGTACCCTGTGCACACAGCCAGCACACTGTACACAAAGACCCAGCACCCTGTACACACACAGCCAGCATTCTGTAAACAACCCACCCAGCGACCTGTACACACACAGCCAGCACCCTGTACACACCCCACCCAGCAACCTGTACACACCCACCCAGCACCCTGTACACACCTGCACAGTACCCTGTTCACACTCCACCCAGCACTCTGTACACACCCCACCCAGCACTCTGTACACACCCCACCCAGCACTCTGTACACACCCCACCCAGCACTCTGTACACACCCCACTCAGCACTCTGTACACACCTCACCCAGCACTCTGTACACACCCCACCCAGCACTCTGTACACACCCCACTCAGCACTCTGTACACACCCCACCCAGCACCCTGTATACATACTACCCAGCACGCTGTACACACCCCACCGAGGACCATGTACACATCCCACCCTCCACCCTTTACACAACCGAATCAGCACGCTGTACACACCCGAACCAGCACCTTGTCTGCACCCGAATCAGCACCTTGTTCAGACACAACACTGCACCCAGTACACACCCCACCCAGCACACTGTACACACCCCACCCAGCATCCTGTACATGACCCACCCAGCACCCTGTACACGCACCACCCAGCACCCTGTACACACCCCACCCAGCACCCCTTACACAACCCGCCCAGCAGCCTGAAAACACCCCACTCCACTCCTTGTGCACACCTCACCCAGCAACCTGTGCACACCCCAACCTGCACCCTGTACACACCCCACCCAGCACCCTGTACACACCCCACCCTGTACACACCGCACCGAGGACCATGTTCTCATCCCACTCACCACACTTCACACACCACATCCAGCACCCTGTACACACCTCACCGAGGTCCTTGTGCATATCCCACCCACCAACCTGTACACACCACACCCAGCATCCTGTACACACCCGAATCAGCACCCTGTACACGCCCAAATCAGCACCCTGCACACACCCCACTCAGCACCTTGTTCAGACCCCACCCAGCATACTACACACCCAACCCAGCACCCTGTACACACCCAACCCAGCACCCTGTACACACCCAAATCAGTACCCTGTACACACCCAAAACAGCACTGTGTACACACCCCACTCAGCACATTGTTCAGACCCCACCCAGCACACTACTCAACCCACCCAGCACCCTGTACACAACCCACCCAGCACCCTGTATACATCCCACCCTGTACACGCCCCACCCAGCACCCTGTACACAACCCACCCAGCACCCTGTACACATCCCACCCAGCACCCTGTACACACACCGCCCGGCAGACTGTATGCACCCCACTCACATCCCTGTGCACACCCCACTCAGCACCCTGTGCACACCCCACTCAGCACCCTGTGAACACGCCACCCAGTACCCTGTACACACCCCACCCAGCATCCTGTACACATCCCACACAGCACCCTGTACACACCCCACTCAACTCCCTGTACACACCTCACTCAGCACCTTGAACACCCACAGCCAGCACCCAGTACACACGCCAGTGTGTAACCTGTACACAGCCCACTCAGCACTCTGTACACATTCTACCCAGCATCCTGTGTCCAGCCCACACATCAGCCTGTTCACACATTGCCAGCCTCCTGTACACACCACTCCCAGCACCCGGTACACACGCCTCCCAGCCCCCAATACACGAATCACCCTGCAACATAGTACACCACACCCCCGACCCCCGCAATGCCCGGAACACACACCACCCAGCACCGTGGTCACACCCCACCCAGGAACCTGTGCACACCCCTTCTAGTAGCCTGTGCACACCCCTCCTAGCACCCTGTGCACACACCACCCAGGACCCTGTGCACACCCGTCCCAGCACCCTGTCCACATCCAAACCAGCACCATGTACACACCACATCTCGAACATTGTACACACCCCACCGGGCACCCTGTGCCTCACCCTGTCCACACAAAACCCAGCAGCCAGTACTCACCCCATCCAGTATCCTGTGCACCACCCTACACAGCACCGTGTACACATCCCATCCAGCACCCTGTACACACCCAACTCAGCACACTGTACACACCCCGCCCGCCCAGCACCCTGTACACACCCCACCCAGCACCCTGTACACACCCCACCCAGCACCCTGTACACAGCCCGCCCAGCACCCCATACACACCCTGCCCAGCAGCCTGTACACACCCCACTCAATTCCCTGTACACACCGCACTCAACTCCCTGTACACACCCCACTCAACTTCCCTGTGCACACCCCACCCATCAGCCTGTGCACAACTCATCCAGTACACTGTGCACACTCCACCCAGCATCCTGTATACACCCCATTCAGCACCTTGTACACCCACAGCCAGCATCCTGTATTCACCCCACCCTGTACCCTGTACACACCCCACTAAGCACCCTATGCACACCCCACTAAGCACCCTATACACACCTGCACAGCACCCTGTACACACCCCACCCAGCACTCTGTACACACCCAATTCAGCACACTGTACACACCCAATTCAGCACCCTGTATACACCCAATTCAGCACCCTGTACACACCCCACCCAGCACCCTGTACCCACCCACCCAGCACCCTGTACACACCCCACTCAATTCCCTGTACATGCCGCACTCAACTTCCCTGTGCACACCCCACCCAGTACACTGTGCACACTCCACTCAGCATCCTGTATACACCCCATTCAGCACCTTGTACACCCACAGCCAGCATCCTTTATTCACCCCATCCTGTACCCTATACACACCCCACTAAGCACCCTGTACACACCCCACTAAGCACCCTGTACACACCCCACTAAGCACCCTGTACACACCCCACTAAGCACCCTGTACACACCGCACTAAGTACCCTGTACACACAATACCCAGCATACTGTATCCACCCCACACATCACCCTGTACACACACAGCTAGCATCCTGCGCACATCTCAGTCAGCACCCTGTACACATCACACTCAACACCCTGTACACACCAAACACAGGACCCTGTACACACCTGACCCAGTACCCTGTGCACATAGCCAGCACACTGTACACAAAGACCCAGCACCCCGTACCCACACAGCCAGCATTCTGTAAACCACCTACGCAGCGACCTGTACACACCCCACCCAGCACCCTGTAAAAACCCACGCAGCACCCTGTAAAAACCCGAGCAGCACCCTTTACACACCCGCACAGCACCCTGTACACACCCGCACAGCACCCTGTACACACCCCACCCAGCAACCTGTACACACCCTCGCCCAGCAACCTGTACACTTCGCACCCACCAACCTATAAACATCCCACCCAGCACCCTGTAAAAACCCGCACAGCACCCTTTACACACCCGCACAGCACCCTGTACACACCCGCACAGCACCCTCTACACACCCCACGCAGCGCTCTGTACACACCCCTCCCAGCAACCTGTACACACACCCGCACAGTACCCTGTACACACAGATGCAGCACCCTTCACACACCCGACCCAGCTCCCAGTAGACACCCCACCCAGCACTCTGTACACACCACACCCAGCTCCCTGTACACACCCAACCCTCCAACCTGTACACGCCCAACCCGGCACCCTGTGCACACAGATGCAGCACCCTGCACAGAACCCACTCAGCACTTTGTATACACCCCACACAGCGCCTTGTACACAGCCCACCCAGTGCCCTTACACACCCATACCAAGCACCCTGTACACATAGACCAATCACCCTGTACACACAGACCCAACCCTGTGCACACAGACCCAGCACCCTGTACACAATTACCAAGCACCCTGTACACAGAGTCAGCATTCTATACACACTCCACCCAGCACCCTGTACACAACCCACCCAGCACCCTGTACACAACCCACCCAGCACCCTGTACACACCCCACTCAGCACTCTGTACACACCCCACGCAGCACCCTGTACACACCACACGCAGCACCCTGTACACACGCCACGCAGCACCCTGTACACACGCCACGCAGCACCCTGTACACACCCCACCCAGCACCCTGTACACACCCCACCCAGCACCCTGTACACACCCTTCCCAGCACCCAGTACACACCTCACTCAACTCCCTGTACACACCCCACTCTACTCCCTGTACACACCCCACCCAGTACTCTGTGCACACCCCACCCAGCATTCTGTACACACCCCACTCTGCACCTTGAACACCCACAGCCAGCATCCTGTATTCACCTCAATCAGCACCCTGTACATACCCCACCCTGTAACCTGTGCACAGCCCACTCAGTGCCCTGTACACATCCTACCCAGCATCCTGTATCCACCCCACACATCACCTTGTAGACACACTGCCAGCCTCCTGTACACATCACACTCAACACCCTGTACATACCCAACTCAGGACCCTGTACACACCCGACCCAGCACCCTTTACACATAGAACCAGCATGCTGTACACACTCCACTCAGCACCATGTATACACCCCACCCAGCACCCAGTGCACACCCCACCCAGCACCCAGTGCACACCCCACCAAGCTCCCTGAACACACACAGACCAAGCACCCTATACACATAGACCAAAGACCCTGTACACACAGAGCCAGTACCCTGAGCACACAACCAGCACCCTGTACACAAAGACCCAGCACCCTGTACACACACAGCCAGCCTTCTGTAAACAACCTACCCAGCAACCTGTACACACACCCGCCCAGCAACCTGTACACATCGCACCCACCAACCTATTAACATCCCACACAGCACCCTGTACATCCAGATGCAGCACCCTGCACACACCCCACCCAGCACCCAGTAGACACCCCACCCAGCCCTCTGTACACACCCCACCCAGCTCCCTGTACACACCTATCCCATCAAGCTGTATAAACCCAACCCGGCACCCTGTACACACAGATGCAGCACCCTGCACAGACCCCACTCAGCACCCTGTATACACCCCACTCAGCGCCTTGTACACAGCCCACCCAGTGCCCTTACACACCCAGACCAAGCACCCTGTACACATAGACCATGCACCCTGTACACATAGACCAAGCACCCTGTACACGCAGACCCAGCACCCTGTGCACACAGACCCAGCACCCTGTGCACACAGACCCAGCACCCTGTGCACACAGACCCAGCACCCTGTGCACACAGACCCAGCACCCTGTGTACACAGACCCAACACCCTGTGCACACAGACCCAGCAGCCTGTGCACACAGACCCAGCACCCTGTGCACACAGACCCAGCACCCTGTGCACACAGACCCAGCAGCCTGTGCACACAGACCCAGCAGCCTGTGCACACAGACCCAGCAGCCTGTGCACACAGACCCAGCAGCCTGTGCATACAGACCCAGCAGCCTGTGCATACAGACCCAGCAGCCTGTGTACACAGACCCAGCACCCTGTACACAAATACCCAGCACCCTGTACACACAGAGCCAGCATTCTATACACACCCCACCCAGCACGCTGTACACACCCCACCCAGCACGCTGTACACACCCCACCCAGCACCCTGTACACAGCCCACCCAGCACCCTGTACACAGCCCACCCAGCACCCTGTACACACCCCACCCAGCACCCTGTACACACCCCACCCAGCACCCTGTACACACCCCACCCAGCACCGTGTACACAGCCCACTCAACTGCCTGTACAGACCCCACCCAGTACTCTGTGCACACCCCACCCAGCATTCTTTACACACCCAACTCTGCACCTTGAACACCCACTGCCAGCATCATGTATTCACCCCAATCAGCACCCTGTACACACCCCACCCTGTAACCTGTACACAGCCCACTCAGCGCCCTGTACGCATCCTACCTAGCATCCTGTATCCACCCCACACATCAGCATATACACACACTGCCAGCCTCCTGTACACATCCCACTCAGCATAGTGCAAACATCACTCTCAACACCCTGTACTTACCCAACTCAGGACCCTGCACCCACCCCACCCAGCACCCTGTACACACCCCATCCAGCACCCAGTACACACCTCACTCATCTCCCTGTACACACCGCACTCGGCACCTTGTATACACCCCATCCAGCACACTGTACACACCCCGCCCAGCACCCTGTGCACACCACACCAAGCACCCTGCACACACCCAACACAGCACCCTGTACAGTCAGACCAAGCACCCTGTACACTCAGACCAAGCACCCTCTATACACAGACCAAGGACCCTGTATACACACACCAAGGACCTTGTACACACAGACCCAGTACCCTGTGCACACAGCCAGCACACTGTACACACACAGCCAGCATTCTGTAAACAACCCACCCAGCGACCTGTACACACACAGCCAGCACACTGTACACACCCCACCCAGCACACTGTACACGCCCCACCCAGCACCCTGTACACGCCCCACCCAGCACCCTGTACACACACTACCCAGCAGCCTGTAAACACCCCGTTCAACTCCCTGTGCACACACCACTCACCTCCCTGTGCACAGCCCACTTAACTCCCTGTGCACACCCCACTCAGCAACCTGTGCACACCCCACTCAGCAACCTGTGCACACCCCACTCAGCAACCTGTGCACACCCCACCCAGCAACCTGTGCACACCCCACCCAGCAACCTGTACACACCCCACCCAGCACACTGTACACACCCCATCCAGCACCCTGTACACACACTACCCAGCAGCCTGTAAACACCCCGTTCAACTCCCTGTGCACACACCACTCACCTCCCTGTGCACAGCCCACTTAACTCCCTGTGCACACCCCACTCAGCAACCTGTGCACACCCCACTCAGCAACCTGTGCACACCCCACTCAGCAACCTGTGCACACCCCACTCAGCAACCTGTGCACACCCCACTCAGCAACCTGTGCACACCCCACCCAGCAACCTGTACACACCCCACCCAGCACACTGTACACACCCCATCCAGCACCCTGTACACACCCCAGCCAGCACCCTGTACACACCCCAGCCAGCACCCTGTACATACCCCACCCAGCACCCTGTACACACCCCACTCAGCAACTTGAACACCCACAGCCAGCACCCTGTATTCACCAAAATCAGCACCCTGTACACACCCCACCCTGTAACCTGTACACAGCCCACTCAGCACCCTGTACACATCCTACCCTGCATCCTGTGTCCACCCTGTTCACACACTGCCAGCCTCCTGTACACACCACACCCAGCACCCGGTACCCACCACACCCAGCCCCCAGTACACGAATCACCCAGCAACATAGTACACCACACCCCCGACCCCCGCAGTGCCCGGAACACACACCATCCAGCACCGTGGTCACACCCCACCCAGGACCCTCTGCACACCCGTCCCAGCTCCCTGTCCACATCCAAATGAGCACCGTGTACATACCACATCTCGAACATTGTACACACCCAACCGGGAACCTGTGCATCACCCTGTCCACACAAAACCCAGCAGCCGGTACTCAACCCATCCAGTATCCTGTGCACACCCTACCCAGCACCGTGTACACATCGCATCCAGCACCCTGTACACACCCTGCCCAGCACGCTGTACACAACCCACCCAGCACCCTGTACACACCCCACCCAGCACCCTGTACACACCCCACCCAGCACCCTGTACACACCCCACCCAGCACACTGTACACGCCCCACCCAGGACCCTGTACACACACCACCCAGCAGCCTGTAAACACCCCGCTCAACTCCCTGTGCACACCCCACTCAACTCCTCGTGCACACCCCACCCAGCAACCTGTGCACACCCAACCCTGCACCCTGAACACACCTCACCAAGCATCCTGTACACACCCCACCCAGCACCCTGTACACGCCCCACCCAGCACCCCGTACACGCCCCACCCAGCACCCCGTACACGCCCCACCCAGCACCCTGTACACGCCCCACCCAGCACCCTGTACACGCCCCACCCAGCACCCTGTACACGCCCCACCCAGCACCCTGTACACGCCCCACCCAGCACCCTGTACACACACCACCCAGCAGCCTGTAAACATCCCGCTCAACTCCCTGTGCACACCCCACTAAACTCCTTGTGCACACCCCACCCAGCAACCTGTGCACACCCAACCCTGCACCCTGTACACACCTCACCAAGCATCCTGTACACACCCCACCCAGCACCCTGTACACACCCCACCCAGCACCCTGTACACACCGCACCGAGGACCATGTTCTCATCCCACTCACCACACTGCACACACCCCACGCAGCACCCTGTATACACCTCACCGAGGACCTTGTACACATCCCACCCAGCACCCTGTACACACCCAAATCTGCACCTTGTACTCACCCCACCCAGCACACTGTACACACCCCACCCATTACACACCCCACTCATTTCCCTTTACACACCTCACTCAACTCCCTATACACACCCCACTCAGCTCCCTGTACACACCCCACTCAGCACTTTGAACACCCACATCCAGCACCCTGTATTCACCCCAATCAGCACCCTGTACACATCCTACCCAGCATCCTGTGACCAGCCCACACATCACCCTGTTCACACACTGCCAGCCTCCTGTACATACCACACCCAGCACCCGGTACACACGCCTCCCAGCCCCCAATACACGAATCACCCAGTAACATAGTACACCACACCCCCGACCCCCGCAATGCCCGGAACACACACCACCCAGCACCGTGGTCACACACCACCCAGGACCCTGTGCACACCCATCCCAGCACCCTGTCCACATCCAAACCAGCACCGTGTACACACCATATCATGAACATTGTACACACACCACTGGGCACCCTGTGCATCACCCTGTCCACACAAAACCCAGCAGCCAGTACTCACCCCACCCAGCACCCTGTACACACCCACCCAACACCCTGTACACACCCGCACAGTACCCTGTTCACACTCCACCCAGCACCCTGTACACACCCCACCTAGCACCCTGTACACACCCCACCCATTACACACACCACTGTAAACACCCCGCTCAACTCCCTGTGCACACCCCACTCACCTCCCTGTGCACAGCCCACTTAACCCCCTGTACACAACCCACTCAGCATCCTGCAAACATCACACTCAACACCCTGTACTTACCCTACTCAGGACCCTGTACACACCCCAGCCAGCACCCTGTACACACCCCAGCCAGCACCCTGTACACACCCCAGCCAGCACCCTGTACACACCCCAGCCAGCACCCTGTACACACCCCAGCCAGCACCCTGTACACACCCCACCCAGCACCCTGTACACACCCCACCCAGCACCCTGTACACACCTCACTCAACTCCCTGTACACACCCCACCCAGTACTCTGTGCACACCGCACCCAGCATTCTGTACACAGCCCACTCTGCACCTTGAACACCCTCAGCCAGCATCATGTATTCATCCCAATCAGCACCCTGTACACAACCCACCCAGCACCCTGTACACACCCCACCCAGCACCCTGTACACACACCACCCAGCACCCAGTACACACCCCACCCAGCACCCTGTACACACCCCACCCAGCACCCAGTACACACCTCACTCAACTCCCTGTACACACCCCACCCAGTACTCTGTGCACACCGCACCTAGCATTCTGTACACAGCCCACTCTGCACCTTGAACACCCACAGCCAGCATCATGTATTCATCCCAATCAGCACCCTGTACACAACCCACCCAGCACCCTGTACACACCCACCCTGCACCCTGTACACACCCCACCCAGCACCCTGTATACACCCTACCCAGCACGTTGTACACACCCCACCTAGCACCCTGTATACACCCTACCCAGCACGCTGTACACACCCCACCGAGGACCATGTACACATCCCATCTACCACCCTGTACACAACCTAATCAGCATGCTGTACACACCCGAATCAGCACCTTGTTCAGACCCAACACTGCACCCTGTACACACCCCACCCAGCACACTGTACACAACCCACCCAGCACCCTGTCAATGCCCCACCCAGCACCCTGTCAATGCCCCACCCAGCACCCTGTACACGCCCCACCCAGCACCCTGTACACACCCCACCCAGCACCCTGTACACACCCCACCCAATACACACCCCACTGTAAACACGCTGCTCAACTCCCTGTGCACACCCCACTCAACTCCCTGTGCACACCCCACCCAGCAACCTATGCACACCCAACCAAGCAACCTGTGCACACCCCACCCTGCACCCTGGACACACCCCACCCAGCATCCTGTACAAACCCCACCCAGCATCCTGTACAAACCCCACCCAGCATCCTGTACACACCCCACCCAGCAACCTGTACACACCGCATTGAGGACCATGTTGTCATCCCACTCACTACACTGCACACACCCCACGCAGCACCCTGTACACACCTCACCGAGGACCTTGTACACATCCCACCCAGCGCCCTGTACACACCCAAATCAGCACCTTGTTCAGACCCCACCCAGCACCCTATACACACCCCACTCACCTCCCTGTGTACAGCCCACTTAACTCCCTGTGCACACCCCACTCAGCAACCTGTGCACACCCCACCCAGCAACCTGTACACACCCCGCCCAGCACCCTGTACACACCCCGCCCAGCACCCTGTACACACCCCACCCAGCACCCTGTACATACCCCACCCAGCACCCTGTACACACCCCACTCAGCAACTTGAACACCCACAGCCAGCACCCTGTATTCACCAAAATCAGCACCCTGTACACACCCCACCCTGTAACCTGTACACAGCCCACTCAGCACCCTGTACACATCCTACCCTGCATCCTGTGTCCACCCTGTTCACACACTGCCAGCCTCCTGTACACACCACACCCAGCACCCGGTACCCACTACACCCAGCCCCCAATACACGAATCACCCAGCAACATTGTACACCACACCCCCGACCCCCGCAGTGCCCGGAACACACACCACCCAGCACTGTGGTCACACACCACACAGGACCCTCTGCACACCCGTCCCAGCTCCCTGTCCACATCCAAACGAGCACCGGGTACATACCACATCTCAAACATTGTACACACCCCACCGGGAACCTGTGCATCACCCTGTCCACACAAAACCCAGCAGCCGGTACTCAACCCATCCAGTATCCTGTGCACACCCTATCCAGCACCGTGTACACATCGCATCCAGCAACCTGTACACACCCCGCCCAGCACGCTGTACACAACCCACCCAGCACCCTGTACACACCCCACCCAGTAACCTTTACACACCCGCACAGCACCCTGTACACACCCGCACAGCACCCTGTACACACCCGCACTGCACCCTGTACACTCCCGCACAGCACCCTGTACACACTCCACCCAGCGCACTGTACACACCCCACCCAGCAACCTGTACACACCCCCGCCCAGCAACCTGTACACTTTGCACCCACCAACCTATAAACATCCCACACAGCACCCTGTACACACCCTACCCAGCACCCTGTACACACAGATGCAGCACACTGCACATACCCCAACCAGCACCCAGTAGACACCCCACCCAGCTCCCTGTACACACCCAACCCACCAACCTATACACACCCAACCCAGCACCCTGTGCATACAGATGCAGCATCCTGCACAGACCCCACTCAGCACCCTGCACAGACCCCACTCAGCGCCTTGTACACACCCCACACAGCGCCTTGTACACACCCCACCCAGCGACCTTACACACCCAGACCAAGCACCCTGTACACCCAGACCAAGCACCCTGTACACCCAGACCAAGCACCCTGTACACATAGACCAAGTACCCTGTACACACAGAGCCAGCACCCTGTGCACACAGACCCAGCACCCTGTACACAAGTACCAAGCACCCTATACACACAGAGCCAGCATTCTATACACACCCCACCCAGCACGCTGTACACACCCCACCCAGCACCCTGTACACACCCCACCCAGCACCCTGTACACTCCCCACTCAGCACCCTGTACACACACCACCCAGCACCCTGTACACACACCACCCAGCACCCTGTACACACCCCACCCAGCACCCTGTACAAACACCACCCTGCACCCTGTACACACCACACCCAGCACCCTGTACACACCCCACCCAGCACCCAATACACACCTCACTCAACTCCCTGTACACAGACCACTCTACTCCCTGTACACACCCCACCCAGTACTCTGTGCACATTCCACCCGACATTCTGTACACACCCCAATCTGCACCTTGAACACCCACAGCCAGCATCCTGTATTCACCCCAATCAGCACCCTGTACACACCCCACCCTGTAACCTGTACACAGCCCACTCAGCGCCCTGTACGCATCCTACCCAGCATCCTGTATCCACCCCACACATCACCCTGTACACACACTGCCAGCCTCCTGTACACATCCCACTCAGCACCATGTACACATCACACTCAACACCCTGTACATACCCAACTCAGGACCCTGTACACACCCGACCCAGCACCCTTTACACACAGAACCAGCATGCTGTACACACCCCACTCAGCACGCTGTATACACCCCACCCAGCACACTATACACACACCGCCCAGCACCCTGTGCACACCACGCCAAGCACCCTGCACACTCCCAACACAGCACCCTGTACAGTCAGACCAAGCACCCTGGACACACAGACCAAGCACCCTGTACACACAGACCAAGGACCCTGTACACACAGATGCAGCACCCTGCACACACCCCACTCAGCACCCTGTATACACCCCACACAGCGCCTTGTTCACACCCCACCCGGCGCCCTTACACACCCAGGCCAACCACCCTGTACACATAGACCAAGCACCCTGTACACATAAACCAAGCACCCTGTACACACAGACCCAGCACCCTGTACACACAGACCCAGCACCCTGTACACACAGACCCAGCACCCTGTACACAAATACCCAGCACCATGTACACAAAGACCCAGTAACCTGTGCACACAACCAGCACACTGTACATAAAGACCCAGCACCCTGTACACACACAGCCAGCATTCTGTAAACAACCCACCCAGCAACCTGTACACACCCCCGCCCAGCAACCTGTACACACCACACCCACCAACCTATAAACATCCCACACAGCACCCTGTCCACACCCCCGCCCAGCTCCCTGTACACACAGATGCAGCACCCTGCACACACCCCACCCAGCACCCAGTAGACACCCCACCCAGCACTCTGTACACACCCCACCCTGCTCCCTGTACACACCCATCCCATCAACTTGTACACACCCAACCCGGCACCCTGTACACACAGATGCAGCACCCTGCACAGACCCCACTCAGCCCCCTGTATACACCCCACACAGCGCCTTGTACATACCCCAACCAGTGCCCTTACACACCCAGACCAAGCACCCTGTACACATAGACCAAGCACCCTGTACACACAGACCCAGCACCCTATGTACACAGAGCCAGCATTCTATACACACCCCACCCAGCACGCTGTACACACCACACCCAGCACCCTGTACACACCCCACCCAGCACCCAGTGCACACCTCACTCAACTCCCTGTACACACCCCACCCAGTACTCTGTGCACACCCCAACCAGCATTCTCTACACACCCCAATCTGCACCTTGAACACCCACAGCCAGCATCCTGTATTCACCCCAATCAGCACCCTGTACACACCCCACCCTGTAACCTGTACCAAGCCCACTCAGCGGACTGTACGCATCCTACCCAGCATCCTGTATCCACCCCACACATCACCCTGTACACACACTGCCAGCCTCCTGTACACATCCCACTCAGCACCATGTACACATCACACTCAACACCCTGTACATACCCAACTCAGGACCCTGTACACACCCGACCCAGCACACTTTACACACAGAACCAGCATGCTGTACACACCCCACTCAGCACCCTGTATACACACCACCCAGCACGCTGTACACACCCCACCCAGCACCCTGTGCACACCCCACCAAGCACCCTGCACACATCCAACACAGCACACTGTACATACAGACCAAACACCCTGTACACACAGACCAAGCACCCTGTACACACAGACCCAGCACCCTGTACACACCAGACCCAGCACCCTGTACACACCCCACCCAGCACCCTGTACACACCCCACCCAGCACCCTGTACACACCAACACAGCACCCTGTACACACCCGCACAGTACCCTGTACGCACTCCACCCAGCACCCTGTACACACCCCACCCAGGATTCTGTACAGACTCCACCCAGCATTCTGTACACACCCCACCCAGCACCCTGTACATACCCCACCCAGCACCCTGTACACACCCCACCCAGCACCCTGTACACACCCCACCCAGCACCCTGTACACACCCCACCCAGCACTCTGTACACACCCCACCCAGCGCTCTGTACACACCTCATCCAGCGCTCTGTACACACTCCACCCACTTCCCTGTGCACAGCCCACTTAACTCCCTGTGCACACCCCACTCAGCAACCTGTGCACACCCCACCCAGCAACCTGTACACACCCCACCCAGCACCCTGTACACACTCCGCCCAGCACGCTGTACACACTCCGCCCAGCACCCTGTACACACCCCACCCAGCACCCTGTACACACCCCACCCAGCACCCTGTTCACACCCCACCCAGCACCCTTTACACACCCACACAGCACCCTGTACACACCCACCCAGCACCCTGTACACACCCCACCCAGCACCCTGTACACACCCCACCCAGCACCCTTTACACACCCGCACAGCACCCTGTACACTCCCGCACAGCACCCTGTATACAGCCACCCAGCGCTCTGTACACACTCCACCCAGCGCTCTGTACACACTCCACCCAGTGCACTGTACACACCCCGCCCAGCAATCTGTACACTTCGCACCCACCAACCTATAAACATCCCACACAGCACCCTGTACACACCCTACCCAGCACCCTGTACACACGGATGCAGCACGCTGCACATACCCCAACCAGCACCCAGTAGACACCCCACCCAGCTCCCTGTACACACCCAACCCACCAACCTGTACACACCCAACCCGGCACCCCGTGCACACAGATGGAGCACCCTGCACAGACCCCACTCAGCACCCTGTATACACCCCACACAGCGCCTTGTACACACCCCACACACGTCTTGTACACACCCCATCAAGCGACCTTACACACCTAGACCAAGCACCCTGTACACCCAGACCAAGCACCCTGTACACATAGACCAATCACCCTGTACACACAGACCCTGCACCCTGTGCACGCAGACCCAGCACCCTGTAGACAAATACCAAGCACCCTGTACACACAGAGCCAGCATTCTATACACACCCCACCCAGCACGCTGTACACACCCCACCCAGCACCCTGTACACACCCCACTCAGCACCCTGTACACACCCCACCCAGCACCCTGTACACACCCCACCCAGCACCCTGTACACACCCCACCCAGCACACAGTACACACCTCACTCAACTCCCTGTACACACCCCATTCAGCACCTTGAACACCCACAGCCAGCACCCTGTATTCACCCCAATCAGCACCCTGTACACACCCCACCCTGTAACCTGTACACAGCCCACTCAGCACCCTGTACACATCCTACCCAGCATCCTGTGTCAGCCCACACATCACCCTGTTCACACACTGCCAGCCTCCTGTACGCACCACACCCAGCACCCGGTACACACGCCTCCCAGCCCCTAATACACGAATCACCCAGCAACATAGTACACCACACCCCCGACCCCCGCAATGCCCGGAACACACACCACCCAGCACCGTGGTCACACCCCACCCAGGAACCTGTGCACACCCCTCCTAGTACCCTGTGCACACCCTCCTAGTACCCTGTGCACACCCCTCCTAGTACCCTGTGCACACCCCTCCTAGCACCCTGTGCACACCCCTCCTAGCACCCTGTGCACACCCCTCCTAGTACCCTGTGCACACCCCTCCTAGTACCCTGTGCACACCCCTCCTAGTACCCTGTGCACACCCCTCCTAGTACCCTGTGCACACCCGTCCAGCACCCTGTCCACATCCAAACCAGCACCGTGTACACTCCACATCTTGAACCTTATACACACCCCACCGGGCACCCTGTGCCTCACCCTGTCCACACAGCCCAGTAGCCAGTACTCACCCCATCCAGTATCCTGTGCACACCCTACACAGCACCGTGTACATATCCCATCCAGCACCCTGTACACACTTACCTCTGCACCCTGTACACACCCCGCCCAGCACCCTGTACACACCCCACTCAGAACCCTGTACACAGCTCGCCCAGCACCCCGTACACACCCTGCCCAGCAGCCTGTACACACCGCACTCAACTCCCTGTACACACCGCACTCAACTCCCTGTACACACCCCACTCAACCTCCCTGTGCACACCCCACCCAGCAGCCTGTGCACACCCCACCCAGCAGCCTGTGCACAACCCACCCAGTACACTGTGCACTGTCCACCCAGCATCCTGTATACGCCCCATTCAGCACATTGTACACCCACAGCCAGCATCCTGTATTCACCCCACCCTGTACCCTGTACACACCCCACGAAGCATCCTGTATCCACCCCACACATCACCCTGTACACACACAGCTAGCATCCTGCACACTTCTAAGTCAGCACCCTCTACACATCACACAACACCCTGTACACACCAAACACAGGACCCTGTACACACCCGACCCAGCACCCTGTGCACACAGCCAGCACACTGTACACAAAGACCCAGCACCCTGTACCCACACAGCCAGAATTCTGTAAACCACCTACGCAGCGGCCTGTACACACCCGCACAGCACCCTGTACACACCCCACGCAGCACCCTGTACACACCCACACAGCACCCTGTACACATCCCACTCCGCACCCTGTACACACCCCCATCAGCACACTGTACATACCCAATTCAGCACACTGTACACATCCAATTCAGCACCCTGTACACACCCCACTAAGTACCCTTTACACACCCCGCCCAGCACCCTGTATACACCCCACCCAGCACCCTGTACACACCCCGCCCAGCACCCCATACACACCCTGCCCAGCAGCCTGAACACACCCCACTCAACTCCCTGTAAACACCGCACTCAACTTCCCTGTGCACACACCACCCAGTATACTGTGCACACTCCACCCAGCATCCTGTATACACCCCATTCAGCACCTTGTACACCCACAGCCAGCATCCTGTATTCACCCCACCCTGTACACACCCCACTAAGTACCCTGTACACACAATACACAGCAAACTGTATCCACCCCACACATCACCCTGTACACACACAGCTAGCATCCTGCACAAATCTCAGTCAGCACCCTGTACACATCACACTCAACACCCTGTACACAGAAAACCCAGGACCCTGTACACATCCGACCCAGAACCCTGTGCACACAGCCAACACACTGTACACAAAGACTCAGCACCCTGTAACCAGACAGCCAGCATTCTGTAAATCACCTACGCAGCGACCTGTACACACACCCTGCCCAGCACCCTGTACACACCCCACCCAGCACCCTGTACACACCCCACCCAGCACCCTGTACACACCCCACCCAGCACCCTGTACACACCCCACCCAGCACCCTGTACACACCCGCACAGCACCCTGTACACACCCCACCCAGCGCTCTGTACACACCTCACCCAGCGTTCTCCACACACCCCACCCAGTGCTCTGTGCACACCTCACCCAGCGCTCTGTACACACCCCACCCAGCCACCTGTACACACCGCCGCCTAGCAACTTGTACACATCGCACCCACCAACCTATAAACATCCCACACAGCACCCTGTACACACCCTACCCAGCACCCTGTACACACAGATGCAGCACCCTGCAAACACCCCACTCAGCACCCTGTATACAGCCCACACAGCACCTTGTACACACCCCACCCAGCGCCCATACACAACCTGCCCAGCAGCCTGTACACACCTCGCCCGGCAGCCTGTACACGCCCCACCCAGCACCCTGCACACATCCCACCCAGCACCCTGTTCACACCCCACCCAACATCCTGTACACACCCCACCCAGCACCCTGTACACACCCCACCCAGCACACAGTACACACCTCACTCAACTCCCTGTACACACCCCACTCAGCACCTTGAACACCCACAGCCAGCACCCTGTATTCACCCCAATCAGCACCCTGTACACACCCCACCCTGTAACCTGTACACAGCCCACTCAGCACCCTGTACACATCCTACCCAGCATCCTGTGTCAGCCCACACATCACCCTGTTCACACACTGCCAGCCTCCTGTACGCACCACACCCAGCACCCGGTACACACGCCTCCCAGCCCCCAATACACGAATCACCCAGCAACATAGTACACCACACCCCCGACCCCCGCAATGCCCGGAACACACACCACCCAGCACCGTGGTCACACCCCACCCAGGAACCTGTGCACACCCCTCCTAGTACCCTGTGCACACCCTCCTAGTACCCTGTGCACACCCTCCTAGTACCCTGTGCACACCCCTCCTAGTACCCTGTGCACACCCCTCCTAGTACCCTGTGCACACCCCTCCTAGTACCCTGTGCACACCCCTCCTAGCACCCTGTGCACACCCCTCCTAGCACCCTGTGCACACCCCTCCTAGTACCCTGTGCACACCCCTCCTAGTACCCTGTGCACACCCCTCCTAGTACCCTGTGCACACCCCTCCTAGTACCCTGTGCACACCCCTCCTAGCACCCTGTGCACACACCACCCAGGACCCTGTGCACACCCGTCCCAGCACCCTGTCCACATCCAAACCAGCACCGTGTACACTCCACATCTTGAACCTTATACACACCCCACCCAACCCCCAACACACGAATCACCCAGCAACATAGTACACCACACCCCCGACCCCCGTAGTGCCCAGAACACACCCCACCCAGCACCGTGGTCACACCCCACCCAGGAAGCTATGCACACCCCTCCTAGTACCCTGTGCACACCCCTCCTAGCACCCTGTGCACACACCACCCAGGACCCTGTGCACACCCGTCCCAGCACCCTGTCCACATCCAAACCAGCATCGTGTACACGCCACATCTCGAACATTGTACACACCCCACCGGGCACCATGTACTCACCCAAACCATCACGCTGTCCACACAAAACCCAGCAGTCAGTACTCACCCATCCAGTATCCTGTGCACACCCTACCCAGCACCGTGTACACATCCCATCCAGCACCCTGTGCACACCCAACTCAGCACACTGTACACACCTCGCCCAGCAGCCTGTACACACCCCACTCAGTACCCTGTATACATCTCACACCGCAGCTTGTACCCACCCCACCGAGCGCCCTTACACACCCCAGCCAGCATGCTGTACACACCCTAGCCAGCAACCTGTACACACCTGACCCAGCACCCTGTACACATCCCACTCAGCACCCTGTACACACCGGAATCAGCACACTGTACACACACAATTCAGCACCCTGTACACACACAATTCAGCACACTGTAAACACCCCATCCAGCACCCTATACACACCCCAGCCAGCATCCTGTACACACCCCACCCAGCACCCTGTACACACCCCGCCCAGCACCCTGTACACACCCCGCCCAGCACCCTGTACACACCCCGCCCAGCACCCTGTACACACCCCGCCCAGCACCCTGTACACACCCCGCCCAGCACCCCGTACACACCCTGCCCAGCAGCCTGTACACACCCCACTCAATTCCCTGTACACACCGCACTCAACTCCCTGTACACACCCCACTCAACTTCCCTGTGCACAACCCACCCAGCACCCTGTACACACAGAACCAGCACCCTGTACACACCTCACTCAGCACCCTGTATACAGTGCACCCAGCACACCGTACACACCCTGCCCAGCAGCCCGTACACAACTCACCCAGCACCCTGCACACACTCCACCCAGCACACATCCCACCCAGCACCCTACACACACCCCACCCAACACCCTGCACACACCCCTCCCAGCACCCTGTGCACACCCCACACAGTAACCTGTACACACCCCTCCCAGCAGCCTGTACACACCCCAATCAACTGCGTGTATACACCCCACACAGCATCCTGTAGACACCCCACTCAGCACCTTGTACACCCACAGCCAGCACCTTGTACACATACAGCCAGCACCTTGTACACATACAGCCAGCACCTTGTACACATACAGCCAGCACCTTGTGTACACACAGCCCGCACCCTAAACACACACAGCCAGCATTCTGTACACACCCCACCAAGCACCCTGTACACACACCACCCTGCACCCTGTACAACCCCCACCCAGGACCTTGTACACACCCCACCCAGCACCCGGTACACACACCACCGAGCACCCTCTACACACCCCACTCTACTCCCTGTACACACCGCACCCAGCACAATGTGCACACCCCACTCAAATCCCCATACACACCCCACCCAGCACCCCGTACACACCCTACCCATCATCCTGTATCCACCCCACATATCACCATGTACACACACAGCCAGCATCCTGTATACATCCCACTCAGCACCTTGTGCACACCCCACCCAGCACCTTGTACACACCCCACCCAGCACCCTGTGCACACTCCACTCAACAACTTGTACACCCATATCCAACATCCTGTATTCACCCCACACAGCACACTGTACACACTCCACCCAGCACCCTGTACACACGCCACTCAGCACCCTGAACAAACACTACCCATCATCCTGGATCCACCCCACATATCACCCTGTACACACACAGCCAGCACCCTGTACACATGCGAATCAGCATCCTGTACACACCCCACTCAGCACTCTGAACACACCCAACTCAGCACCCTGTACACACCCCACCCAGCACCCTTTACACACAGACCCAGCACCCTTTACACACAGACCCAGCACCCTTTACACACAGACCCAGCACCCTGTACACACCCCACGCAGGACCTTGTAAACATCCCACCCAGCATCCTTTACACTTCCCACCCAGCACCCTGTACACATCCCACTCAACTCCCTGTACACACACCACCCATCACCCTGTGCACACCCCACCCAGCACCCTGTAAAAACCACACCTCGAACAATGTACACACCCCACCGGGCACCCTGTGCTCACCCAAAACATCACCCTGTACACACATCACACAGCAACCAGTACTCACCCGACCTAGTACCCAGTGCACACCCGCGCAGCACGGTCTACACACCCCAATCAGCATCCTGTACACGCCCTGCCCAGCAACACAATGCACACCCCACCCAGCACCAGGTACATACACCACCCAGCACCCGGTACACACCCCACACAGCACCCTGTTCACCCCCCACACAACTCCATGTCCACGCCGCACCCAGCACCCTGTGCACACCCCACCCAGCATCCTGTACACACCCCACCCAGCACCTTGTACCCCCACAGCGAGCATTATGTATTCACCCCAATCAGCACCCTGCACACATCCCACTCAGGACCCTGTACACACCCAACTCAGCACCCTGTACAAACCCCAGCCAGCATCCTGTACACACGGACCCAGTGCCCTGTACACACCCTACTCAGTACCGTGTACACACCCCATCCAGCCGCCTGTACACACCCCATCCAGCCGCCTGTACACACCCCATCCAGCCGCCTGTACACCCCCCCATCCAGCCGCCTGTACACCCCCCCCATCCAGCCGCCTGTACACACCCCATCCAGCAGCCTGTACACACCCCATCCAGCAGCCTGTACACACCTCACCCAGCAGCCTGTATACACCCCACCCGGCACCCTGTATACACCCAACACAGCACCCTGTACACACAGATGAAGCACCCTTTACACACAGACCAAGGACCCTGTACACACAGACACAGCACCCTGTGCACACACAGCCAGCACCCTGTACACACCCTACCCAGCACCCTGTACACACCCCAAACACCAACCTATAAACATCCCACATAGCACCTTGTACACACCCAACCCAGCACCCTGTACACACAGATGCAGCACCCTGCACACACCCCACTCAGCACACTGTATACACCCAACACAGCACCTTATACACACACCACCCAGTGCCCTTACACATCCTGCCCAGCCGCCTGTACACTCCCTGCCCAGCCGCCTGTACACTCCCTGCCCAGCCGCCTGTACACACCCTGCCCAGCCGCCTGTATACACCTCGCCCAGCAGCCTGTACACAGCTTGCCCAGCAGCCTGTACACACCCCACCCAGCACCCGGTACACACAGACAAAGTATCCTGTACACACAGACGAAGCACCCTGTACACACAGACGAAGCACCCTGTACACACAGACGAAGCACCCTGTACACACAGACGAAGCACCCTGTACACACAGACGAAGCACCCTGTACACACAGACGAAGCACCCTGTACACACAGACGAAGCACCCTGTACACACAGACCAAGGACCCTGTACACACAGACCAAGGACCCTATACACACAGACACAGCACCCTGTGCACACACAGCCAGCACCCTGTACACACACAGCCAGCATTTTGTAAACAACAACCCAGCGACCTGTACACACAGAGCCAGCACCCTGTACACACCCCTCCCAGCATGCTGTACACACCCCACCCAACACCCTGTACACACCCCACCCAGAACCCTGTACACACACCACCCAACACCCTGTACACATCCCAGACACCAACATATAAACATCCCACACAGCACCCTGTACACACCCGACCCAGCACCCTGCACACACCCCACTCAGCACCTTGTACACACCCCACCCGACACCCTTACACACCCTGCCCAGCAGCCTGTACACACCCTGCCCAGCAGCCTGTACACACCCTGCCCAGCAGCCTGTACACACCTCGCCCAGCAGCCTGTACAGACCTCGCCCAGCAGCCTGTACACACCTCGCCCAGCACCCTGTACACACAGATGAAGCACCCTGTACAAACAGACGAAGCATCCTGTACACACAGACGAAGCACCCTGTGCACACAGCCAGCACACTGTACACAAAGACCCAGCATGTACACACCGCACCCAGCACCCTGTCCACACTGCACCCAACACCCTGTCCACACCCCACCCAGCACCCTGTCCACACCCCACCCAGCACCCTGTCCACACCCCACCCAGCCCTCTGTACACACCCCACCCAGCACTCTGTACACACCCCACCCAGCACCCTGTCCACACCCCACCCAGCACCCTGTCCACACTGCACCCAGCACCCTGTCCACACTGCACCCAGCACGCTGTCCATGCCCCACCCAGCACCCTGTCCACACCCCACCCAGCACCCTGTCCACACCCCACCCAGCACTCTGTACACACCCCACGCAGCACTCTGTACGCACCCCACCCAGCACTCTGTACGCACCCCACCCAGCACTCTGTACGCACCTCACCCAGCACTCTGTATGCACCCGAGCCAGCACCCTGCACACACCCCACACAGCACCTTGTACACACCCTGCCCAGCAGCCTGTACTTACATAGCCCAGCAGCCTGTACACACCCCACCCAGCACCCTGTCCACACCCCACCCAGCACCCTGTCCACACCCCACCCAGCACCCTGTCCACACCCCACCCAGCACCCTGTCCACACCCCACCCAGCACCCTGTCCACACCCCACCCAGCACTCTGTACACACCCCACCCAGCACCCTGTACACACCCCACCCAGCACTCTGTACGCATCCGACCCAGCACCCTGTACACACCCGACCCAGCACCCTGCATACACACCACACAGCATCTTGTACACACCCTGCCCAGCAGCCTGTACACACCCCACCCAGCACTCTGTACGCACCCCACCCAGCACTCTGTACACACCCCACCCAGCACTCTGTACGCACCTCACCCAGCACTCTGTATGCACCCAAGCCAGCACCCTGCACACACCCCACACAGCACCTTGTACACACCCTGCCCAGCAGCCTGTACTTACCTCGCCCAGCAGTCTGTACACACCTCGCCCAGCAGCCTGTACACACCCCACCCAGCACCCTGTACAAACAGACGAAGCACCCTGTACTCACAGACGAAGCACCCTGTGCACACAACCAGCACACTGTACACAAAGACCCAGAACCCTGTCCACACCGCACCCAGCACCCTGTCCACACCCCACCCAGCACCCTGTCCACACCCCACCCAGCACCCTGTCCACACCCCACCCAGCACCCTGCATACACACCACACAGCATCTTGTACACACCCTGCCCAGCAGCCTGTACACACCTCGCCCAGCAGCCTGTACACATGGACCAAGCACCCTGTCCGCACCCCACCCAGCACCCTGTCCGCACCCCACCCAGCACCCTGTCCGCACCCCACCCAGCACGCTGTCCGCACCCCACCCAGCACGCTGTCCGCACCCCACCCAGCACGCTGTCCGCACCCCACCCAGCACCCTGTCCGCACCCCACCCAGCAACCTGTCCGCACCCCACCCAGCACCCTGTCCGCACCCCACCCAGCACGCTGTCCGCACCCCACCCAGCACCCTGTCCGCACCCCACCCAGCGCCCTGTCCGCACCCCACCCAGCACCCTGTCCGCACCCCACCCAGCACCCTGTACACACCCCACCCAGAACGCTGTACACACCCGAACCAGCACCTTGTACACACCCTGCCCAGCAGCCTGTACACACCCTGCCCAGCACCCTGTACACACAGATCAAGCACTCTGTACACAAACACCCAGCACCCTGTACACACCCCACCCAGCACCCTGTAAACACCCCACCCAGCAGCCTGCACACACAGACCCAGCACCCTGTGCACACACAGCCAGCATTCCGTAAACAACCCACCCAACACCCTGTACACACACCACCCAGCACCCTGTACACACTCCACCCAGCACCCTGTACACACACCACCCAGCACGCTGTACACACTCCACCCAGCACCCTGTACACACTCCACCCAGCACCCTGTACCCACCCTACCCAGCACCCTGTACACAACACATCCACCAACCTATAAACATCCCACACAGCACTCTGTGCACACCCAACCCAGCACCCTGTACACACCCCACACAGCAACTTGTACATACCTCGCCCAGCAGTCTGTACACACCTCGCCCAGCACCATGTACACATACCAGCCAGCACCCTGTACACACCCCACCCAGCACACTGGACACATCCAACTCAGCACACGGTAGACACCCCAGTCAGCACCCTGTACACAACCAAGTCAGCCCCCTGTACACACTGACGCAGCATCCTGTACACACCCCACCCAGCACCTTGTACACCTCCCACTCAGCACCCTGTACACACCCCACACAGCTTCCTGTACACACCCCACCCAGCACCCTGTACACAGACCACACAGCACCCTGTAAACACCCCACTCAACTCACTATAAACACCCCACCCAGCACGCTGTGCACATCTCACACAGCATCCTGTACACACCCAACTCAGCACCTCACAGCCGGATTCCTGTATTCACCCGAATCAGCACCGTGTACACATCCCACCCTGTACCCTGTACACACACACTCAGCACCCTGTACAACCCCTATCCCGCATCATCGCCCTGTACACACACAGCCTGCATCCTGTACACACCTCACCCAGCACCCTGTACACATCCCACACACCAACCTATCAAAATCCCACACAGCACTCTGTACACACCCGACCCAGCACCCTGTACACACAGATGCAGCACCCTGCACACACCCCACCCAGCACCCTGTATACACCCCACCCAGCACCCTGTATACACCCCACCCAGCACCCTGTACACACCCCACCCAGCACCCTGTACACACCCCACCCAGCACCCTGTACACACAGACCCAGCACCCTGTGCACACACAGCCAGCACCCTGTACATAAAGACCCACCACCCTGTACACACACAGCCAGCAGTCCGTAAACAACCCACCCAGCAACCTGTACAAACCTCAACCAGCACACTGTACACACCCCACCCAGCACCCTGTACACACCCCACCCAGCACCCTGTACACACCCCACCCAGCACCCTGTACACACCCCACCCAGCACCCTGTACACACCCCACCCAGCACCCTGTACACACCCCACCCAGCACCCTGTACACACCCCACCCAGCACCCTGTACACACCCCACCCACCAACCTATAAACATCCCACTCAGCACCCTGTACACACCCTACCCAGCATCCTGTACACACAGATACAGCCGCCTGCACACATCCCACACAGCACCCTGTATACACCCGATTCAGCACCCTGTATACACCCCATTCAGCACCCTGTATACACCCCACCCAGCACCTTGTACACACACAGCCAGCAAACTGTATTCACCCCAATCAGCACACTATACACACCCCACCCCGTACCCTGTACACACCCACTCAGCACCCTATACACACCCTAACCAGCATCCGGTATCCACACCACACATCACGCGTACACACACAGGCAGCATCCTGTACACATCCCTCTCAGCACCCTGTACACACCCCACCAAGCACCCTGTACACACCCGACCCAGCACCCTGTACACACCCCACCCAGCACCCTGTATAGACCCCACCCAGCACTCTGTACACACCCCACCCAGCATTCTGTACACACCCCACCCAGCACCCTGTACACACCTCACTCAAATCTCTGTCCACACCCCACCCAGCACCTTTTACACCCACAACCAGCATCCTGTATTCACCCCAATCAGCACCCTATACACACACCACCCTGTACCCTGTACACACCCACTCAGCACCCTATACACACCCTAACCAGCATTCGGTATCTAGACCACACATCCCCCTGTATACACACAGCCAGCATCCTGTACACATCCCACTCAGCACCATATACACACCCCACCCAGCACCCTGTATAGTCCCCAACCAGCACTCTGTACACACCCCACCCAGCACCCCGTACACACCCTGCCCACCAGCCTGTACACACCCCGTCCAGCACCCTGTACACACCCCGTCCAGCACCCTGTACACACCCCGTCCAGCACCCTGTACACATCCCACCCAGCACCCTGTACACACCCCACACAGCACCCTGTACACACCTTACCCATCATCACTTTGTATACCCACAGCCAGCATCCTCTATTCACCCCAATCAGCATCCTGTGCACAACCCGCCCCGAACCCTGTGCAAACACCACCCAGCACCCTGTACACACCCTACCCGGCACCCTATTCACAAACCACCCAGCTCCTTAGTACACCTCCCCCCGAACCCCGTAGCGCCAGGTACACACCCAACCCAGCACCCTATACACTCCACACCTCGAACATTGTAAACAGCCCAACGGGCAACCTGTGCTCACCCAAATCATCACACTGTACATACATCACCCAGCAGCCAGTACTCACCCAACCCAGTACCCTGTGCACACCCCACCCAGCACCCTGTACACACACTGCCCAGCAACCAGTACACACGCTGCCCAACACCCTGTACACACACTGTCCAGCCGCCTGTACACAGCCCACCCAGCACCCTGTACACAGCCCACCCAACTGCCTGTACACCCCCCACCCAACTGCCAGTACACACCCCGTCCAGCAGCCAGTACACACCCCGCCCAGCAGCCAGTACACACCCCGCCCAGCAGCCTGTACACACCCCGTCCAGCAGCCTGTACACACCCCGCCCAGCAGCCTGTACACACCCCGCCCAGCACCCTGTACACACCCCACCCAGCACCCTGTACACACACTGCCCAGCTGCCTGTACACAGCCCACCCAGCCACCTGTACACACCCCGCCCAGCAGCCTGTACACACCCCGCCCAGCAGCCTGTACACACCCCGCCCAGCAGCCTGTACACACCCCGCCCAGCAGCCTGTACACACCCCGCCCAGCAGCCTGTACACACCCCGCCCAGCAGCCTGTACACACCCCGCCCAGCAGCCTGTACACACCCCACCCAGCAGTCTGTACACACCCCACCCAGCAGTCTGTACACACCCCGCCCAGCACCCTGTACACACCCCACCCAGCACCCTGTACACATCCCACCCTGCAGCCTGTACACATCCCACCCTGCAGCCTATACACACCCAAACCAGCAACCTGAACACAGGCCCCCGGCACCATGTACACACACCACTAAACTCCCTATTCACACCCCACTCAACTCCCTGTCCACACCCCACCTAGCACCCTGTGCACACTCCAACCAGCATTCTGTACACACCAGACTCAGCAACTTGTACACCCACAGCCAGCATCCTGTATTCACCTCAATCAGCACCCTGTACACACCCAACTCTGTGCCCTGTGCACACCCACTCAGCACGCTGTACACACCCCACCCAGCACCTTGCACGCACCCCACTCAACTCCCTGTGTACACCCATCCCAGCACCCTGTGCACACCTCACACAGCATCCTGTACATATCCCACTCAGCATATTGTGCACCCACAGCCGGCATCCTGTATTCACCTGAATCAGTACCGTGTACACACCCTTCTCTGTACCCTGTACACACCCACTCAGCACCCTGTATACACTCTATCCAGCATCCAGTATCCACATCACACATCACCCTGTACACACACAGCCAGCATCGTGTACACACCCCAGCCAGCACCCTGTACACACCCCAATCTACGCCCTGTACTCACCCCGCCAAGCACCCTGTGCACACCGCGCACAGCATCCTGTATTCACCCCAATCAGCACCCTGTACACCCCCCACCCTGCACCCTGTACACACCTGAGTCAGCACCCTGTACACACCTGAGTCAGCACCCTGTACACACCTGAGTCAGCACCCTGTACACACCCGAGTCAGCACCCTGTACACACCCGAGTCAGCACCCTGTACACACCCGAGTCAGCACCCTGTACACACAGTCTCAGCACCCTGTACACACAGTCTCAGCACCCTGTACATAACCCTCCCAGCAATCTGTATACACCCCACCCAGCACACTGTACTCACCCTGCCCAGCAGCCTGTACACACCTCGCCCTGCAGCCTGTACACACCTTGCTCTGCAGCCTGTACACACGCCACACTGCAGCCCGTACACATCTCGCCCTGCAATCTGTACACACTTCTCCCTGCAGTCTGTACACACCTCGCCCTGCAGCCTGTACATACCTTGCCCAGCACCCTGTACACACCCCACCCAGCACCCTGTACACACCCCACCCAGCACCCTGTACACACCTCACCCAGCACCCTGTATACTCCCCACTCAACTCCCTGTACACACCCCACTCAACTCCCTGTACACACCCCACTCAACTCCGTGTACACACCCCACCCTGCACTCTGTGCACACCCCACCCAGCATTCTGTACACACCCCATTCAGCACCTTGTAAACCCACATCCAGCATCCTGTATTCACCCCAATCTGCACCTTGTACACCCACATCCAGCATCCTGTATTCACCCCAATCTGCACCCTGTACATGCCCCACCCTGTACCCTGTACACACCCCACCCAGCACCCTGTACACACCCCACGCAGCACCTTATACATCCGCAGCCAGCACCCTGTATACTCCCCATTCAACTCCCTGTACACGCCCCACTCAACTCCGTGTACACACCCCACCCAGCATTCTGTACACACCCCATCCAGGACCCTGTGCACACTCCATCCAGCACCTTGTGCACACCCCTCTCAGCACCCTGTACACACCCCATCTAGCACCCTGTACACACCCCATCTAGCACCCTGTACACACCCCATCTAGCACCCTGTGCACACCCAACCCAGCACCATGTGCACACACAGCCCAGCACCCTGTATAGACCCCACCCAGCACTCTGTACACACCCCACCCAGCATTCTGTACACACCCCACCCAGCACCCTGTACACACCTCACTCAAATCTCTGTCCACACCCCACCCAGCACCTTTTACACCCACAACCAGCATCCTGTATTCACCCCAATCAGCACCCTATACACACACCACCCTGTACCCTGTACACACCCACTCAGCACCCTATACACACCCTAACCAGCATTCGGTATCTAGACCACACATCCCCCTGTATAGACACAGCCAGCATCCTGTACACATCCCACTCAGCACCATATACACACCCCACCCAGCACCCTGTATAGTCCCCAACCAGCACTCTGTACACACCCCACCCAGCACCCCGTACACACCCTGCCCACCAGCCTGTACACACCCCGTCCAGCACCCTGTACACACCCCGTCCAGCACCCTGTACACACCCCGTCCAGCACCCTGTACACACCCCGTCCAGCACCCTGTACACACCCCGTCCAGCACCCTGTACACACCCCACCCAGCACCCTGTACACACCTTACCCATCATCCTGTACACACACTGCCCAGCTGCCTGTACACAGCCCACCCAGCCACCTGTACACACCCCGCCCAGCAGCCTGTACACACCCCGCCCAGCAGCCTGTACACACCCCGCCCAGCAGCCTGTACACACCCCGCCCAGCAGCCTGTACACACCCCGCCCAGCAGCCTGTACACACCCCGCCCAGCAGCCTGTACACACCCCGCCCAGCAGCCTGTACACACCCCGCCCAGCAGCCTGTACACACCCCGCCCAGCAGTCTGTACACACCCCGCCCAGCAGTCTGTACACACCCCGCCCAGCACCCTGTACACACCCCACCCAGCACCCTGTACACATCCCACCCTGCAGCCTGTACACATCCCACCCTGCAGCCTATACACACCCAAACCAGCAACCTGAACACAGGCCCCCGGCACCATGTACACACACCACTAAACTCCCTATTCACACCCCACTCAACTCCCTGTCCACACCCCACCTAGCACCCTGTGCACACTCCAACCAGCATTCTGTACACACCAGACTCAGCAACTTGTACACCCACAGCCAGCATCCTGTATTCACCTCAATCAGCACCTTGTACACACCCAACTCTGTGCCCTGTGCACACCCACTCAGCACGCTGTACACACCCCACCCAGCACCTTGCACGCACCCCACTCAACTCCCTGAGTACACCCATCCCAGCACCCTGTGCACACCTCACACAGCATCCTGTACATATCCCACTCAGCATATTGTGCACCCACAGCCGGCATCCTGTATTCACCTGAATCAGTACCGTGTACACACCCTTCTCTGTACCCTGTACACACCCACTCAGCACCCTGTATACACTCTATCCAGCATCCAGTATCCACATCACACATCACCCTGTACACACACAGCCAGCATCGTGTACACACCCCAGCCAGCACCCTGTACACACCCCAATCTACGCCCTGTACTCACCCCGCCAAGCACCCTGTGCACACCGCGCACAGCATCCTGTATTCACCCCAATCAGCACCCTGTACACCCCCCACCCTGCACCCTGTACACACCTGAGTCAGCACCCTGTACACACCTGAGTCAGCACCCTGTACACACCCGAGTCAGCACCCTGTACACACCCGAGTCAGCACCCTGTACACACCCGAGTCAGCACCCTGTACACACAGTCTCAGCACCCTGTACACACAGTCTCAGCACCCTGTACACACAGTCTCAGCACCCTGTACATAACCCTCCCAGCAATCTGTATACACCCCACCCAGCACACTGTACTCACCCTGCCCAGCAGCCTGTACACACCTCGCCCTGCAGCCTGTACACACCTTGCTCTGCAGCCTGTACACACGTCACACTGCAGCCCGTACACATCTCGCCCTGCAATCTGTACACACTTCTCCCTGCAGTCTGTACACACCGCGCCCTGCAGCCTGTACATACCTTGCCCAGCACCCTGTACACACCCCACCCAGCACCCTGTACACATCCCACCCAGCACCCTGTACACACCTCACCCAGCACCCTGTATACTCCCCACTCAACTCCCTGTACACACCCCACTCAACTCCCTGTACACACCCCACTCAACTCCGTGTACACACCCCACTCTGCACTCTGTGCACACCCCACCCAGCATTCTGTACACACCCCATTCAGCACCTTGTAAACCCACATCCAGCATCCTGTATTCACCCCAATCTGCACCTTGTACACCCACATCCAGCATCCTGTATTCACCCCAATCTGCACCCTGTACATGCCCCACCCTGTACCCTGTACACACCCCACCCAGCACCCTGTACACACCCCACGCAGCACCTTATACATCCGCAGCCAGCACCCTGTATACTCCCCATTCAACTCCCTGTACACACCCCATCTAGCACCCTGTACACACCCCACCCAGCATTCTGTACACACCCCATCTAGGACCCTGTGCACACTCCATCCAGCACCTTGTGCACACACAGCCCAGCACCCTGTACACAAGCCACCGGGCACCCTGTGCTCACCCAAACCATCACCCTGTTCACACATCAACCAGCAGCCAGTACTCACCCGACCCAGTACACTGTGCACACCCCACGCAGCAGGCTGTACACATCCCATCTCAGTATCCTGTACACATCCCCCCAGCTACACACTGCACACCCCACCCAGCACCGTGTACACACCCTAGCCAGCACCTTGTACACACACAACCCTGTACCTTGTACACATCCCACTCAGCACCCTGTATACACCCCACCCAGCACCTCATAAACACGCCACCCAGCACCCTGTCCACAGCCCACTCAACTCCCTGTACACACCCCACTCAACTCCCTGTACACACCCCAACCAGCACCCTGTACGAACCCAATCTGCACCCTGTACACACTCCATCCAGCGCCCTGTACACACGCACTCAGCACGCTGTACACACCCTGCCCAGCACCCTGTACACACCCCGCCCAGCACCCTGTACACACCCCGCCCAGCACCCTGTACACACCCTGCCCAGCACCCTGCACACACACAGCCAGCTCCATGTAAACACCCCAAGCAGCACCCTGTACACCCTCCGCCCAACACCTTGTACGCAGCCCACTCAGCAGCCTGTTCCCACCCACTCGGATCCCTGTACACACCCCACCCAGCAACCTGTACACACAGACCCGTCACCCTGTACATACCCCACCCAGCACCCTGTACACACCCTACCAAGCATCCTGTATCCACACCACACTTCACCCTGTACACACACACTCAGCACCCTCTGCACACCCCACCCAGCACCCTGTGCACACCCCACCCAGCACCCTGTGCACACCCCACCCAGCACCCTGTGCACACCCCACCCAGCACCCTGTGCACACACCACTCAGCACCCTGTATACACCCCACACAGCACCTCATAAACACGCCACCCAGCACCCTGTACACAGCCCACTCAACTCCCTGTACACACCCCACTCAACTCCCTGTACTCACCCCAACCAGCACCCTGTACAAACGCAAATTAGCATCCTGTACACCCCCCATTCAGCACCTTGTACACCCACATCTAGCATCCTGTATTCACCCCACTCTGCACCCTGTACACTCCCCACCCAGCGCCCTGTACACATGCACTCAGCACGCTGTACACACCCCAACCAGCACCCTGTACACACCCCACTCAACCCTCTGTCCAAACCCAACTCAACTTCTTGTACACACCCCACACTGCACCCTGTACACACCCCACTCAGCACCTTGTACACCCACAGCCAGCATCCTGTAGTCACCCCAATCAGCACCCTGTATACACCCCACCGTGTACCCTGTACACACCCACTCAGCACCCAGTACACACCCTGCCCAGCATCCGGTATCCACACCACACATCACCCTGTACACATACAGCAAGCATCCTGTACACATCCCACTCAGCACCCTGTACACGTCCCACCCAGGACACTGTACAGAGAGACACAGCACCCTGTACACACCTCACCCAGCATCCTGTATACAACCCACCCAACTCCTCCGTGTGCACACCCCAGCCAGCACTCTGTGCACACCCAACCCAGCATTCTGTACACACCCCACTCAGCAGCTTTACACCCACAGCCAGCATCCCGTATTCACCCCAATCAGCACCCTGTACACACCCCACTCAGTACCCTGTACACACCCCACTCAGTACCCTGTACACACCCTACCCTGTACCCTGTACCCTGTACACACTCCACTCAGCACCCTGTACACACCCTACCCAGCATCCTGTATCCACACCACACTTCACCCTGTACACACACACTCAGCACCCTCTGCACACCGTCCCCAGCACACTGTACACACCCCACCCAGCACCCTGTGCAAACCCACCAAGCATCCTGTGCACACCCCACCCAGCACCGTATACACAAACCCCCCAGTACCTTAGTACAATTCACCGTAGCACCCGGTACACACACTTCACCCTGTACACACACACTCAGCACCCTCAGCACCTTGTACACACAGCACCCAGCACCCTGTGCACACTCCACCCAACATCCGGTGCACACCCCTCCCAGCACCCGGCGCAAACCCCTCCCAGCAACCTGTGCACACCCAACCCAGCACCATGTGCACACCCCGCCCAGCACCCTGTACACACACAGCCAGCTCCATGTAAACACCCCAAGCAGCACCCTGTACACCCTCCGCCCAACACCCTGTACGCAGCCCACTCAGCAGCCTGTTCCCACCCACTCGGAACCCTGTACACACCCCACCCAGCAACCTGTACACACAGACCCATCACCCTGTACATACCCCACCCAGCACCCTGTACACACCCTACCAAGCATCCTGTATCCACACCACACTTCACCCTGTACACACACACTCAGCACCCTCTGCACACCCCACCCAGCACGATGTGCACACCCCACCCAGCACAATGTGCACACCCCAACCAGCACCCTGTACACACCCCACCCAGCACCCTGTGCACACCCCACCCAGCAAACTGTGCACACCCCACCCAGCACCCTGTACACACCCCACCCAGCACCCTGTGCACACCCCATCCAGGGCCCTGTACACAGCCCACTCAACTCCCTGTACACACCCCGCTCAACTCCCTGTACTCACCCCATCCAGCACCCTGTGCACACCCCTCCCAGTACCCTGTACACACCCCATCCAGCACCCTGTGCACACCCAACCGAGCACCCTGTACACACCACACCTAGAACATTGTACACCCCACCCAGCACCCTGTGCTCAGCAAAACCATTACCCTGTTCACACATCAACCAGCAGCCAGTACTCACCCGACCCAGTAAACTGTGCACACCCCACGCAGCACGCTGTACACATCCCATTCAGCAACCTGTACACGCCCCCCAGCTACACACTGCACACCCCACCCAGCACCCTGTACACACCCTAGCCAGCACCTTGTACACACACAACCCAGCAGCTTGTACACATCCCACTCAGCACCCTGTATATACCCCACCCAGCTCCTCATACACACGCCACCCAGCACCCTGTACACAGCCCACTCAACTCCCTGTACAGACCCCACTCAACTCCCTGTACTCACCCCAACCAGCACCCTGTACACACTGAAAACAGCATCCTGTACACCCCCATTCAGCACCTTGTACACCCACATCCAGCATCCTGTATTCACCCCAATCTGCACCATGTACACACCCCACCCAGCACCCTGTACACACGTACTCAGCACGCTGTACACACCCCACCCAGCACCCTGTATACACCCCACTCAACCCTCTGTACCAACCCAACTCCCTGTACACACCCCACTAAGCACCCTGTATACACCCCACTTCGTGTACACACCCCAGCCAGCACTCAGTGCACACCCCACACAGCATTCTGTACACGCCCCGCTCAGCAGCTTGTACACCCACAGTCAGCATGCCGTATTCACCCCAATTAACACCCTGTACACACCCCACCCTGTATCCTGTACACTCCCCACTCAGTACCCTGTACACACCCTACCCAGCATCCTGTATCCACACCACACTTCACCCTGTACACACACACTCAGCACCCTCTGCACACCCCACCCAGCACCCTGTGCACACCCCACCCAGCACCCTGTGCACACCCCACCCAGCACCCTGTGCACACACCACTCAGCACCCTGTATACACCCCACACAGCACCTCATAAACACGCCACCCAGCACCCTGTACACAGCCCACTCAACTCCCTGTACACACCCCACTCAACTCCCTGTACTCACCCCAACCAGCACCCTGTACAAACGCAAATTAGCATCCTGTACACCCCCCACTCAGCACCTTGTACACCCACATCTAGCATCCTGTATTCACCCCAATCTGCACCCTGTACACTCCCCACCCAGCGCCCTGTACACATGCACTCAGCACGCTGTACACACCCCAACCAGCACCCTGTACACACCCCACTCAACCCTCTGTCCAAACCCAACTCAACTTCTTGTACACACCCCACACTGCACCCTGTACACACCCCACTCAGCACCTTGTACACCCACAGCCAGCATCCTGTAGTCACCCCAATCAGCACCCTGTATACACCCCACCGTGTACCCTGTACACACCCACTCAGCACCCAGTACACACCCTGCCCAGCATCCGGTATCCACACCACACATCACCCTGTACACATACAGCAAGCATCCTGTACACATCCCACTCAGCACCCTGTACACGTCCCACCCAGGACACTGTACAGAGAGACACAGCACCCTGTACACACCTCACCCAGCACCCTGTATACAACCCACCCAACTCCTCCGTGTGCACACCCCAGCCAGCACTCTGTGCACACCCAACCCAGCATTCTGTACACACCCCACTCAGCAGCTTTACACCCACAGCCAGCATCCCGTATTCACCCCAATCAGCACCCTGTACACACCCCACTCAGTACCCTGTACACACCCTACCCTGTACCCTGTACACACTCCACTCAGCACCCTGTACACACCCTACCCAGCATCCTGTATCCACACCACACTTCACCCTGTACACACACACTCAGCACCCTCTGCACACCGTCCCCAGCACACTGTACACACCCCACCCAGCACCCTGTGCAAACCCACCAAGCATCCTGTGCACACCCCACCCAGCACCGTATACACAAACCCCCCAGTACCTTAGTACAATTCACCGTAGCACCCGGTACACACACCACCCAGCACCTTGTACACACAGCACCCAGCACCCTGTGCACACTCCACCCAACATCCGGTGCACACCCCTCCCAGCACCCGGCGCAAACCCCTCCCAGCAACCTGTGCACACCCAACCCAGCACCATGTGCACACCCCGCCCAGCACCCTGTACACACACAGCCAGCTCCATGTAAACACCCCAAGCAGCACCCTGTACACCCTCCGCCCAACACCCTGTACGCAGCCCACTCAGCAGCCTGTTCCCACCCACTCGGAACCCTGTACACACCCCACCCAGCAACCTGTACACACAGACCCATCACCCTGTACATACCCCACCCAGCACCCTGTACACACCCTACCAAGCATCCTGTATCCACACCACACTTCACCCTGTACACACACACTCAGCACCCTCTGCACACCCCACCCAGCACGATGTGCACACCCCACCCAGCACAATGTGCACACCCCAACCAGCACCCTGTACACACCCCACCCAGCACCCTGTGCACACCCCACCCAGCAAACTGTGCACACCCCACCCAGCACCCTGTACACACCCCACCCAGCACCCTGTGCACACCCCATCCAGGGCCCTGTACACAGCCCACTCAACTCCCTGTACACACCCCGCTCAACTCCCTGTACTCACCCCATCCAGCACCCTGTGCACACCCCATCCAGCACCCTGTGCACACCCCTCCCAGTACCCTGTACACACCCCATCCAGCACCCTGTGCACACCCAACCGAGCACCCTGTACACACCACACCTAGAACATTGTACACCCCACCCAGCACCCTGTGCTCAGCAAAACCATTACCCTGTTCACACATCAACCAGCAGCCAGTACTCACCCGACCCAGTAAACTGTGCACACCCCACGCAGCACGCTGTACACATCCCATTCAGCAACCTGTACACGCCCCCCAGCTACACACTGCACACCCCACCCAGCACCCTGTACACACCCTAGCCAGCACCTTGTACACACACAACCCAGCAGCTTGTACACATCCCACTCAGCACCCTGTATATACCCCACCCAGCTCCTCATACACACGCCACCCAGCACCCTGTACACAGCCCACTCAACTCCCTGTACAGACCCCACTCAACTCCCTGTACTCACCCCAACCAGCACCCTGTACACACCCAAAACAGCATCCTGTACACCCCCATTCAGCACCTTGTACACCCACATCCAGCATCCTGTATTCACCCCAATCTGCACCATGTACACACCCCACCCAGCACCCTGTACACACGTACTCAGCACGCTGTACACACCCCACCCAGCACCCTGTATACACCCCACTCAACCCTCTGTACCAACCCAACTCCCTGTACACACCCCACTAAGCACCCTGTATACACCCCACTTCGTGTACACACCCCAGCCAGCACTCAGTGCACACCCCACACAGCATTCTGTACACGCCCCGCTCAGCAGCTTGTACACCCACAGTCAGCATGCCGTATTCACCCCAATTAACACCCTGTACACACCCCACCCTGTACCCTGTACACTCCCCACTCAGTACCCTGTACACACCCTACCCAGCATCCTGTATCCACACCACACTTCACCCTGTACACACACACTCAGCACCCTCTGCACATCGTACCCAGCACACTGTGCACACCCCACCCAGCACCCTGTGCAAACCCACCCTGCACCCTGTGCTCACCCAAACCATCACCCTGTTCACACATCACCCAGCAGCCAGTACTCACCCAACCCAGTACACTGTGCACACCCCACGTAGCACGCTGTACACATCCCCATCAGCATCCTGTACATGCCGCAACCAGCAACACACTACACACACCACCCAGCACCCAGCAGAGAGCCCAACCAGCACCCTGCACTCCCCACCCAGTACCTTGGACATGTCCCACCCAGCATCCTGTACACACCCCACATAGGACACTGTGCACAACTCTCCCAGCACCCTATGCACACCTGACCCAGCACCCTGTGCATACCCAACCCAGAACCCTGTACACACCACACCTCGAACATTGTACACCCTGTGCTTACCCAAACCATCACCCTGTACACACATCACTCAGCATCCAGGACTCACCCAACACAGCACCCTGTACACACCCCACCCAGCACCCTGTACACACCCCACCCCGCAGCCCGTACACACCCTGCCCAGCAGCCTGTACACACCTTGCCCAGCAACCTGTACACATCCCACCCTGCAGCCTGTACTCAACCAAACCAGCAGCCTGTACTCAACCAAACCAGCAGCCTGTACACAGCCCCCCGGCACACTGTACACATCCCACTAAACTCCCTGTACACACCCCACTCAACTCCCTGTCCACACCCCACCCAGTACCATGTGCACACTCCACCCAGCATTCTGTTTTCACCCCACTCAGCAACTTGTACACCTACAGCCAGCATCCTGTATTCACCCCAATCAGCACCCTGTACACACCCCACCCTGTACCTTGTACACACCCGACACAGCACCCTGTACATGCCCCATCCAGCACCCTGTACACACAGACCCAGCACCCTGTACACACCCCAGCCTGTACCTTGTACACACCCTACTCAACATCCTGTACACACCCCACCCAGCACCCTGTACACATCCTAACCAGCACCTTGTACACACACAACCCAGCACCTTGTACGCATCCCATCCAGCACCCTATGCACACTCAACCGAGCACCCTGTACACATCACACCTAGAACATTGTACACACCCCACCGGGCACCCTGTGCTCACCCAAACCATCACCCTGTACAATCGTCACCCAGCAGCCAGTACTCACCCGACCCAGTAAACTGTGCGCACCCCGCGCAGCACACTGTACACACCCCATTCAGCATCCTGTACAAGCCCCCCCTAGCTACACACTGCACACCCCACCCAGCACCCAGTATACACCCTAGCCAGCACCTCATACACACGCCACCCAGCAGCCTGTACACAGCCCACTCTACTCCCTGTACACACCCCAACCAGCACCCTGTACACACCCAAAACAGCATCCTGTACACCCCCCACTCAGCACCTTGTACACCCACATCCAGCCTCCTGTATTCACCCCAATCAGCACCCTGTACACACCCCACCCAGCACCCTGTACACACGCACTCAGCACGCTGTAGCCAACCCACCCAGCACGCTGTACACACCCCACTCAACCCTCTGTACAAACCCAACTCAACTCCCTGTACATACCCCACCCTGCACCCTGTACACACCCCACCCTGCACCCTGTACACACCCCACTCAGCACCTTGTACACCCACAGCCAGCATGCTGTATTCACCCCAATCAGCACCCTGTACACACCCAAACCTGTGCCCAGGGCACACCCATTCAGCATGCTGTACACACCCCACCCAGCAGCCTGTACACACCCCACTCAACTCCCTGTACACACCCCACTCAACTCCCTGTACACAACCCACCCAGCACCCTATACGCAAACCACCCAGCACCTTAGTACACTTCACCCCGGGTCCCCGCAGCGCCTGGTACACACACCACCCAGCACCTTGTACAAATAGCACCCAGCACCCTGTGCACACCCCACCCAGCACCCTGTGCACACCCCACCCAGCACCTTGTGCACACCCCACCCAGCTACCTGTGCACACCCCTCCCAGCACCCTGTGCACACCCCTCCCAGCACCCTGTGCACACCCCTCCCAGCACCCTGTGCACACCCCTCCCAGCACCCTGTGCACACCCCTCCCAGCACCCTGTGCACACCCCTCCCAGCACCATGTGCACACCCAACCCAGCACCATGTGCACACACAACCCAGCACCCTGTACACACCACTCCTCGAAAATTGTACACAGCCCACCGGGCACCCTGTGCTCACCCAAACCATCACCCTGTTCACACATCACCCAGCAGCCAGTACTCACCCAACCCAGTACACTGTGCACACCCCGCGTAGCACGCTATACACATCCTACTCAGCATCCTGTACATGCCGCACCCAGCAACACACTGCACACACCACCCAGCAGAGAGCCCAACCAGCACCCTGCACTCCCCACCCAGGACCTTGGACACGCCCCACCCGGCACCCTGTACACACCCCACACAGGACACTGTGCACAACACTCCCAGCCACCTTTACACACCTGACCTAGCACTCTGTACATACCCTGCCCAGCACCCTGCACATACACAGCCAACACCCTGTAAACACCCCAAGCAGCACCCTGTACACACCCCACCCAGCACCCTGTACGCATCCCACTCAGCAGCCTGTTCCCACCCACTCGGAACCCTGTACACACCCCACCCAGCAACCTGTACCCACAGACCCATCACCCTGTACATACCCCACACAGCACCCTGTATACCCCCCACCCAGCACTTCATACACACCCTGCTCAGCAGCCTGTACAAACCTTACACACCGCATCCAGCACCCTGTACACACCCCATCAAGGACCTTGTGCACACCCCACCCAGAACCCTGTACACACCCAAACCTGTGCCCAGGGCACACCCACTCAGCACGCTGTACACACCCCACCCAGCAGCCTGTACACACCCCACTCAACTCCCTGTACACAACCCACTCAACTCCCTGTACACAATCCACCCAGCACCCTGTGCACACCTCACACAGCACCCTGTACACACCCCACTCAGCATCTTGTGCACCCACAGCCAGCATCCTGTATACAGGATGGGCATCTGAGTTCAGACTGGGATTAGTAAAGGATGGTGATCAGAGCTGAGACTGTGGTTAGTACAGGATTTGTTTGAGAGCTGAGAATGGGTTTAGTACAGGATGGTAATCTGAGCTGATACTGGTGTTAGTACAGGATGTGGATCAGAGATGAGACTGGGGTTAATACAGGATGGGGATCAGAGTTGAGACTGGGGTTAGTAAAGAATGGAAATCAGAGCAGAGGCTGGGTTGAGTATAGGATGGGGATCAGAGCTGAGATTAGGTGAGTACAGAATGGGCATCAGAGTTGAGACTTGGTTAGTACAGGATGGGGATTAGAGCAGAGGCTGGGGTTAGTACAGGATTGAGAACAGAGCAGAGATTGGGGTTAGAACAGAATGGGGATCTGAGCTGAGACTGGGTTAGTACAGGATGGGTATCAGAGCTGAGTCTTCGTTAGTGCAGGATGGGCATCAGAGCAGAGACTGCAGTTAGTACAGGATGGGGATCAGACCTGAGACTGGGTTAGTACAGGATGGGGATCAGAGTTGAGACTTGGTTAGTACAGGATGGGGATCAGAGCTGAGACTGGGGTTAGTACAGGATGGAGATCAGAGCAGACACTGGGGTTAGTACAGGATGGAGATGAGAGCAGAGACTGGGGTTAGTACAGGATGGGGATCAGAGCTGAGACTTCGTTAGTACAGGATGGAAATCAGAGCCGAGACTGGGGTAAGTACAGGATGGGGATCAGAACTGAGACTTGGGTTTGTACAGTATGGAGATCAGAGCAGAGGCTGGGGTTAGTACAGGTTGGATATCAGAGCTGAGACTGGGGTTAGTACAAAATGGGGATTAGAGCTGAGACTGGGTTAGTACAGGATGGGGAGCAGAGTTGAGACTTGGTTAGTACAGGATGGGTATCAGAGCTGAGTCTTCGTTAGTACAGGATGGGTATCAGAGCTGAGTCTTCGTTAGTACAGGATGGGGATCAGAGCAGAGCCTGGGGTTAGTACAGGATGGGGATCAGAGCTGAGACTGGGTTAGTACAGGATGGGGATCAGAGTTGAGACTTGGTTAGTACAGGATGGGGATCAGAGCTCAGACTGTGTTAGTACAGGATGGGGATCAGAGCTGAGACTGGGGTTAGTACAGGATGGAGATCAAAGCAGAGACTGTGGTTAGTACAGGACGGGGTTCAGAGCTGAGTCTCGGTTAGTACAGGACGGGGGATCAGAGCTGAGACTGGAGTTAGTTCAGGACCGGGATCAGAGATGAGACTGGGGTTAGAACAGGATGGAGATCAGAGCAGAGACTGGGGTTAGTACAGGATGGAGATGAGAGCAGAGACTGGGGTTAGTACAGGATGGGGATCAGAGCTGAGACTTCGTTAGTACAGGATGGGGATCAGAGCTGAGACTGAGTTTAGTACAGGATGGGGATCAGAGCTGAGACTGGGATTAGTACAGGATGGAGATCAGAGCAGAGACTGGGGTTTGTAAAGGATGGAAATCAGAGCCGTGACTGGGGTTAGTACAGGATGGGGATCAGATCTGAGACAAGTTTAGTACAGGATGGGGATCAGAGTTGAGACTGGGGTTAGTACAGAATGGTGATCAGAGCTGAGACTGGGGTTAGTACAGAATGGGGAAAAGAGCTGAGATTGGGGTTAGTACAGGATATATATCAGAGCCGAGACTGGGGTTAGTACAGAATGGGGATCAGAGCTGAGACTGGGTTAGTACAGGATGGGGAGCAGAGCTGAGACTTGGTTAGTACAGGATGGGCATCTGAGTTCAGACTGGGATTAGTAAAGGATGGTGATCAGAGCTGAGACTGTGGTTAGTACAGGATTTGTTTGAGAGCTGAGAATGGGTTTAGTACAGGATGGTAATCTGAGCTGATACTGGTGTTAGTACAGGATGTGGATCAGAGATGAGACTGGGGTTAATACAGGATGGGGATCAGAGTTGAGACTGGGGTTAGTAAAGAATGGAAATCAGAGCAGAGGCTGGGTTGAGTATAGGATGGGGATCAGAGCTGAGATTAGGTGAGTACAGAATGGGCATCAGAGTTGAGACTTGGTTAGTACAGGATGGGGATTAGAGCAGAGGCTGGGGTTAGTACAGGATTGAGAACAGAGCAGAGATTGGGGTTAGAACAGAATGGGGATCTGAGCTGAGACTGGGTTAGTACAGGATGGGTATCAGAGCTGAGTCTTCGTTAGTGCAGGATGGGCATCAGAGCAGAGACTGCAGTTAGTACAGGATGGGGATCAGACCTGAGACTGGGTTAGTACAGGATGGGGATCAGAGTTGAGACTTGGTTAGTACAGGATGGGGATCAGAGCTGAGACTGGGGTTAGTACAGGATGGAGATCAGAGCAGACACTGGGGTTAGTACAGGATGGAGATGAGAGCAGAGACTGGGGTTAGTACAGGATGGGGATCAGAGCTGAGACTTCGTTAGTACAGGATGGAAATCAGAGCCGAGACTGGGGTAAGTACAGGATGGGGATCAGAACTGAGACTTGGGTTTGTACAGTATGGAGATCAGAGCAGAGGCTGGGGTTAGTACAGGTTGGATATCAGAGCTGAGACTGGGGTTAGTACAAAATGGGGATTAGAGCTGAGACTGGGTTAGTACAGGATGGGGAGCAGAGCTGAGACTTGGTTAGTACAGGATGGGAATCTGAGTTCAGACTGGGATTAGTAAAGGATGGTCATCAGAGCTGAGACTGTGGTTAGTACAGGATGGGATTGTGAGCTGAGACTGCGGTTATTACAGGATGGGAATCAGAGCTGAGACTGTGGTTAGTACTGGACGGGGATCAGAGCAGAGACCGGGTTAGTACAGAATGGGGATAAGAGTTGAGATTAGGTTAGTACAGGCTGGGGATCAGAGCTCAGACTAGGTTAGTACAGGATGGGTATCAGAGCTGAGACTGGGGTTTGTACAGGATGGAGATCAGAGCAGATACTGGGGTTTGTACATGATGGGGATCAGAGCTGAGACTGGGTTAATACAGGATGGGGATCAGAGCTGAGACTAGTTTATTACAGGATGGGGATCAGAGTTGAGACTGGCGTTAGTACAGGATGGGGATTTCGAACTGAGCCTGGGTTAGTACAGGATGGGGATCAGAGCTGAGACTGGGTTTAGTACAGGATGGTGATCTGAGCTGATTGCTTTTAGTACAGGATGGGGATCAGTGCTGAGATTGGGGTTAGTACTGGATGGGGATCAGAGCTGAGACTGGGGTTCGTTAAGAATGGAGATCAGAGCAGAGACTGGGGTGAGTTTAGGATGGGGATCAGAGCTGAGATTAGGTTAGTGCAGATTGAGGTTCAGAGTTTTGACTTGGTTAGTACAGGATGGGGATTAGAGCAGAGGCTGGGTTTAGTACAGGATGGAGATCAGAGCAGAGATTGGGTTTAGTACAGAATAGGGATCAGAGCTGAGACTGGGTTCGTACAGGATGGGGAGCAGAGCTGAGACTTGGTTAGTACAGGATGGTGATCAGTTCTGAGACAAGGTTAGTTCAAGACGGGGATCAAAGCTGAGACTCGGTTAGTACAGAATGAGGATCAGAGCTGAGACTGGGATTAGTACAGGATGTGGATCAGAGGTGAGTTTAGGTTAGTACAGGATGGGGATCAGAGCAGAGACTGGGGTTAGCACAGGATGGGGATCAGAGCTGAGACTGGGGTTAGTACAGGATGGAGATCGAAGCAGAGACTGTGGTTAGTACAGGCCGGGGATCAGAGCTGAGTCTCGGTTAGTACAGGACGGGGATCAGAGCTGAGACTGGAGTTAGTTCAGGATAGGGATCAGAGATGTGACTGGGGTTAGAACAGGATGGAGATCAGAGCAGAGACTGGGGTTAGTACAAGATGGAGATGAGAGCAGAGACTGGGGTTAGTACAGGATGGGGATCAGAGCTGAGACTTCGTTAGTACAGGATTGGGATCAGAGCTGAGACTGAGTTTAGTACAGGATGGGGATCAGAGCTGAGACTGGGGTTAGTACAGGATGGAGATCAGAGCAGAGACTGGGGTTTGTAAAGGATGGAAATCAGAGCCGAGACTGGGGTTAGTACAGGATGGGGATCAGATCTGAGACAAGTTTAGTACAGGATGGGGATCAGAGTTGAGACTGGGGTTAGTACAGAATGGTGATCAGAGCTGAGACTGGGGTTAGTACAGGATGGGGAAAAGAGCTGAGATTGGGGTTAGTACAGGATGGATATCAGAGCTAAGACTGGGGTTAGTACAGAATGGGGATCAGAGCTGAGACTGGGTTAGTACAGGATGGGGAGCAGAGCTGAGACTTGGTTAGTACAGGATGTTCATCTGAGTTCAGACTGGGATTAGTAAAGGATGGTGATCAGAGCTGAGACTGTGGTTAGTACAGGATTTGTTTGAGAGCTGAGAATGGGTTTAGTACAGGATGGTAATCTGAGCTGATACTGGTGTTAGTACAGGATGTGGATCAGAGATGAGACTGGGGTTAATACAGGATGGGGATCAGAGTTGAGACTGGGGTTAGTAAAGAATGGAAATCAGAGCAGAGGCTGGGTTGAGTATAGGATGGGGATCAGAGCTGAGATTAGGTGAGTACAGAATGGGCATCAGAGTTGAGACTTGGTTAGTACAGGATGGGGATTAGAGCAGAGGCTGGGGTTAGTACAGGATTGAGAACAGAGCAGAGATTGGGGTTAGAACAGAATGGGGATCTGAGCTGAGACTGGGTTAGTACAGGATGGGTATCAGAGCTGAGTCTTCGTTAGTGCAGGATGGGCATCAGAGCAGAGACTGCAGTTAGTACAGGATGGGGATCAGACCTGAGACTGGGTTAGTACAGGATGGGGATCAGAGTTGAGACTTGGTTAGTACAGGATGGGGATCAGAGCTGAGACTGGGGTTAGTACAGGATGGAGATCAGAGCAGACACTGGGGTTAGTACAGGATGGAGAAGAGAGCAGAGACTGGGGTTAGTACAGGATGGGGATCAGAGCTGAGACTTCGTTAGTACAGGATGGAAATCAGAGCCGAGACTGGGGTAAGTACAGGATGGGGATCAGAACTGAGACTTGGGTTTGTACAGTATGGAGATCAGAGCAGAGGCTGGGGTTAGTACATGTTGGATATCAGAGCTGAGACTGGGGTTAGTACAAAATGGGGATTAGAGCTGAGACTGGGTTAGTACAGGATGGGGAGCAGAGTTGAGACTTGGTTAGTACAGGATGGGTATCAGAGCTGAGTCTTCGTTAGTACAGGATGGGTATCAGAGCTGAGTCTTCGTTAGTACAGGATGGGGATCAGAGCAGAGCCTGGGGTTAGTACAGGATGGGGATCAGAGCTGAGACTGGGTTAGTACAGGATGGGGATCAGAGTTGAGACTTGGTTAGTACAGGATGGGGATCAGAGCTCAGACTGTGTTAGTACAGGATGGGGATCAGAGCTGAGACTGGGGTTAGTACAGGATGGAGATCGAAGCAGAGACTGTGGTTAGTACAGGCCGGGGATCAGAGCTGAGTCTCGGTTAGTACAGGACGGGGATCAGAGCTGAGACTGGAGTTAGTTCAGGATAGGGATCAGAGATGTGACTGGGGTTAGAACAGGATGGAGATCAGAGCAGAGACTGGGGTTAGTACAAGATGGAGATGAGAGCAGAGACTGGGGTTAGTACAGGATGGGGATCAGAGCTGAGACTTCGTTAGTACAGGATTGGGATCAGAGCTGAGACTGAGTTTAGTACAGGATGGGGATCAGAGCTGAGACTGGGGTTAGTACAGGATGGAGATCAGAGCAGAGACTGGGGTTTGTAAAGGATGGAAATCAGAGCCGAGACTGGGGTTAGTACAGGATGGGGATCAGATCTGAGACAAGTTTAGTACAGGATGGGGATCAGAGTTGAGACTGGGGTTAGTATAGGATGGTGATCAGAGCTGAGACTGGGGTTAGTACAGGATGGAGATCAGAGCATAGATTGGGGTTAGTACAGGATGGGGATCAGAGCTGAAACTGGGGTTAGTACAGGATGGGGATGAGAGCTGAGACTGGGTTAGTACAGGATGGGGAGCAGAGCTGAGACTTGGTTAGTACAGGATGTTCATCTGAGTTCAGACTGGGATTAGTAAAGGATGGTGATCAGAGCTGAGACTGTGGTTAGTACAGGATTTGTTTGAGAGCTGAGACTGCGGTTATTACAGGATGGGGATCAGAGCTGAGACTGTGGTTAGTACAGGATGGAGATCAGAGCAGAGACTGGGTTTAGTACAGGATGGGGATCAGAGTTGAGACTAGGTTAGTACAGGATGGGGATCAGAGTTGCGACTAGGTAAGTACAGGATGGGGATCAGTTTTGAGTGTAGGTTATTACAGGATGGGGATCAGAGCTGAGACTTGGTTAGTACAGGATGAGGATCAGAGCTGAGACTGTGGATAGTACAGGATGTGGATCAGAGCTGAGAGTAGGTTAGTATATGATGGCGATCAGAGATGAGACTGGGTTAGTACAGGACGGGGATCAGAGCTGATATTAGGTTAAGTACAGGACGAGGATCAGAGTTGTGACTTGGTTAGGACAGGATGGAGTTCAGAGGTGATAATAGTTTAGTACATGATGGGGAAAAGAGTTGAGACTAGGTTAGTACAGTATGGGGATCGGAACTGAGACTAGGTTAGTACAGGATGGGGATCAGAGCTGAGAGTTGGTTAGTACAGAATGGGGATCAGAGCTGAGACTCGGTAAGTACAGGATGGGGATCAGAGTTGAGAGTAGGTTATTACAGGTTGGGAATCAGAGCTGAGACTTATTTAGTACAGGGTGGGGATCAGAGTTGAGACTGGGTTAGTACAGGATTACGATCAGAGCTGAGACTCGGTTAGTACAGGATGAGGATCAGAGCTGAGACTGGGGATAGTACAGGATGTGGATCAGAGCTGAGTCTTGGTTAGTACAGGATTGGAATCAGAGCTGACACTGGCGTTCGTACAGGAAGGGGATCAGAGATGAGACTGGGCTTAGTACAGGATGGAGATCAGAGCAGAGACTGGGGTTAGTACAGGATGGGGATAAGAGTTGAGACTTGGTTAGTACAGGCTGGGGATCAGAGCTCAGACTAGGTTAGTACAGGATGGGTATCAGAGCTGAGACTTGGTTAGTACAGGATAGGGATCAGAGCTGAGACTGGGGTTAGTACAGGCTGGGGATCAGAGCTGAGACTGGGGTGAGTACAGGATGGAGATCAGAGCAGAGACTGGGGTTTGTACAGGATGGAGATCAGAGCAGATACTGGGGTTTGTACAGGATGGGGATCAGAGCTGAGACTGGGTTAGTACAGGATGGGGATCAGAGCTGAGACTAGTTTATTACAGGATGGGGATCAGAGTTGAGACTGGCGTTAGTACAGGATGGGGATTTCGAGCTGAGACTGGGTTAGTACAGGATGGGGATCAGAGCTGAGACTGGTTTTAGTACAGGATGGTGATCAGAGCTGATTGCTTTTAGTACAGGATGGGGATCAGAGCTGAGATTGGGGTTAGTACTGGATGGGGATCAGAGCTGAGACTGGGGTTCGTAATGAATGGAGATCAGAGCAGAGACTGGGGTGAGTATAGGATGGGGATCAGAGCTGAGATTAGGTTAGTGCAGATTGGGGATCAGAGTTGGGAATTGGTTAGTACAGGATGGGGATTAGAGCAGAGGATGGGTTTAGTACAGGATGGAGATCAGAGCAGAGATTGGGGTTAGTACAGAATGGGATCAGATCTGACACTGGGTTAGTACAGGCTGGGGATCAGAGCTCAGACTAGGTTAGTACAGGATGGGTATCAGAGCTGAGACTTGGTTAGTACAGGATAGGGATCAGAGCTGAGACTGGGGTTAGTACAGGCTGGGGATCAGAGCTGAGACTGGGGTGAGTACAGGATGGAGATCAGAGCAGAGACTGGGGTTTGTACAGGATGGAGATCAGAGCAGATACTGGGGTTTGTACAGGATGGGGATCAGAGCTGAGACTGGGTTAGTACAGGATGGGGATCAGAGCTGAGACTAGTTTATTACAGGATGGGGATCAGAGTTGAGACTGGCGTTAGTACAGGATGGGGATTTCGAGCTGAGACTGGGTTAGTACAGGATGGGGATCAGAGCTGAGACTGGTTTTAGTACAGGATGGTGATCAGAGCTGATTGCTTTTAGTACAGGATGGGGATCAGAGCTGAGATTGGGGTTAGTACTGGATGGGGATCAGAGCTGAGACTGGGGTTCGTAATGAATGGAGATCAGAGCAGAGACTGGGGTGAGTATAGGATGGGGATCAGAGCTGAGATTAGGTTAGTGCAGATTGGGGATCAGAGTTGGGAATTGGTTAGTACAGGATGGGGATTAGAGCAGAGGATGGGTTTAGTACAGGATGGAGATCAGAGCAGAGATTGGGGTTAGTACAGAATGGGATCAGATCTGACACTGGGTTAGTACAGGATGGAGATCAGAGCAGAGACTGCGGTTAGTACTGGATGGGGATGAGAGCTGAAAGTAGGTTAGTACAGGATGGGGTTCAGAGTTGTAACTTGGTTAGTTCAGGATGGGGATTAGAGCTGAGACTGGGGTTCGTAATGAATGGAGATCAGAGCAGAGACTGGGGTGAGTATAGGATGGGGATCAGAGCTGAGATCAGGTTAGTGCAGATTGGGGATCAGAGTTGGGAATTGGTTAGTACAGGATGGGGATCAGAGCAGAGACTGGGGTTAGTACAGAATGGGGATTAGAGCTGAGACTGGGTTAGTACAGGATGATAATCTGAGCTGATACTGGTGTTAGTACAGGATGTGGATCAGAGATGAGACTGGGGTTAATACAGGATGGGGATCAGAGCTGAGACTGGGGTAGGAAAGAATGGAAATCAGAGCAGAGGCTGGGTTGAGTATAGGATGGGGATCAGAGCTGAGATTAGGTGAGTACAGAATGGGCATCAGAGTTGAGACTTGGTTAGTACAGGATGGGGATTAGAGCAGAGGCTGGGGTTAGTACAGGATTGAGAACAGAGCAGAGATTGGGGTTAGAACAGAATGGGGATCTGAGCTGAGACTGGGTTAGTACAGGATGGGTATCAGAGCTGAGTCTTCGTTAGTGCAGGATGGGCATCAGAGCAGAGACTGCAGTTAGTACAGGATGGGGATCAGACCTGAGACTGGGTTAGTACAGGATGGGGATCAGAGTTGAGACTTGGTTAGTACAGGATGGGGATCAGAGCTGAGACTGGGGTTAGTACAGGATGGAGATCAGAGCAGACACTGGGGTTAGTACAGGATGGAGATGAGAGCAGAGACTGGGGTTAGTACAGGATGGGGATCAGAGCTGAGACTTCGTTAGTACAGGATGGAAATCAGAGCCGAGACTGGGGTAAGTACAGGATGGGGATCAGAACTGAGACTTGGGTTTGTACAGTATGGAGATCAGAGCAGAGGCTGGGGTTAGTACAGGTTGGATATCAGAGCTGAGACTGGGGTTAGTACAAAATGGGGATTAGAGCTGAGACTGGGTTAGTACAGGATGGGGAGCAGAGCTGAGACTTGGTTAGTACAGGATGGGAATCTGAATTCAGACTGGGATTAGTAAAGGATGGTCATCAGAGCTGAGACTGTGGTTAGTACAGGATGGGATTGTGAGCTGAGACTGCGGTTATTACAGGATGGGAATCAGAGCTGAGACTGTGGTTAGTACAGGATGGAGATCAGAGCAGAGACTGGGTTTAGTACTGGACGGGGATCAGAGCAGAGACCGGGTTAGTACAGAATGGGGATAAGAGTTGAGATTAGGTTAGTACAGGCTGGGGATCAGAGCTCAGACTAGGTTAGTACAGGATGGGTATCAGAGCTGAGACTGGGGTTTGTACAGGATGGAGATCAGAGCAGAGACTGGGGTTTGTACAGGATGGAGATCAGAGCAGATACTGGGGTTTGTACATGATGGGGATCAGAGCTGAGACTGGGTTAATACAGGATGGGGATCAGAGCTGAGACTAGTTTATTACAGGATGGGGATCAGAGTTGAGACTGGCGTTAGTACAGGATGGGGATTTCGAACTGAGCCTGGGTTAGTACAGGATGGGGATCAGAGCTGAGACTGGGTTTAGTACAGGATGGTGATCTGAGCTGATTGCTTTTAGTACAGGATGGGGATCAGTGCTGAGATTGGGGTTAGTACTGGATGGGGATCAGAGCTGAGACTGGGGTTTGTAAAGGATGGAAATCAGAGCCGAGACTGGGGTTAGTACAGGATGGGGATCAGATCTGAGACAAGTTTAGTACAGGATGGGGATCAGAGTTGAGACTGGGGTTAGTACAGAATGGTGATCAGAGCTGAGACTGGGGTTAGTACAGGATGGGGAAAAGAGCTGAGATTGGGGTTAGTACAGGATGGATATCAGAGCTAAGACTGGGGTTAGTACAGAATGGGGATCAGAGCTGAGACTGGGTTAGTACAGGATGGGGAGCAGAGCTGAGACTTGGTTAGTACAGGATGTTCATCTGAGTTCAGACTGGGATTAGTAAAGGATGGTGATCAGAGCTGAGACTGTGGTTAGTACAGGATTTGTTTGAGAGCTGAGACTGCGGTTATTACAGGATGGGGATCAGAGCTGAGACTGTGGTTAGTACAGGATGGAGATCAGAGCAGAGACTGGGTTTAGTACAGGATGGGGATCAGAGTTGAGACTAGGTTAGTACAGGATGGGGATCAGAGTTGCGACTAGGTAAGTACAGGATGGGGATCAGTTTTGAGTGTAGGTTATTACAGGATGGGGATCAGAGCTGAGACTTGGTTAGTACAGGATGAGGATCAGAGCTGAGACTGTGGATAGTACAGGATGTGGATCAGAGCTGAGAGTAGGTTAGTATATGATGGCGATCAGAGATGAGACTGGGTTAGTACAGGACTGGGATCAGAGCTGATATTAGGTTAAGTACAGGACGAGGATCAGAGTTGTGACTTGGTTAGGACAGGATGGAGTTCAGAGGTGATAATAGTTTAGTACATGATGGGGAAAAGAGTTGAGACTAGGTTAGTACAGTATGGGGATCGGAACTGAGACTAGGTTAGTACAGGATGGGGATCAGAGCTGAGAGTTGGTTAGTACAGAATGGGGATCAGAGCTGAGACTCGGTAAGTACAGGATGGGGATCAGAGTTGAGAGTAGGTTATTACAGGTTGGGAATCAGAGCTGAGACTTATTTAGTACAGGGTGGGGATCAGAGTTGAGACTGGGTTAGTACAGGATTACGATCAGAGCTGAGACTCGGTTAGTACAGGATGAGGATCAGAGCTGAGACTGGGGATAGTACAGGATGTGGATCAGAGCTGAGTCTTGGTTAGTACAGGATTGGAATCAGAGCTGACACTGGCGTTCATACAGGAAGGGGATCAGAGATGAGACTGGGCTTAGTACAGGATGGAGATCAGAGCAGAGACTGGGGTTAGTACAGGATGGAGATCAAAGCAGAGACTGGGTTTAGTACAGGACGGGCATCAGAGCTGAGACCGGGTTAGTACAGGATGGGGATAAGAGTTGAGACTTGGTTAGTACAGGCTGGGGATCAGAGCTCAGACTAGGTTAGTACAGGATGGGTATCAGAGCTGAGACTTGGTTAGTACAGGATAGGGATCAGAGCTGAGACTGGGGTTAGTACAGGCTGGGGATCAGAGCTGAGACTGGGGTGAGTACAGGATGGAGATCAGAGCAGAGACTGGGGTTTGTACAGGATGGAGATCAGAGCAGATACTGGGGTTTGTACAGGATGGGGATCAGAGCTGAGACTGGGTTAGTACAGGATGGGGATCAGAGCTGAGACTAGTTTATTACAGGATGGGGATCAGAGTTGAGACTGGCGTTAGTACAGGATGGGGATTTCGAGCTGAGACTGGGTTAGTACAGGATGGGGATCAGAGCTGAGACTGGTTTTAGTACAGGATGGTGATCAGAGCTGATTGCTTTTAGTACAGGATGGGGATCAGAGCTGAGATTGGGGTTAGTACTGGATGGGGATCAGAGCTGAGACTGGGGTTCGTAATGAATGGAGATCAGAGCAGAGACTGGGGTGAGTATAGGATGGGGATCAGAGCTGAGATTAGGTTAGTGCAGATTGGGGATCAGAGTTGGGAATTGGTTAGTACAGGATGGGGATTAGAGCAGAGGATGGGTTTAGTACAGGACGGAGATCAGAGCAGAGATTGGGGTTAGTACAGAATGGGATCAGATCTGACACTGGGTTAGTACAGGATGGAGATCAGAGCAGAGACTGCGGTTAGTACTGGATGGGGATGAGAGCTGAAAGTAGGTTAGTACAGGATGGGGTTCAGAGTTGTAACTTGGTTAGTTCAGGATGGGGATTAGAGCTGAGACTGGGGTTCGTAATGAATGGAGATCAGAGCAGAGACTGGGGTGAGTATAGGATGGGGATCAGAGCTGAGATCAGGTTAGTGCAGATTGGGGATCAGAGTTGGGAATTGGTTAGTACAGGATGGGGATCAGAGCAGAGACTGGGGTTAGTACAGAATGGGGATTAGAGCTGAGACTGGGTTAGTACAGGATGGTAATCTGAGCTGATACTGGTGTTAGTACAGGATGTGGATCAGAGATGAGACTGGGGTTAATACAGGATGGGGATCAGAGCTGAGACTGGGGTAGGAAAGAATGGAAATCAGAGCAGAGACTGGGTTGAGTATAGGATGGGGATCAGAGCTGAGATTAGGTGAGTAAAGAATGGGCATCAGAGTTGAGACTGGGTAAGAACAGGATGGGGATTAGAGCAGAGGCTGGGGTTAGTACAGGATGGTGATCAGAGCTGTGACTGGGGTGAGTACAGGATGGAGATCAGAGCAGAGACTGGGGTTTGTACAGGATGGAGATCAGAGCAGATACTGGGGTTTGTACAGGATGTGGATCAGAGCTGAGACTGGGTTAGTACAGGATGGGGATCAGAGCTGAGACTGGGGTTAGTACAGGATGGAGATCAAAGCAGAGACTGTGGTTAGTACAGGACGGGGATCAGAGCTGAGTCTCGGTTAGTACAGGACGGGGATCAGAGCTGAGACTGGAGTTAGTTCAGGACCGGGATCAGCGATGAGACGGGGGTTAGAACAGGATGGAGATCAGAGCAGAGACTGGGGTTAGTACAGGATGGAGATGAGAGCAGAGACTGGGGTTAGTACAGGATGGGGATCAGAGCTGAGACTTCCTTAGTACAGGATTGGGATCAGAGCTGAGACTGAGTTTAGTACAGGATGGGGATCAGAGCTGAGACTGGGGTTAGTACAGGATGGAGACCAGTGCAGAGACTGGGGTTTGTAAAGGATGGAAATCAGAGCCGAGACTGGGGTTAGTACAGGATGGGGATCAGATCTGAGACAAGTTTAGTACAGGATGGGGATCAGAGTTGAGACTGGGGTTAGTACAGAATGGTGATCAGAGCTGAGACTGGGGTTAGTACAGGATGGGGAACAGAGCTGAGATTGTGGTTAGTACAGGATGGATATCAGAGCCGAGATTGGGGTTAGTACAGAATGGGGATCAGAGCTGAGACTGGGGTTCGGAATGAATGGAGATCAGAGCAGAGACTGGGGTGAGTATAGGATGGGGATCAGAGCTGAGATTAGGTTAGTGCAGATTGGGGATCAGAGTTGGGAATAGTTTAGTACAGGATGGGGATTAGAGCAGAGGCTGGGTTCAGTACAAGATGGAGATCAGAGCAGAGATTGGGTTAGTACAGGATTGAGATCAGAGCAGAGACTGCGGTTATTACTGGATGGGGATGAGAGCTGAAGTTAGGTTAATACAGGATGGGGTTCAGAGTTGTAACGTGGTTAGTACAGGATGGGGATTAGAGCTAAGACTGGGTTAGTACAGGATGGGGAGCAGAGCTGAGAATGGGTTTAGTACAGGATGGTAATCTGAGCTGATACTGGTGTTAGTACAGGATGTGGATCAGAGATGAGACTGGGGTTAATACAGGATGGGGATCAGAGCTGAGTCTGGGGTTAGTAAAGAATGGAAATCAGAGCAGAGACTGGGTTGAGTATAGGATGGGGATCAGAGCTGAGATTAGGTGAGTACAGAATGGGCATCAGATTTGAGACTTGGTTAGTACAGGATGGGGATTAGAGCAGAGGCTGGGGTTAGTACAGGATTGAGAACAGAGCAGAGATTGGGGTTAGTACAGAATGGGGATCAGAGTTGAGACTGGGTTAGTACAGGATGGGGAGCAGAGTTGAGACTTGGTTTGTACAGGATGGGTATCAGAGCTGAGTCTTCGTTAGTACAGGATGGGTATCAGAGCTGAGTCTTCGTTAGTACAGGATGGGGATCAGAGCAGAGACTGGGGTTAGTACAGGATGGGGATCAGAGCTGAGACTGGGTTAGTTCAGGATGGGGATCAGAGTTGAGACTTGGTTAGTACAGGATGGGGATCAGAGCTCAGACTGGGTTAGTACAGGATGGGGATCAGAGCAGAGACTGTGGTTAGTACAGGATGGGTATCAGAGCTGAGACTTCGTTAGTACAGGATGGGGATCAGAGCTGAGACTGAGTTTAGTACAGGATGGGGATCAGAGCTGAGACTGGGGTTAGTACAGGATGGAGATCAGAGCAGAGACTGGGGTTTGTAAAGGATGGAAATCAGAGCCGAGACTGGGGTTAGTAGAGGATGGGGATCAAAGCAGAGACTGGGGTTAGTACAGGATGGAGATCAGAGCCGAGACTGGGGTTAGTACAGGATGGAGTTGAGAGCAGAGACTGGGGTTAGTACAGGATGGGGATCAGAGCTGAGACTTCGTTAGTACAGGATGGAAATCAGAGCCGAGACTGGGGTTAGTACAGGATGGGGATCAGATCTGAGACAAGTTTAGTACAGGATGGGGATCAGAGTTGAGACTGGGGTTAGTACAGAATGGTGATCAGAGCTGAGACTGGGGTTAGTACAGGATGGGGAAAAGAGCTGAGATTGGGGTTAGTACAGGATGGATATCAGAGCCGAGATTGGGGTTAGTACAGAATGGGGATCAGAGCTGAGACTGGGTTAGTACAGGATGGGGAGCAGAGCTGAGACTTGGTTAGTACAGGATGGGCATCTGAGTTCAGACTGGGATTAGTACAGGATGGTGATCAGAGCTGAGACTGTGGTTAGTACAGGATTTGTTTGAGAGCTGAGACTGCGGTTATTACAGGATGGGGTTCAGAGCTGAGACTGTGGTTAGTACAGGATGGAGATCAGAGCAGAGACTGGGTTTAGTACAGGATGGGGATCAGAGTTGAGACTAGGTTAGTACAAGATGGTGATCAGAGCTGAGACTGGGGTTAGTACAGTCTGGGGATCTGAGCTGAGACCAGGTTAGTACAGGACGGGGATCAGTGCTGAGACTCGGTAAGTACAGGATGGGGATCAGTTTTGAGAGTAGGTTAGTACAGGATGGGGATCAGAGCTGAGACTTGGTTAGTACAGGATGAGGATCAGAGCTGGGACTGTGGATAGTACAGGATGTGGATCAGAGCTGAGACTAGGTTAGTTTAGGACGGGGATCAGAGCAGAGACTGGGGTTAGTACAGGATGGGGATCAAAGCAGAGACTGGAGTTAGTACAGGATGGAGATCAGAGCAGAGACTGGGGTTAGTACAGGATGGAGATGAGAGCAGAGACTGGGGTTAGTACAGGATGGGGATCAGAACTGAGACTAAGGTTAGTACAGTATGGAGATCAGAGCAGAGGCTGGGGTTAGTACAGGATGGATATCAGAGCTGAGACTGGGGTTACTACAGGATGGGGATCAAAGCAGAGACTGGGGTTAGTACAGGATGGAGATCAGAGCAGAGACTGGGGTTAGTACAGGATGGAGATGAGAGCAGAGACTGGGGTTAGTACAGGATGGGAATCAGAGCTGAGACTTTGTTAGTACAGGATGGAAATCAGAGCCGAGACTGGGGTTAGTACAGGATGGGGATCAGAACTGAGACTTGGGTTTGTACAGTATGGAGATCAGAGCAGAGGCTGGGGTTAGTACAGGTTGGATATCAGAGCTGAGACTGGGGTTAGTACAGAATGGGGATTAGAGCTGAGACAGGGTTAGTACAGGATGGGGAGCAGAGCTGAGACTTGGTTAGTACAGGATGGGAATCTGAGTTCAGACTGGGATTAGTAAAGGATGGTGATCAGAGCTGAGACTGCGGTTATTACAGGATGGGAATCAGAGCTGAGACTTTGGTTAGTACAGGATGGAGATCGGAGCAGAGACTGTGTTTAGTACAGGATGGAGATCAGAGTTGAGACTAGGTTAGAACAGGATGGGGATCAGAGTTGCGACTCGGTTAGTACAGGATGGGGATCAGAGATGAGTCCGGGTAAGTACAGGATGTGGATCAGAGCTGAGACAGGGTAAGAACAGGATGGTGATCAGAGCTGATATTAGTTTAAGTACAGGATGGGGATCAGAGTTGAGACTTGGTTAGGACAGGATGGAGTTCAGAGGTGATACTAGTTTAGTACATGATGGGCAAAGAGTTGAGACTGGGTTAGTGCAGGATGGGGATCAGAACTGAGACTAGGTTAGTACAGGATGGGGATCAGAGCTGAGTCTTCGTTGGTACAGGATGGGTATCAGAGCTGAGTCTTTGTTAGTACAGGATGGGGATCAGAGCAGAGACTGGGGTTAGTAAAGGATGGGGATCAGAGCTGAGACTGGATTAGTACAGGATGGGGATCAGAGTTGAGACTTGGTTAGTACAGGATGGGGATCAGAGCTGAGATTGGGGTTAGTACTGGATGGGGATCAGAGCTGAGACTGGGGTTCGGAATGAATGGAGATCAGAGCAGAGACTGGGGTGAGTATAGGATGGGGATCAGAGCTGAGATTAGGTTAGTGCAGATTGGGGATCAGAGTTGGGAATAGTTTAGTACAGGATGGGGATTAGAGCAGAGGCTGGGCTTAGTACAGGATGGAGATCAGAGCAGAGATTGGGTTAGTACAGGATTGAGATCAGAGCAGAGACTGCGGTTATTACTGGATGGGGATGAGAGCTGAAGTTAGGTTAATACAGGATGGGGTCCAGAGTTGTAACGTGGTTAGTACAGGATGGGGATTAGAGCTGAGACTGGGTTAGTACAGGATGGGGAGCAGAGCTGAGAATGGGTTTAGTACAGGATGGTAATCTGAGCTGATACTGGTGTTAGTACAGGATGTGGATCAGAGATGAGACTGGGGTTAATACAGGATGGGGATCAGAGCTGAGACTGGGGTTAGTAAAGAATGGAAATCAGAGCAGAGACTGGGTTGAGTATAGGATGGGGATCAGAGCTGAGATTAGGTGAGTACAGAATGGGCATCAGATTTGAGACTTGGTTAGTACAGGATGGGGATTAGAGCAGAGGCTGGGGTTAGTACAGGATTGAGAACAGAGCAGAGATTGGGGTTAGTACAGAATGGGGATCAGAGTTGAGACTGGGTTAGTACAGGATGGGGAGCAGAGTTGAGACTTGGTTTGTACAGGATGGGTATCAGAGCTGAGTCTTCGTTAGTACAGGATGGGTATCAGAGCTGAGTCTTCGTTAGTACAGGGGATCAGAGTTGAGACTTGGTTAGTACAGGATGGGGATCAGAGCTCAGACTGGGTTAGTACAGGATGGGGATCAGAGCAGAGACTGGGGTTAGTACAGGATGGGTATCAGAGCTGAGACTTCATTAGTACAGGATGGGGATCAGAGCTGAGACTGAGTTTAGTACAGGATGGGGATCAGAGCTGAGACTGGGGTTAGTACAGGATGGAGATCAGAGCAGAGACTGGGGTTTGTAAAGGATGGAAATCAGAGCCGAGACTGGGGTTAGTACAGGATGGGTATCAAAGCAGAGACTGGAGTTAGTACAGGATGGAGATCAGAGCAGAGACTGGGGTTAGTACAGGATGGAGATGAGAGCAGAGACTGGGTTTAGTACAGGATGGGGATCAGAGCTGAGACTGTGGTTCGTACAGGATGGGTTTGTGAGCTGAGACTGCGGTTATTACAGGATGGGAATCAGAGCTGAGACTGTGGTTAGTACAGGATGGAGATCGGAGCAGAGACTGGGTTTAGTACAGGATGGAGATCAGAGTTGAGACTAGGTTAGAACAGGATGGGGATCAGAGTTGCAACTCGGTTAGTACAGGATGGGGATCAGAGATGAGTCCGGGTAAGTACAGGATGTGGATCAGAGCTGAGACTGGGTAAGAACAGGATGGTGATCAGATCTGATATTAGTTTAAGTACAGGATGGGGATCAGAGTTGAGACTTGGTTAGGACAGGATGGAGTTCAGAGGTGATACTAGTTTAGTACATGATGGGGAAAGAGTTGAGAGTAGGTTAGTACAGGATGGGGATCAGAACTGAGACTAGGTTAGTACAGGATGGGGATCAGAGCTGAGTCTTCGTTAGTACAGGATGGGTATCAGAGCTGAGTCTTCGTTAGTACAGGATGGGGATCAGAGCAGAGACTGGGGTTAGAACAGGATGGGGATCAGAGCTGAGACTGGGTTAGTACAGGATGGGGATCAGAGTTGAGACTTGGTTAGTACAGGATGCCTATCAGAGCTGAGACTAGTTTAGTACAGGATGGGGATCAGAGTTGAGACTGGCGTTAGTACAGGATGGGGATTTCGAGCTGAGACTGGGTTAGTACAGGATGGGGATCAGAGCTGAGACTGGTTTTAGTACAGGATGGTGATCAGAGCTGATTGCTTTTAGTACAGGATGGGGATCAGAGCTGAGATTGGGGTTAGTACTGGATGGGGATCAGAGCTGAGACTGGGGTTCGTAATGAATGGAGATCAGAGCAGAGACTGGGGTGAGTATAGGATGGGGATCAGAGCTGAGATTAGGTTAGTGCAGATTGGGGATCAGAGTTGGGAATTGGTTAGTACAGGATGGGGATTAGAGCAGAGGATGGGTTTAGTACAGGACGGAGATCAGAGCAGAGATTGGGGTTAGTACAGAATGGGATCAGATCTGACACTGGGTTAGTACAGGATGGAGATCAGAGCAGAGACTGCGGTTAGTACTGGATGGGGATGAGAGCTGAAAGTAGGTTAGTACAGGATGGGGTTCAGAGTTGTAACTTGGTTAGTTCAGGATGGGGATTAGAGCTGAGACTGGGGTTCGTAATGAATGGAGATCAGAGCAGAGACTGGGGTGAGTATAGGATGGGGATCAGAGCTGAGATCAGGTTAGTGCAGATTGGGGATCAGAGTTGGGAATTGGTTAGTACAGGATGGGGATCAGAGCAGAGACTGGGGTTAGTACAGAATGGGGATTAGAGCTGAGACTGGGTTAGTACAGGATGGTAATCTGAGCTGATACTGGTGTTAGTACAGGATGTGGATCAGAGATGAGACTGGGGTTAATACAGGATGGGGATCAGAGCTGAGACTGGGGTAGGAAAGAATGGAAATCAGAGCAGAGACTGGGTTGAGTATAGGATGGGGATCAGAGCTGAGATTAGGTGAGTAAAGAATGGGCATCAGAGTTGAGACTGGGTAAGAACAGGATGGGGATTAGAGCAGAGGCTGGGGTTAGTACAGGATGGTGATCAGAGCTGTGACTGGGGTGAGTACAGGATGGAGATCAGAGCAGAGACTGGGGTTTGTACAGGATGGAGATCAGAGCAGATACTGGGGTTTGTACAGGATGTGGATCAGAGCTGAGACTGGGTTAGTACAGGATGGGGATCAGAGCTGAGACTGGGGTTAGTACAGGATGGAGATCAAAGCAGAGACTGTGGTTAGTACAGGACGGGGATCAGAGCTGAGTCTCGGTTAGTACAGGACGGGGATCAGAGCTGAGACTGGAGTTAGTTCAGGACCGGGATCAGCGATGAGACGGGGGTTAGAACAGGATGGAGATCAGAGCAGAGACTGGGGTTAGTACAGGATGGAGATGAGAGCAGAGACTGGGGTTAGTACAGGATGGGGATCAGAGCTGAGACTTCCTTAGTACAGGATTGGGATCAGAGCTGAGACTGAGTTTAGTACAGGATGGGGATCAGAGCTGAGACTGGGGTTAGTACAGGATGGAGACCAGTGCAGAGACTGGGGTTTGTAAAGGATGGAAATCAGAGCCGAGACTGGGGTTAGTACAGGATGGGGATCAGATCTGAGACAAGTTTAGTACAGGATGGGGATCAGAGTTGAGACTGGGGTTAGTACAGAATGGTGATCAGAGCTGAGACTGGGGTTAGTACAGGATGGGGAACAGAGCTGAGATTGTGGTTAGTACAGGATGGATATCAGAGCCGAGATTGGGGTTAGTACAGAATGGGGATCAGAGCTGAGACTGGGGTTCGGAATGAATGGAGATCAGAGCAGAGACTGGGGTGAGTATAGGATGGGGATCAGAGCTGAGATTAGGTTAGTGCAGATTGGGGATCAGAGTTGGGAATAGTTTAGTACAGGATGGGGATTAGAGCAGAGGCTGGGTTCAGTACAAGATGGAGATCAGAGCAGAGATTGGGTTAGTACAGGATTGAGATCAGAGCAGAGACTGCGGTTATTACTGGATGGGGATGAGAGCTGAAGTTAGGTTAATACAGGATGGGGTTCAGAGTTGTAACGTGGTTAGTACAGGATGGGGATTAGAGCTAAGACTGGGTTAGTACAGGATGGGGAGCAGAGCTGAGAATGGGTTTAGTACAGGATGGTAATCTGAGCTGATACTGGTGTTAGTACAGGATGTGGATCAGAGATGAGACTGGGGTTAATACAGGATGGGGATCAGAGCTGAGTCTGGGGTTAGTAAAGAATGGAAATCAGAGCAGAGACTGGGTTGAGTATAGGATGGGGATCAGAGCTGAGATTAGGTGAGTACAGAATGGGCATCAGATTTGAGACTTGGTTAGTACAGGATGGGGATTAGAGCAGAGGCTGGGGTTAGTACAGGATTGAGAACAGAGCAGAGATTGGGGTTAGTACAGAATGGGGATCAGAGTTGAGACTGGGTTAGTACAGGATGGGGAGCAGAGTTGAGACTTGGTTTGTACAGGATGGGTATCAGAGCTGAGTCTTCGTTAGTACAGGATGGGTATCAGAGCTGAGTCTTCGTTAGTACAGGATGGGGATCAGAGCAGAGACTGGGGTTAGTACAGGATGGGGATCAGAGCTGAGACTGGGTTAGTTCAGGATGGGGATCAGAGTTGAGACTTGGTTAGTACAGGATGGGGATCAGAGCTCAGACTGGGTTAGTACAGGATGGGGATCAGAGCAGAGACTGTGGTTAGTACAGGATGGGTATCAGAGCTGAGACTTCGTTAGTACAGGATGGGGATCAGAGCTGAGACTGAGTTTAGTACAGGATGGGGATCAGAGCTGAGACTGGGGTTAGTACAGGATGGAGATCAGAGCAGAGACTGGGGTTTGTAAAGGATGGAAATCAGAGCCGAGACTGGGGTTAGTAGAGGATGGGGATCAAAGCAGAGACTGGGGTTAGTACAGGATGGAGATCAGAGCCGAGACTGGGGTTAGTACAGGATGGAGTTGAGAGCAGAGACTGGGGTTAGTACAGGATGGGGATCAGAGCTGAGACTTCGTTAGTACAGGATGGAAATCAGAGCCGAGACTGGGGTTAGTACAGGATGGGGATCAGATCTGAGACAAGTTTAGTACAGGATGGGGATCAGAGTTGAGACTGGGGTTAGTACAGAATGGTGATCAGAGCTGAGACTGGGGTTAGTACAGGATGGGGAAAAGAGCTGAGATTGGGGTTAGTACAGGATGGATATCAGAGCCGAGATTGGGGTTAGTACAGAATGGGGATCAGAGCTGAGACTGGGTTAGTACAGGATGGGGAGCAGAGCTGAGACTTGGTTAGTACAGGATGGGCATCTGAGTTCAGACTGGGATTAGTACAGGATGGTGATCAGAGCTGAGACTGTGGTTAGTACAGGATTTGTTTGAGAGCTGAGACTGCGGTTATTACAGGATGGGGTTCAGAGCTGAGACTGTGGTTAGTACAGGATGGAGATCAGAGCAGAGACTGGGTTTAGTACAGGATGGGGATCAGAGTTGAGACTAGGTTAGTACAAGATGGTGATCAGAGCTGAGACTGGGGTTAGTACAGTCTGGGGATCTGAGCTGAGACCAGGTTAGTACAGGACGGGGATCAGTGCTGAGACTCGGTAAGTACAGGATGGGGATCAGTTTTGAGAGTAGGTTAGTACAGGATGGGGATCAGAGCTGAGACTTGGTTAGTACAGGATGAGGATCAGAGCTGGGACTGTGGATAGTACAGGATGTGGATCAGAGCTGAGACTAGGTTAGTTTAGGACGGGGATCAGAGCAGAGACTGGGGTTAGTACAGGATGGGGATCAAAGCAGAGACTGGAGTTAGTACAGGATGGAGATCAGAGCAGAGACTGGGGTTAGTACAGGATGGAGATGAGAGCAGAGACTGGGGTTAGTACAGGATGGGGATCAGAACTGAGACTAAGGTTAGTACAGTATGGAGATCAGAGCAGAGGCTGGGGTTAGTACAGGATGGATATCAGAGCTGAGACTGGGGTTACTACAGGATGGGGATCAAAGCAGAGACTGGGGTTAGTACAGGATGGAGATCAGAGCAGAGACTGGGGTTAGTACAGGATGGAGATGAGAGCAGAGACTGGGGTTAGTACAGGATGGGAATCAGAGCTGAGACTTTGTTAGTACAGGATGGAAATCAGAGCCGAGACTGGGGTTAGTACAGGATGGGGATCAGAACTGAGACTTGGGTTTGTACAGTATGGAGATCAGAGCAGAGGCTGGGGTTAGTACAGGTTGGATATCAGAGCTGAGACTGGGGTTAGTACAGAATGGGGATTAGAGCTGAGACAGGGTTAGTACAGGATGGGGAGCAGAGCTGAGACTTGGTTAGTACAGGATGGGAATCTGAGTTCAGACTGGGATTAGTAAAGGATGGTGATCAGAGCTGAGACTGCGGTTATTACAGGATGGGAATCAGAGCTGAGACTTTGGTTAGTACAGGATGGAGATCGGAGCAGAGACTGTGTTTAGTACAGGATGGAGATCAGAGTTGAGACTAGGTTAGAACAGGATGGGGATCAGAGTTGCGACTCGGTTAGTACAGGATGGGGATCAGAGATGAGTCCGGGTAAGTACAGGATGTGGATCAGAGCTGAGACAGGGTAAGAACAGGATGGTGATCAGAGCTGATATTAGTTTAAGTACAGGATGGGGATCAGAGTTGAGACTTGGTTAGGACAGGATGGAGTTCAGAGGTGATACTAGTTTAGTACATGATGGGCAAAGAGTTGAGACTGGGTTAGTGCAGGATGGGGATCAGAACTGAGACTAGGTTAGTACAGGATGGGGATCAGAGCTGAGTCTTCGTTGGTACAGGATGGGTATCAGAGCTGAGTCTTTGTTAGTACAGGATGGGGATCAGAGCAGAGACTGGGGTTAGTAAAGGATGGGGATCAGAGCTGAGACTGGATTAGTACAGGATGGGGATCAGAGTTGAGACTTGGTTAGTACAGGATGGGGATCAGAGCTGAGATTGGGGTTAGTACTGGATGGGGATCAGAGCTGAGACTGGGGTTCGGAATGAATGGAGATCAGAGCAGAGACTGGGGTGAGTATAGGATGGGGATCAGAGCTGAGATTAGGTTAGTGCAGATTGGGGATCAGAGTTGGGAATAGTTTAGTACAGGATGGGGATTAGAGCAGAGGCTGGGCTTAGTACAGGATGGAGATCAGAGCAGAGATTGGGTTAGTACAGGATTGAGATCAGAGCAGAGACTGCGGTTATTACTGGATGGGGATGAGAGCTGAAGTTAGGTTAATACAGGATGGGGTCCAGAGTTGTAACGTGGTTAGTACAGGATGGGGATTAGAGCTGAGACTGGGTTAGTACAGGATGGGGAGCAGAGCTGAGAATGGGTTTAGTACAGGATGGTAATCTGAGCTGATACTGGTGTTAGTACAGGATGTGGATCAGAGATGAGACTGGGGTTAATACAGGATGGGGATCAGAGCTGAGACTGGGGTTAGTAAAGAATGGAAATCAGAGCAGAGACTGGGTTGAGTATAGGATGGGGATCAGAGCTGAGATTAGGTGAGTACAGAATGGGCATCAGATTTGAGACTTGGTTAGTACAGGATGGGGATTAGAGCAGAGGCTGGGGTTAGTACAGGATTGAGAACAGAGCAGAGATTGGGGTTAGTACAGAATGGGGATCAGAGTTGAGACTGGGTTAGTACAGGATGGGGAGCAGAGTTGAGACTTGGTTTGTACAGGATGGGTATCAGAGCTGAGTCTTCGTTAGTACAGGATGGGTATCAGAGCTGAGTCTTCGTTAGCACAGGGGATCAGAGTTGAGACTTGGTTAGTACAGGATGGGGATCAGAGCTCAGACTGGGTTAGTACAGGATGGGGATCAGAGCAGAGACTGGGGTTAGTACAGGATGGGTATCAGAGCTGAGACTTCATTAGTACAGGATGGGGATCAGAGCTGAGACTGAGTTTAGTACAGGATGGGGATCAGAGCTGAGACTGGGGTTAGTACAGGATGGAGATCAGAGCAGAGACTGGGGTTTGTAAAGGATGGAAATCAGAGCCGAGACTGGGGTTAGTACAGGATGGGTATCAAAGCAGAGACTGGAGTTAGTACAGGATGGAGATCAGAGCAGAGACTGGGGTTAGTACAGGATGGAGATGAGAGCAGAGACTGGGTTTAGTACAGGATGGGGATCAGAGCTGAGACTGTGGTTCGTACAGGATGGGTTTGTGAGCTGAGACTGCGGTTATTACAGGATGGGAATCAGAGCTGAGACTGTGGTTAGTACAGGATGGAGATCGGAGCAGAGACTGGGTTTAGTACAGGATGGAGATCAGAGTTGAGACTAGGTTAGAACAGGATGGGGATCAGAGTTGCGACTCGGTTAGTACAGGATGGGGATCAGAGATGAGTCCGGGTAAGTACAGGATGTGGATCAGAGCTGAGACTGGGTAAGAACAGGATGGTGATCAGATCTGATATTAGTTTAAGTACAGGATGGGGATCAGAGTTGAGACTTGGTTAGGACAGGATGGAGTTCAGAGGTGATACTAGTTTAGTACATGATGGGGAAAGAGTTGAGAGTAGGTTAGTACAGGATGGGGATCAGAACTGAGACTAGGTTAGTACAGGATGGGGATCAGAGCTGAGTCTTCGTTAGTACAGGATGGGTATCAGAGCTGAGTCTTCGTTAGTACAGGATGGGGATCAGAGCAGAGACTGGGGTTAGTAAAGGATGGGGATCAGAGCTGAGACTGGGTTAGTACAGGATGGGGATCAGAGTTGAGACTTGGTTAGTACAGGATGGGGATCAGAGCTGAGATTGGGGTTAGTACTGGATGGGGATCAGACCTGAGACTGGGGTTCGTAATGAATGGAGATCAGAGCAGAGACTGGGGTGAGTATAGGATGGGGATCAGAGCTGAGATTAGGTTAGTGCAGATTGGGGATCAGAGTTGGGAATTGTTTAGTACAGGATGGGGATTAGAGCAGAGGCTGGGTTTAGTGCAGGACGGAGATCAGAGCAGAGATTGGGGTTAGTACCGAATGGGGATCAGTGCTGAGACTGGGTTAGTACAGGATGGAGATCAGAGCAGAGATTGCGGTTATTACTGGATGGGGATGAGAGCTGAAGTTAGGTTAATACAGGATGGGGTTCAGAGTTGTAACGTGGTTAGTACAGCATGGGGATTAGAGCTGAGACTGGGTTAGTACAGGATGGGGAGCAGAGCTGAGAATGGGTTTAGTACAGGATGGTAATCTGAGCTGATACTGGTGTTAGTACAGGATGTGGATCAGAGATGAGACTGGGGTTAATACAGGATGGGGATCAGAGCTGAGACTGGGGTTAGTAAAGAATGGAAATCAGGGCAGAGACTGGGTTGAGTATAGGATGGGGATCAGAGCTGAGATTAGGTGAGTACAGAATGGGCATCAGATTTGAGACTTGGTTAGTACAGGATGGGGATTAGAGCAGAGGCTGGGGTTAGTACAGGATTGAGAACAGAGCAGAGATTGGGGTTAGTACAGAATGGGGATCAGAGTTGAGACTGGGTTAGTACAGGATGGGGAGCAGAGTTGAGACTTGGTTTGTACAGGATGGGTATCAGAGCTGAGTCTTCGTTAGTACAGGATGGGTATCAGAGCTGAGTCTTCGTTAGTACAGGATGGGGATCAGAGCAGAGACTGGGGTTAGTACAGGATGGGGATCAGAGCTGAGACTGGGTTAGTTCAGGATGGGGATCAGAGTTGAGACTTGGTTAGTACAGGATGGGGATCAGAGCTCAGACTGGGTTAGTACAGGATGGGGATCAGAGCAGAGACTGGGGTTAGTACAGGATGGGTATCAGAGCTGAGACTTCATTAGTACAGGATGGGGATCAGAGCTGAGACTGAGTTTAGTACAGGATGGGGATCAGAGCTGAGACTGGGGTTAGTACAGGATGGAGATCAGAGCAGAGACTGGGGTTTGTAAAGGATGGAAATCAGAGCCGAGACTGGGGTTAGTACAGGATGGGTATCAAAGCAGAGACTGGAGTTAGTACAGGATGGAGATCAGAGCAGAGACTGGGGTTAGTACAGGATGGAGATGAGAGCAGAGACTGGGTTTAGTACAGGATGGGGATCAGAGCTGAGACTGTGGTTCGTACAGGATGGGTTTGTGAGCTGAGACTGCGGTTATTACAGGATGGGAATCAGAGCTGAGACTGTGGTTAGTACAGGATGGAGATCGGAGCAGAGACTGGGTTTAGTACAGGATGGAGATCAGAGTTGAGACTAGGTTAGAACAGGATGGGGATCAGAGTTGCGACTCGGTTAGTACAGGATGGGGATCAGAGATGAGTCCGGGTAAGTACAGGATGTGGATCAGAGCTGAGACTGGGTAAGAACAGGATGGTGATCAGATCTGATATTAGTTTAAGTACAGGATGGGGATCAGAGTTGAGACTTGGTTAGGACAGGATGGAGTTCAGAGGTGATACTAGTTTAGTACATGATGGGGAAAGAGTTGAGAGTAGGTTAGTACAGGATGGGGATCAGAACTGAGACTAGGTTAGTACAGGATGGGGATCAGAGCTGAGTCTTCGTTAGTACAGGATGGGTATCAGAGCTGAGTCTTCGTTAGTACAGGATGGGGATCAGAGCAGAGACTGGGGTTAGTAAAGGATGGGGATCAGAGCTGAGACTGGGTTAGTACAGGATGGGGATCAGAGTTCAGACTTGGTTAGTACAGGATGGGGATCAGAGCTGAGAATGGGGTTAGTACCGGATGGGGATCAGACCTGAGACTGGGGTTCGTAATGAATGGAGATCAGAGCAGAGACTGGGGTGAGTATAGGATGGGGATCAGAGCTGAGATTAGGTTAGTGCAGATTGGGGATCAGAGTTGGGAATTGTTTAGTACAGGATGGGGATTAGAGCAGAGGCTGGGTTTAGTGCAGGACGGAGATCAGAGCAGAGATTGGGGTTAGTACCGAATGGGGATCAGTGCTGAGACTGGGTTAGTACAGGATGGAGATCAGAGCAGAGATTGCGGTTATTACTGGATGGGGATGAGAGCTGAAGTTAGGTTAATACAGGATGGGGTTCAGAGTTGTAACGTGGTTAGTACAGCATGGGGATTAGAGCTGAGACTGGGTTAGTACAGGATGGGGAGCAGAGCTGAGAATGGGTTTAGTACAGGATGGTAATCTGAGCTGATACTGGTGTTAGTATAGGATGTGGATCAGAGATGAGACTGGGGTTAATACAGGATGGGGATCAGAGCTGAGACTGGGGTTAGTAAAGAATGGAAATCAGAGCAGAGACTGGGTTGAGTATAGGATGGGGATCAGAGCTGAGATTAGGTGAGTACAGAATGGGCATCAGATTTGAGACTTGGTTAGTACAGGATGGGGATTAGAGCAGAGGCTGGGGTTAGTACAGGATTGAGAACAGAGCAGAGATTGGGGTTAGTACAGAATGGGGATCAGAGTTGAGACTGGGTTAGTACAGGATGGGGAGCAGAGTTGAGACTTGGTTTGTACAGGATGGGTATCAGAGCTGAGTCTTCGTTAGTACAGGATGGGTATCAGAGCTGAGTCTTCGTTAGTACAGGATGGGGATCAGAGCAGAGACTGGGGTTAGTACAGGATGGGGATCAGAGCTGAGACTGGGTTAGTTCAGGATGGGGATCAGAGTTGAGACTTGGTTAGTACAGGATGGGGATCAGAGCTCAGACTGGGTTAGTACAGGATGGGGATCAGAGCAGAGACTGGGGTTAGTACAGGATGGGTATCAGAGCTGAGACTTCATTAGTACAGGATGGGGATCAGAGCTGAGACTGAGTTTAGTACAGGATGGGGATCAGAGCTGAGACTGGGGTTAGTACAGGATGGAGATCAGAGCAGAGACTGGGGTTTGTAAAGGATGGAAATCAGAGCCGAGACTGGGGTTAGTACAGGATGGGGCTCAGATCTGAGACAAGTTTAGTACAGGATGGGGATCAGAGTTGAGACTGGGGTTAGTACAGAATGGTGATCAGAGCTGAGACTGGGGTTAGTACAAGATGGGGAAAAGAGCTGAGATTGGGGTTAGTACAGGATGGATATCAGAGCAGAGACTGGGGTTAGTACAGAATGGGGATCAGAGCTGAGACTGGGTTAGTACATGATGGGGAGCAGAGCTGAGACTTGGTTAGTACAGGATGGGCATCTGAGTTCAGACTGGGATTAGTAAAGGATGGTGATCAGAGCTGAGACTGTGGTTAGTACAGGATTTGTTTGAGAGCTGAGACTGCGGTTATTACAGGATGGGGATCAGAGCTGAGACTGTGGTTAGTACAGGATGGAGATCAGAGCAGAGACTGGGTTTAGTATAGGATGGGGATCAGAGTTGAGACTAGGTTAGTACAGGATGGGGATCAGTGTTGCGACTAGGTAAGTACAGGATGGGGATCAGTTTTGAGTGTAGGTTATTACAGGATGGGGATCAGAGCTGAGACTTGGTTAGTACAGGATGAGGATCAGAGCTGAGACTGTGGATAGTACAGGATGTGGATCAGAGATGAGAGTAGGTTAGTATATGATGGTGATCAGAGATGAGTCTGGGTTAGTACAGGACGGGGATCAGAGCTGAGACTCTGTTAGTACAGGATGGGGAACATTGCTGAGACTTATTTAGCACAGGGTGGGGATCAGAGTTGTGACTGGATTAGTACAGGATTGGGATCAGAGTTGTGACTGGGGTAAGTACAGGATGGAGATCAGAGATGAGACTGGGGTTAGTACAGGATGGGGATCAGAGATGAGACTGGGGTTAGTACAGGATGGGGATCAGAGCTGAGATTGGGGTTAGTACAGGATTGAAATCCGAGCAGAGGCTGGGGTTAGTACAGGATGGAGATCAGAGCAGAGATTGGGGTTAGTACAGAATGGGGATCAGAGCTGAGACTGGGTTCGTACAGGATGGGGAGCAGAGCTGAGACTTGGTTAGTACAGGATGGTGATCAGAGCTGAGACAAGGTTAGTTCAAGACGGGGATCAGAGCTGAGACTCGGTTAGTGCAGGATGAGGATCAGAGCTGAGACTGGGATTAGTACAGGATGTGGATCAGAGATGAGACTGGGGTTAATACAGGATGGGGATCAGAGCTGAGTCTGGGGTTAGTAAAGAATGGAAATCAGAGCAGAGACTGGGTTGAGTATAGGATGGGGATCAGAGCTGAGATTAGGTGAGTACAGAATGGGCATCAGATTTGAGACTTGGTTAGTACAGGATGGGGATTAGAGCAGAGGCTGGGGTTAGTACAGGATTGAGAACAGAGCAGAGATTGGGGTTAGTACAGAATGGGGATCAGAGTTGAGACTGGGTTAGTACAGGATGGGGAGCAGAGTTGAGACTTGGTTTGTACAGGATGGGTATCAGAGCTGAGTCTTCGTTAGTACAGGATGGGTATCAGAGCTGAGTCTTCATTAGTACAGGATGGGGATCAGAGCAGAGACTGGGGTTAGTACAGGATGGGGATCAGAGCTGAGACTGGGTTAGTTCAGGATGGGGATCAGAGTTGAGACTTGGTTAGTACAGGATGGGGATCAGAGCTCAGACTGGGTTAGTACAGGATGGGGATCAGAGCAGAGACTGTGGTTAGTACAGGATGGGTATCAGAGCTGAGACTTCGTTAGTACAGGATGGGGATCAGAGCTGAGACTGAGTTTAGTACAGGATGGGGATCAGAGCTGAGACTGGGGTTAGTACAGGATGGAGATCAGAGCAGAGACTGGGGTTTGTAAAGGATGGAAATCAGAGCCGAGACTGGGGTTAGTAGAGGATGGGGATCAAAGCAGAGACTGGGGTTAGTACAGGATGGAGATCAGAGCCGAGACTGGGGTTAGTACAGGATGGAGTTGAGAGCAGAGACTGGGGTTAGTACAGGATGGGGATCAGAGCTGAGACTTCGTTAGTACAGGATGGAAATCAGAGCCGAGACTGGGGTTAGTACAGGATGGGGATCAGATCTGAGACAAGTTTAGTACAGGATGGGGATCAGAGTTGAGACTGGGGTTAGTACAGAATGGTGATCAGAGCTGAGACTGGGGTTAGTACAGGATGGGGAAAAGAGCTGAGATTGGGGTTAGTACAGGATGGATATCAGAGCCGAGATTGGGGTTAGTACAGAATGGGGATCAGAGCTGAGACTGGGTTAGTACAGGATGGGGAGCAGAGCTGAGACTTGGTTAGTACAGGATGGGCATCTGAGTTCAGACTGGGATTAGTACAGGATGGTGATCAGAGCTGAGACTGTGGTTAGTACAGGATTTGTTTGAGAGCTGAGACTGCGGTTATTACAGGATGGGGTTCAGAGCTGAGACTGTGGTTAGTACAGGATGGAGATCAGAGCAGAGACTGGGTTTAGTACAGGATGGGGATCAGAGTTGAGACTAGGTTAGTACAGGATGGTGATCAGAGCTGAGACTGGGGTTAGTACAGTCTGGGGATCTGAGCTGAGACCAGGTTAGTACAGGACGGGGATCAGTGCTGAGACTCGGTAAGTACAGGATGGGGATCAGTTTTGAGAGTAGGTTAGTACAGGATGGGGATCAGAGCTGAGACTTGGTTAGTACAGGATGAGGATCAGAGCTGGGACTGTGGATAGTACAGGATGTGGATCAGAGCTGAGACTAGGTTAGTTTAGGACGGGGATCAGAGCAGAGACTGGGGTTAGTACAGGATGGGGATCAAAGCAGAGACTGGAGTTAGTACAGGATGGAGATCAGAGCAGAGACTGGGGTTAGTACAGGATGGAGATGAGAGCAGAGACTGGGGTTAGTACAGGATGGGGATCAGAACTGAGACTAAGGTTAGTACAGTATGGAGATCAGAGCAGAGGCTGGGGTTAGTACAGGATGGATATCAGAGCTGAGACTGGGGTTACTACAGGATGGGGATCAAAGCAGAGACTGGGGTTAGTACAGGATGGAGATCAGAGCAGAGACTGGGGTTAGTACAGGATGGAGATGAGAGCAGAGACTGGGGTTAGTACAGGATGGGAATCAGAGCTGAGACTTTGTTAGTACAGGATGGAAATCAGAGCCGAGACTGGGGTTAGTACAGGATGGGGATCAGAACTGAGACTTGGGTTTGTACAGTATGGAGATCAGAGCAGAGGCTGGGGTTAGTACAGGTTGGATATCAGAGCTGAGACTGGGGTTAGTACAGAATGGGGATTAGAGCTGAGACAGGGTTAGTACAGGATGGGGAGCAGAGCTGAGACTTGGTTAGTACAGGATGGGAATCTGAGTTCAGACTGGGATTAGTAAAGGATGGTGATCAGAGCTGAGACTGCGGTTATTACAGGATGGGAATCAGAGCTGAGACTTTGGTTAGTACAGGATGGAGATCGGAGCAGAGACTGCGTTTAGTACAGGATGGAGATCAGAGTTGAGACTAGGTTAGAACAGGATGGGGATCAGAGTTGCGACTCGGTTAGTACAGGATGGGGATCAGAGCTGGGACTGTGGATAGTACAGGATGTGGATCAGAGCTGAGACTAGGTTAGTTTAGGACGGGGATCAGAGCAGAGACTGGGGTTAGTACAGGATGGGGATCAAAGCAGAGACTGGAGTTAGTACAGGATGGAGATCAGAGCAGAGACTGGGGTTAGTACAGGATGGAGATGAGAGCAGAGACTGGGGTTAGTACAGGATGGGGATCAGAACTGAGACTAAGGTTAGTACAGTATGGAGATCAGAGCAGAGGCTGGGGTTAGTACAGGATGGATATCAGAGCTGAGACTGGGGTTACTACAGGATGGGGATCAAAGCAGAGACTGGGGTTAGTACAGGATGGAGATCAGAGCAGAGACTGGGGTTAGTACAGGATGGAGATGAGAGCAGAGACTGGGGTTAGTACAGGATGGGAATCAGAGCTGAGACTTTGTTAGTACAGGATGGAAATCAGAGCCGAGACTGGGGTTAGTACAGGATGGGGATCAGAACTGAGACTTGGGTTTGTACAGTATGGAGATCAGAGCAGAGGCTGGGGTTAGTACAGGTTGGATATCAGAGCTGAGACTGGGGTTAGTACAGAATGGGGATTAGAGCTGAGACAGGGTTAGTACAGGATGGGGAGCAGAGCTGAGACTTGGTTAGTACAGGATGGGAATCTGAGTTCAGACTGGGATTAGTAAAGGATGGTGATCAGAGCTGAGACTGCGGTTATTACAGGATGGGAATCAGAGCTGAGACTTTGGTTAGTACAGGATGGAGATCGGAGCAGAGACTGCGTTTAGTACAGGATGGAGATCAGAGTTGAAACTAGGTTAGAACAGGATGGGGATCAGAGTTGCGACTCGGTTAGTACAGGATGGGGATTAGAGCTAAGACTGGGTTAGTACAGGATGGGGAGCAGAGCTGAGAATGGGTTTAGTACAGGATGGTAATCTGAGCTGATACTGGTGTTAGTACAGGATGTGGATCAGAGATGAGACTGGGGTTAATACAGGATGGGGATCAGAGCTGAGTCTGGGGTTAGTAAAGAATGGAAATCAGAGCAGAGACTGGGTTGAGTATAGGATGGGGATCAGAGCTGAGATTAGGTGAGTACAGAATGGGCATCAGATTTGAGACTTGGTTAGTACAGGATGGGGATTAGAGCAGAGGCTGGGGTTAGTACAGGATTGAGAACAGAGCAGAGATTGGGGTTAGTACAGAATGGGGATCAGAGTTGAGACTGGGTTAGTACAGGATGGGGAGCAGAGTTGAGACTTGGTTTGTACAGGATGGGTATCAGAGCTGAGTCTTCGTTAGTACAGGATGGGTATCAGAGCTGAGTCTTCGTTAGTACAGGATGGGGATCAGAGCAGAGACTGGGGTTAGTACAGGATGGGGATCAGAGCTGAGACTGGGTTAGTTCAGGATGGGGATCAGAGTTGAGACTTGGTTAGTACAGGATGGGGATCAGAGCTCAGACTGGGTTAGTACAGGATGGGGATCAGAGCAGAGACTGTGGTTAGTACAGGATGGGTATCAGAGCTGAGACTTCGTTAGTACAGGATGGGGATCAGAGCTGAGACTGAGTTTAGTACAGGATGGGGATCAGAGCTGAGACTGGGGTTAGTACAGGATGGAGATCAGAGCAGAGACTGGGGTTTGTAAAGGATGGAAATCAGAGCCGAGACTGGGGTTAGTAGAGGATGGGGATCAAAGCAGAGACTGGGGTTAGTACAGGATGGAGATCAGAGCCGAGACTGGGGTTAGTACAGGATGGAGTTGAGAGCAGAGACTGGGGTTAGTACAGGATGGGGATCAGAGCTGAGACTTCGTTAGTACAGGATGGAAATCAGAGCCGAGACTGGGGTTAGTACAGGATGGGGATCAGATCTGAGACAAGTTTAGTACAGGATGGGGATCAGAGTTGAGACTGGGGTTAGTACAGAATGGTGATCAGAGCTGAGACTGGGGTTAGTACAGGATGGGGAAAAGAGCTGAGATTGGGGTTAGTACAGGATGGATATCAGAGCCGAGATTGGGGTTAGTACAGAATGGGGATCAGAGCTGAGACTGGGTTAGTACAGGATGGGGAGCAGAGCTGAGACTTGGTTAGTACAGGATGGGCATCTGAGTTCAGACTGGGATTAGTACAGGATGGTGATCAGAGCTGAGACTGTGGTTAGTACAGGATTTGTTTGAGAGCTGAGACTGCGGTTATTACAGGATGGGGTTCAGAGCTGAGACTGTGGTTAGTACAGGATGGAGATCAGAGCAGAGACTGGGTTTAGTACAGGATGGGGATCAGAGTTGAGACTAGGTTAGTACAAGATGGTGATCAGAGCTGAGACTGGGGTTAGTACAGTCTGGGGATCTGAGCTGAGACCAGGTTAGTACAGGACGGGGATCAGTGCTGAGACTCGGTAAGTACAGGATGGGGATCAGTTTTGAGAGTAGGTTAGTACAGGATGGGGATCAGAGCTGAGACTTGGTTAGTACAGGATGAGGATCAGAGCTGGGACTGTGGATAGTACAGGATGTGGATCAGAGCTGAGACTAGGTTAGTTTAGGACGGGGATCAGAGCAGAGACTGGGGTTAGTACAGGATGGGGATCAAAGCAGAGACTGGAGTTAGTACAGGATGGAGATCAGAGCAGAGACTGGGGTTAGTACAGGATGGAGATGAGAGCAGAGACTGGGGTTAGTACAGGATGGGGATCAGAACTGAGACTAAGGTTAGTACAGTATGGAGATCAGAGCAGAGGCTGGGGTTAGTACAGGATGGATATCAGAGCTGAGACTGGGGTTACTACAGGATGGGGATCAAAGCAGAGACTGGGGTTAGTACAGGATGGAGATCAGAGCAGAGACTGGGGTTAGTACAGGATGGAGATGAGAGCAGAGACTGGGGTTAGTACAGGATGGGAATCAGAGCTGAGACTTTGTTAGTACAGGATGGAAATCAGAGCCGAGACTGGGGTTAGTACAGGATGGGGATCAGAACTGAGACTTGGGTTTGTACAGTATGGAGATCAGAGCAGAGGCTGGGGTTAGTACAGGTTGGATATCAGAGCTGAGACTGGGGTTAGTACAGAATGGGGATTAGAGCTGAGACAGGGTTAGTACAGGATGGGGAGCAGAGCTGAGACTTGGTTAGTACAGGATGGGAATCTGAGTTCAGACTGGGATTAGTAAAGGATGGTGATCAGAGCTGAGACTGCGGTTATTACAGGATGGGAATCAGAGCTGAGACTTTGGTTAGTACAGGATGGAGATCGGAGCAGAGACTGTGTTTAGTACAGGATGGAGATCAGAGTTGAGACTAGGTTAGAACAGGATGGGGATCAGAGTTGCGACTCGGTTAGTACAGGATGGGGATCAGAGATGAGTCCGGGTAAGTACAGGATGTGGATCAGAGCTGAGACAGGGTAAGAACAGGATGGTGATCAGAGCTGATATTAGTTTAAGTACAGGATGGGGATCAGAGTTGAGACTTGGTTAGGACAGGATGGAGTTCAGAGGTGATACTAGTTTAGTACATGATGGGCAAAGAGTTGAGACTGGGTTAGTGCAGGATGGGGATCAGAACTGAGACTAGGTTAGTACAGGATGGGGATCAGAGCTGAGTCTTCGTTGGTACAGGATGGGTATCAGAGCTGAGTCTTTGTTAGTACAGGATGGGGATCAGAGCAGAGACTGGGGTTAGTAAAGGATGGGGATCAGAGCTGAGACTGGATTAGTACAGGATGGGGATCAGAGTTGAGACTTGGTTAGTACAGGATGGGGATCAGAGCTGAGATTGGGGTTAGTACTGGATGGGGATCAGAGCTGAGACTGGGGTTCGGAATGAATGGAGATCAGAGCAGAGACTGGGGTGAGTATAGGATGGGGATCAGAGCTGAGATTAGGTTAGTGCAGATTGGGGATCAGAGTTGGGAATAGTTTAGTACAGGATGGGGATTAGAGCAGAGGCTGGGCTTAGTACAGGATGGAGATCAGAGCAGAGATTGGGTTAGTACAGGATTGAGATCAGAGCAGAGACTGCGGTTATTACTGGATGGGGATGAGAGCTGAAGTTAGGTTAATACAGGATGGGGTCCAGAGTTGTAACGTGGTTAGTACAGGATGGGGATTAGAGCTGAGACTGGGTTAGTACAGGATGGGGAGCAGAGCTGAGAATGGGTTTAGTACAGGATGGTAATCTGAGCTGATACTGGTGTTAGTACAGGATGTGGATCAGAGATGAGACTGGGGTTAATACAGGATGGGGATCAGAGCTGAGACTGGGGTTAGTAAAGAATGGAAATCAGAGCAGAGACTGGGTTGAGTATAGGATGGGGATCAGAGCTGAGATTAGGTGAGTACAGAATGGGCATCAGATTTGAGACTTGGTTAGTACAGGATGGGGATTAGAGCAGAGGCTGGGGTTAGTACAGGATTGAGAACAGAGCAGAGATTGGGGTTAGTACAGAATGGGGATCAGAGTTGAGACTGGGTTAGTACAGGATGGGGAGCAGAGTTGAGACTTGGTTTGTACAGGATGGGTATCAGAGCTGAGTCTTCGTTAGTACAGGATGGGTATCAGAGCTGAGTCTTCGTTAGTACAGGGGATCAGAGTTGAGACTTGGTTAGTACAGGATGGGGATCAGAGCTCAGACTGGGTTAGTACAGGATGGGGATCAGAGCAGAGACTGGGGTTAGTACAGGATGGGTATCAGAGCTGAGACTTCATTAGTACAGGATGGGGATCAGAGCTGAGACTGAGTTTAGTACAGGATGGGGATCAGAGCTGAGACTGGGGTTAGTACAGGATGGAGATCAGAGCAGAGACTGGGGTTTGTAAAGGATGGAAATCAGAGCCGAGACTGGGGTTAGTACAGGATGGGTATCAAAGCAGAGACTGGAGTTAGTACAGGATGGAGATCAGAGCAGAGACTGGGGTTAGTACAGGATGGAGATGAGAGCAGAGACTGGGTTTAGTACAGGATGGGGATCAGAGCTGAGACTGTGGTTCGTACAGGATGGGTTTGTGAGCTGAGACTGCGGTTATTACAGGATGGGAATCAGAGCTGAGACTGTGGTTAGTACAGGATGGAGATCGGAGCAGAGACTGGGTTTAGTACAGGATGGAGATCAGAGTTGAGACTAGGTTAGAACAGGATGGGGATCAGAGTTGCGACTCGGTTAGTACAGGATGGGGATCAGAGATGAGTCCGGGTAAGTACAGGATGTGGATCAGAGCTGAGACTGGGTAAGAACAGGATGGTGATCAGATCTGATATTAGTTTAAGTACAGGATGGGGATCAGAGTTGAGACTTGGTTAGGACAGGATGGAGTTCAGAGGTGATACTAGTTTAGTACATGATGGGGAAAGAGTTGAGAGTAGGTTAGTACAGGATGGGGATCAGAACTGAGACTAGGTTAGTACAGGATGGGGATCAGAGCTGAGTCTTCGTTAGTACAGGATGGGTATCAGAGCTGAGTCTTCGTTAGTACAGGATGGGGATCAGAGCAGAGACTGGGGTTAGTAAAGGATGGGGATCAGAGCTGAGACTGGGTTAGTACAGGATGGGGATCAGAGTTGAGACTTGGTTAGTACAGGATGGGGATCAGAGCTGAGATTGGGGTTAGTACTGGATGGGGATCAGACCTGAGACTGGGGTTCGTAATGAATGGAGATCAGAGCAGAGACTGGGGTGAGTATAGGATGGGGATCAGAGCTGAGATTAGGTTAGTGCAGATTGGGGATCAGAGTTGGGAATTGTTTAGTACAGGATGGGGATTAGAGCAGAGGCTGGGTTTAGTGCAGGACGGAGATCAGAGCAGAGATTGGGGTTAGTACCGAATGGGGATCAGTGCTGAGACTGGGTTAGTACAGGATGGAGATCAGAGCAGAGATTGCGGTTATTACTGGATGGGGATGAGAGCTGAAGTTAGGTTAATACAGGATGGGGTTCAGAGTTGTAACGTGGTTAGTACAGCATGGGGATTAGAGCTGAGACTGGGTTAGTACAGGATGGGGAGCAGAGCTGAGAATGGGTTTAGTACAGGATGGTAATCTGAGCTGATACTGGTGTTAGTATAGGATGTGGATCAGAGATGAGACTGGGCTTAATACAGGATGGGGATCAGAGCTGAGACTGGGGTTAGTAAAGAATGGAAATCAGAGCAGAGACTGGGTTGAGTATAGGATGGGGATCAGAGCTGAGATTAGGTGAGTACAGAATGGGCATCAGATTTGAGACTTGGTTAGTACAGGATGGGGATTAGAGCAGAGGCTGGGGTTAGTACAGGATTGAGAACAGAGCAGAGATTGGGGTTAGTACAGAATGGGGATCAGAGTTGAGACTGGGTTAGTACAGGATGGGGAGCAGAGTTGAGACTTGGTTTGTACAGGATGGGTATCAGAGCTGAGTCTTCGTTTGTACAGGATGGGTATCAGAGCTGAGTCTTCGTTAGTACAGGATGGGGATCAGAGCAGAGACTGGGGTTAGTACAGGATGGGGATCAGAGATGAGACTGGGTTAGTTCAGGATGGGGATCAGAGTTGAGACTTGGTTAGTACAGGATGGGGATCAGAGCTCAGACTGGGTTAGTACAGGATGGGGATCAGAGCAGAGACTGGGGTTAGTACAGGATGGGTTTCAGAGCTGAGACTTCGTTAGTACAGGATGGGGATCAGAGCTGAGACTGAGTTTAGTACAGGATGGGGATCAGAGCTGAGACTGGGGTTAGTACAGGATGGAGATCAGAGCAGAGACTGGGGTTTGTAAAGGATGGAAATCAGAGCCGAGACTGGGGTTAGTACAGGATGGGGCTCAGATCTGAGACAAGTTTAGTACAGGATGGGGATCAGAGTTGAGACTGGGGTTAGTACAGAATGGTGATCAGAGCTGAGACTGGGGTTAGTACAAGATGGGGAAAAGAGCTGAGATTGGGGTTAGTACAGGATGGATATCAGAGCAGAGACTGGGGTTAGTACAGAATGGGGATCAGAGCTGAGACTGGGTTAGTACATGATGGGGAGCAGAGCTGAGACTTGGTTAGTACAGGATGGGCATCTGAGTTCAGACTGGGATTAGTAAAGGATGGTGATCAGAGCTGAGACTGTGGTTAGTACAGGATTTGTTTGAGAGCTGAGACTGCGGTTATTACAGGATGGGGATCAGAGCTGAGACTGTGGTTAGTACAGGATGGAGATCAGAGCAGAGACTGGGTTTAGTATAGGATGGGGATCAGAGTTGAGACTAGGTTAGTACAGGATGGGGATCAGTGTTGCGACTAGGTAAGTACAGGATGGGGATCAGTTTTGAGTGTAGGTTATTACAGGATGGGGATCAGAGCTGAGACTTGGTTAGTACAGGATGAGGATCAGAGCTGAGACTGTGGATAGTACAGGATGTGGATCAGAGATGAGAGTAGGTTAGTATATGATGGCGATCAGAGATGAGTCTGGGTTAGTACAGGACGGGGATCAGAGCTGAGACTCTGTAAGTACAGGATGGGGAACATTGCTGAGACTTATTTAGCACAGGGTGGGGATCAGAGTTGTGACTGGATTAGTACAGGATTGGGATCAGAGTTGTGACTGGGGTAAGTACAGGATGGAGATCAGAGATGAGACTGGGGTTAGTACAGGATGGGGATCAGAGATGAGACTGGGGTTAGTACAGGATGGGGATCAGAGCTGAGATTGGGGTTAGTACAGGATTGAAATCCGAGCAGAGGCTGGGGTTAGTACAGGATGGAGATCAGAGCAGAGATTGGGGTTAGTACAGAATGGGGATCAGAGCTGAGACTGGGTTCGTACAGGATGGGGAGCAGAGCTGAGTCTGGGTTAGTACAGGATGGGGAGCAGAGATGAGACTGGGTTTGTACAGGATGGGTATCCGAGCTGAGTCTTCGTTAGTTACAGGATGGGTATCAGAGCTGAGTCTTCGTTAGTACAGGATGGGGATCAGAGCAGAGACTGGGGTTAGTACAGGATGGGGATCAGAGCTGAGACTGGGGTTAGTAAAGAATGGAAATCAGAGCAGAGACTGGGTTGAGTATAGGATGGGGATCAGAGCTGAGATTAGGTGAGTACAGAATGGGCATCAGATTTGAGACTTGGTTAGTACAGGATGGGGATTAGAGCAGAGGCTGGGGTTAGTACAGGATTGAGAACAGAGCAGAGATTGGGGTTAGTACAGAATGGGGATCAGAGTTGAGACTGGGTTAGTACAGGATGGGGAGCAGAGTTGAGACTTGGTTTGTACAGGATGGGTATCAGAGCTGAGTCTTCGTTAGTACAGGATGGGTATCAGAGCTGAGTCTTCGTTAGTACAGGATGGGGATCAGAGCAGAGACTGGGGTTAGTACAGGATGGGGATCAGAGCTGAGACTGGGTTAGTTCAGGATGGGGATCAGAGTTGAGACTTGGTTAGTACAGGATGGGGATCAGAGCTCAGACTGGGTTAGTACAGGATGGGGATCAGAGCAGAGACTGGGGTTAGTACAGGATGGGTTTCAGAGCTGAGACTTCGTTAGTACAGGATGGGGATCAGAGCTGAGACTGAGTTTAGTACAGGATGGGGATCAGAGCTGAGACTGGGGTTAGTACAGGATGGAGATCAGAGCAGAGACTGGGGTTTGTAAAGGATGGAAATCAGAGCCGAGACTGGGGTTAGTACAGGATGGGGCTCAGATCTGAGACAAGTTTAGTACAGGATGGGGATCAGAGTTGAGACTGGGGTTAGTACAGAATGGTGATCAGAGCTGAGACTGGGGTTAGTACAAGATGGGGAAAAGAGCTGAGATTGGGGTTAGTACAGGATGGATATCAGAGCAGAGACTGGGGTTAGTACAGAATGGGGATCAGAGCTGAGACTGGGTTAGTACATGATGGGGAGCAGAGCTGAGACTTGGTTAGTACAGGATGGGCATCTGAGTTCAGACTGGGATTAGTAAAGGATGGTGATCAGAGCTGAGACTGTGGTTAGTACAGGATTTGTTTGAGAGCTGAGACTGCGGTTATTACAGGATGGGGATCAGAGCTGAGACTGTGGTTAGTACAGGATGGAGATCAGAGCAGAGACTGGGTTTAGTATAGGATGGGGATCAGAGTTGAGACTAGGTTAGTACAGGATGGGGATCAGTGTTGCGACTAGGTAAGTACAGGATGGGGATCAGTTTTGAGTGTAGGTTATTACAGGATGGGGATCAGAGCTGAGACTTGGTTAGTACAGGATGAGGATCAGAGCTGAGACTGTGGATAGTACAGGATGTGGATCAGAGATGAGAGTAGGTTAGTATATGATGGCGATCAGAGATGAGTCTGGGTTAGTACAGGACGGGGATCAGAGCTGAGACTCTGTTAGTACAGGATGGGGAACATTGCTGAGACTTATTTAGCACAGGGTGGGGATCAGAGTTGTGACTGGATTAGTACAGGATTGGGATCAGAGTTGTGACTGGGGTAAGTACAGGATGGAGATCAGAGATGAGACTGGGGTTAGTACAGGATGGGGATCAGAGATGAGACTGGGGTTAGTACAGGATGGGGATCAGAGCTGAGATTGGGGTTAGTACAGGATTGAAATCCGAGCAGAGGCTGGGGTTAGTACAGGATGGAGATCAGAGCAGAGATTGGGGTTAGTACAGAATGGGGATCAGAGCTGAGACTGGGTTCGTACAGGATGGGGAGCAGAGCTGAGACTTGGTTAGTACAGGATGGTGATCGGAGCTGAGACAAGGTTAGTTCAAGACGGGGATCAGAGCTGAGACTCGGTTAGTGCAGGATGAGGATCAGAGCTGAGACTGGGATTAGTACAGGATGTGGATCAGAGATGAGACTGGGGTTAATACAGGATGGGGATCAGAGCTGAGTCTGGGGTTAGTAAAGAATGGAAATCAGAGCAGAGACTGGGCTGAGTATAGGATGGGGATCAGAGCTGAGATTAGGTGAGTACAGAATGGGCATCAGATTTGAGACTTGGTTAGTACAGGATGGGGATTAGAGCAGAGGCTGGGGTTAGTACAGGATTGAGAACAGAGCAGAGATTGGGGTTAGTACAGAATGGGGATCAGAGTTGAGACTGGGTTAGTACAGGATGGGGAGCAGAGTTGAGACTTGGTTTGTACAGGATGGGTATCAGAGCTGAGTCTTCGTTAGTACAGGATGGGTATCAGAGCTGAGTCTTCATTAGTACAGGATGGGGATCAGAGCAGAGACTGGGGTTAGTACAGGATGGGGATCAGAGCTGAGACTGGGTTAGTTCAGGATGGGGATCAGAGTTGAGACTTGGTTAGTACAGGATGGGGATCAGAGCTCAGACTGGGTTAGTACAGGATGGGGATCAGAGCAGAGACTGTGGTTAGTACAGGATGGGTATCAGAGCTGAGACTTCGTTAGTACAGGATGGGGATCAGAGCTGAGACTGAGTTTAGTACAGTATGGGGATCAGAGCTGAGACTGGGGTTAGTACAGGATGGAGATCAGAGCAGAGACTGGGGTTTGTAAAGGATGGAAATCAGAGCCGAGACTGGGGTTAGTAGAGGATGGGGATCAAAGCAGAGACTGGGGTTAGTACAGGATGGAGATCAGAGCCGAGACTGGGGTTAGTACAGGATGGAGTTGAGAGCAGAGACTGGGGTTAGTACAGGATGGGGATCAGATCTGAGACAAGTTTAGTACAGGATGGGGATCAGAGTTGAGACTGGGGTTAGTACAGAATGGTGATCAGAGCTGAGACTGGGGTTAGTACAGGATGGGGAAAAGAGCTGAGATTGGGGTTAGTACAGGATGGATATCAGAGCCGAGATTGGGGTTAGTACAGAATGGGGATCAGAGCTGAGACTGGGTTAGTACAGGATGGGGAGCAGAGCTGAGACTTGGTTAGTACAGGATGGGCATCTGAGTTCAGACTGGGATTAGTACAGGATGGTGATCAGAGCTGAGACTGTGGTTAGTACAGGATTTGTTTGAGAGCTGAGACTGCGGTTATTACAGGATGGGGTTCAGAGCTGAGACTGTGGTTAGTACAGGATGGAGATCAGAGCAGAGACTGGGTTTAGTACAGGATGGGGATCAGAGTTGAGACTAGGTTAGTACAGGATGGTGATCAGAGCTGAGACTGGGGTTAGTACAGTCTGGGGATCTGAGCTGAGACCAGGTTAGTACAGGACGGGGATCAGTGCTGAGACTCGGTAAGTACAGGATGGGGATCAGTTTTGAGAGTAGGTTAGTACAGGATGGGGATCAGAGCTGAGACTTGGTTAGTACAGGATGAGGATCAGAGCTGGGACTGTGGATAGTACAGGATGTGGATCAGAGCTGAGACTAGGTTAGTTTAGGACGGGGATCAGAGCAGAGACTGGGGTTAGTACAGGATGGGGATCAAAGCAGAGACTGGAGTTAGTACAGGATGGAGATCAGAGCAGAGACTGGGGTTAGTACAGGATGGAGATGAGAGCAGAGACTGGGGTTAGTACAGGATGGGGATCAGAGATGAGACTGGGGTTAGTACAGGATGGGGATCAGAGCTGAGATTGGGGTTAGTACAGGATTGAAATCCGAGCAGAGGCTGGGGTTAGTACAGGATGGAGATCAGAGCAGAGATTGGGGTTAGTACAGAATGGGGATCAGAGCTGAGACTGGGTTCGTACAGGATGGGGAGCAGAGCTGAGTCTGGGTTAGTACAGGATGGGGAGCAGAGATGAGACTGGGTTTGTACAGGATGGGTATCCGAGCTGAGTCTTCGTTAGTTACAGGATGGGTATCAGAGCTGAGTCTTCGTTAGTACAGGATGGGGATCAGAGCAGAGACTGGGGTTAGTACAGGATGGGGATCAGAGCTGAGACTGGGGTTAGTAAAGAATGGAAATCAGAGCAGAGACTGGGTTGAGTATAGGATGGGGATCAGAGCTGAGATTAGGTGAGTACAGAATGGGCATCAGATTTGAGACTTGGTTAGTACAGGATGGGGATTAGAGCAGAGGCTGGGGTTAGTACAGGATTGAGAACAGAGCAGAGATTGGGGTTAGTACAGAATGGGGATCAGAGTTGAGACTGGGTTAGTACAGGATGGGGAGCAGAGTTGAGACTTGGTTTGTACAGGATGGGTATCAGAGCTGAGTCTTCGTTAGTACAGGATGGGTATCAGAGCTGAGTCTTCGTTAGTACAGGATGGGGATCAGAGCAGAGACTGGGGTTAGTACAGGATGGGGATCAGAGCTGAGACTGGGTTAGTTCAGGATGGGGATCAGAGTTGAGACTTGGTTAGTACAGGATGGGGATCAGAGCTCAGACTGGGTTAGTACAGGATGGGGATCAGAGCAGAGACTGGGGTTAGTACAGGATGGGTTTCAGAGCTGAGACTTCGTTAGTACAGGATGGGGATCAGAGCTGAGACTGAGTTTAGTACAGGATGGGGATCAGAGCTGAGACTGGGGTTAGTACAGGATGGAGATCAGAGCAGAGACTGGGGTTTGTAAAGGATGGAAATCAGAGCCGAGACTGGGGTTAGTACAGGATGGGGCTCAGATCTGAGACAAGTTTAGTACAGGATGGGGATCAGAGTTGAGACTGGGGTTAGTACAGAATGGTGATCAGAGCTGAGACTGGGGTTAGTACAAGATGGGGAAAAGAGCTGAGATTGGGGTTAGTACAGAATGGATATCAGAGCAGAGACTGGGGTTAGTACAGAATGGGGATCAGAGCTGAGACTTGGTTAGTACAGGATGAGGATCAGAGCTGAGACTGTGGATAGTACAGGATGTGGATCAGAGATGAGAGTAGGTTAGTATATGATGGCGATCAGAGATGAGTCTGGGTTAGTACAGGACGGGGATCAGAGCTGAGACTCTGTAAGTACAGGATGGGGAACATTGCTGAGACTTATTTAGCACAGGGTGGGGATCAGAGTTGTGACTGGATTAGTACAGGATTGGGATCAGAGTTGTGACTGGGGTAAGTACAGGATGGAGATCAGAGATGAGACTGGGGTTAGTACAGGATGGGGATCAGAGATGAGACTGGGGTTAGTACAGGATGGGGATCAGAGCTGAGATTGGGGTTAGTACAGGATTGAAATCCGAGCAGAGGCTGGGGTTAGTACAGGATGGAGATCAGAGCAGAGATTGGGGTTAGTACAGAATGGGGATCAGAGCTGAGACTGGGTTCGTACAGGATGGGGAGCAGAGCTGAGTCTGGGTTAGTACAGGATGGGGAGCAGAGTTGAGACTGGGTTTGTACAGGATGGGTATCCGAGCTGAGTCTTCGTTAGTTACAGGATGGGCATCAGAGCTGAGTCTTCGTTAGTACAGGATGGGGATCAGAGCAGAGACTGGGGTTAGTACAGGATGGGGATCAGAGCTGAGACTGGGTTAGTTCAGGATGGGGATCAGAGTTGAGACTTGGTTAGTACAGGATGGGGATCAGAGCTCAGACTGGGTTAGTACAGGATGGGGATCAGAGCAGAGACTGTGGTTAGTACAGGATGGGTATCAGAGCTGAGACTTCGTTAGTACTGTTTGGGGATCAGAGCTGAGACTGTGGTTAGTACAGGATGGGGATCAGAGCTGAGAAGGGGTTATTAAAGGATGGGGATCAGAGTTGTGACTGGGTTAGTACAGCATGGGGATCAGAACTGAGACTGGGTTAATACAGGTTGGGGATAAGAGTTGAGACTTGGTTAGTACAGGATGGAGATCAGAGCTGAGACTGGGGTTAGTACAGGATGGGGATCAGAGATGAGATTGGGGTTAGTACAGGATGGAGATTAGAGCTGAGACTTGGGTTAATACAGGATGAAGATCAGAGCAGAGAGTGGGGTTAGTACAGGATGGGGATCAGAGCTGAGAGTGGGTTTAGTACAGGATTGAAATCCGAGCAGAGGCTGGGGTTAGTACAGGATGGAGATCAGAGCAGAGATTGGGGTTAGTACAGAATGGGAATCAGAGCTGAGACTGGGTTAGTACAGGATGGGGAGCAGAGCTGAGACGTGGTTAGTACAGGATGGGGATCAGAGCTGAGTCGATTTTAGTACAGGACGGGAATCAGAGCTGAGACTCGGTTAGTACAGGATGAGGATCAGAGCTGAGACTGGGGATAGTACAGGATGGGGATCAGAGCTGAGTCTTGGTTAGTACAGGATGGGGATCAGAGCTGAGACTGGCGTTCGTACAGGAAGGGGATCAGAGGTGAGACTGGGCTTAGTACAGGATGGAGATCAGAGCAGAGACTGGGGTTAGTACAGAGCAGAGACTGGGATTACTACTGGACGGGGATCAGAGCTGAGACCGGGTTAGTACAGGATGGGGATAAGAGTTGAGACTAGCTTAGTACAGGCTGGGGATCAGAGCTGAGACTTGGTTAGTACAGGATGGGTATCAGAGCTGAGACTGGGGTTTGTACAGGATGGAGATCAGAGCTGAGACTGGGGTTTGTACAGGATGGAGATCAGAGCAGATACTGGTGTTTGTACATGATGGGGATCAGAGCTGAGACTGGGTTAGTACAGGATGGGGATCAGAGCTGAGACTAGTTTATTACAGGATGGGGATCAGAGTTGAGACTGGCGTTAGTACTGGATGGGGATCAGAGCTGAGACTGGGGTTCGTAAAGAATGGAGATCAGAGCAGAGACTGGGGTGAGTATAGGATGGGGATCAGAGCTGAGACTGGCGTTAGTACAGGATGGGGATTTCGAACTGAGACTGGGTTAGTACAGGATGGGGATCAGAACTGAGACTGGGTTTAGTACAGGATGGTGATCTGAGCTGATTGCTTTTAGTGCAGGATGGGGATCAGTGCTGAGATTGGGGTTTGTACTGGATGGGGATCAGAGCTGAGACTGGGGTTCGTAAAGAATGGAGATCAGAGCAGAGACTGGGGTGAGTATAGGATGGGGATCAGAGCTGAGATTAGGTTAGTGCAGATTGGGGTTCAGAGTTTTGACTTGGTTAGTACAGGATGGGGATTAGAGCAGAGGCTGGGTTTAGTACAGGATGGAGATCAGAGCAGAGATTGGGGTTAGTACAGAATGGGGATCAGAGCTGAGACTGGGTTCGTACAGGATGGGTAGCAGAGCTGAGACTTGGTTAGTACAGGATGGTGATCAGAGCTGAGACAAGGTTAGTTCAAGACGGGGATCAGAGCTGAGACTCGGTTAATACAGGATGAGGATCAGAGCTGAGACTGGGATTAGGGCAGGATGTGGATCAGAGGTGAGTCTCGGTTAGTACAGGATGGGGATCAGAGCAGAGACTGGGGTTAGCACAGGATGGGGATCAGAGCTGAGACCGGATTAGTACAGGATTGGCATCAGTGCTGAGACTAGGTTAGTACAGGACGGGGATCAGAGCTGAGTCTAGGTTAGTACAGGTTGAAGATCAGAGCCGAGACTGCGGTTAGTACTGGATGGGGATGAGAGCTGAGATTAGGTTAGTACAGGATGGGGATCAGAGTTGTAACTTGGTTAGTACAGGATGGGGAATAGAGCGGAGACTGGTTTAGTACAGGATGGGGATCAGAGCCGAGAATGGGTTTAGTACAGGATGGTAATCTGAGCTGATACTGGTGATAGTACAGGATGTGGATCAGAGCAGAGACTGGGTTGAGTATAGGATGGGGATCAGAGCTGAGATTAGGTGAGTACAGAATGGGGATCAGTGTTGAGACTTGTTTAGTACAGTATGGGGATTAGAGCAGAGGCTGGGGTTAGTACAGGATTGAGATCAGAGCAGAGATTGGGGTTAGTACAGAATGGAGATCAGAGCTGAGTCTGGGTTAGTACAGGATGGGGAGCAGAGTTGAGACTTGGTTAGTACAGAATGGGTATCAGAGCTGAGTCTTCGTTAGTACAGGATGGGTATCAGAGCTGAGTCTTCGTTAGTACAGGATGGGGATCAGAGCTGAGACTGGGATTAGTACAGGATCGGGATCAGAGCTGAGACTGGGTTAGTACAAGATGGGGATCAGAGTTGAGACTTGGTTAGTACAGGATGGGGATCAGAGCTCAGACTGGGTTAGTACTGGATGGCGATCAGAGCTGAGACTGAGGTTAGTACAGGATGGAGATCAAAGCAGAGACTGGGGTTAGTACAGGATGGGGATCAGAGCAGAGACTGGGGTAAGTACAGGATGGGGATTAGAGCTGAGACCGGGTTAGTACAGGATGGGGATCAGAGCTGTTACTGGAGTTAGTACAGGATGGGGATCAGAGATGAGACCGTGTTAGTACAGGATGGGGATCAGAGCTGAGACTAGGTTAGTACAGGACGGGGATCAGAGCTGAATCTGGGTAAGTACAGGACGAGGATCAGAGCTGAGACTCGGTAAGTACAGGATGGGGATCAGAGTTGAGAGTGGGTTATTACAGGATGGGGATCAGAGCTGAGACTTGGTGAGTACAGGATGAGGATCAGAGCTGAGACTGTGGATAGTACAGGATGTGGATCAGAGCTGAGACTAGGTTAGTACAGGATGGCGATCAGAGATGAGACTGGGTTAGTACAGGAAGGAGATCAGAGCTGATACTCGGTTAGTACAGGATGGGGATCAGAGTTGAGACTTATTTAGTACTGGGTGGGGATCAGAGTTGAGACTGGGTTAGTACAGGATTGGGATCAGAATTGTGACTGGGGTTAGTACAGGATGGTGATCAGAGCTGCGACTGGGGTTAGTACAGTATGGGGATCAGAGCTGAGACTAGGTTAGTACAGTATGGGGATCAGAGCTGAGATTGGGGTTAGTACAGGATGGAGATCAGAGATGAGACTGGGGTTAGTACAGGATGGGGATCAGAGCTGAGACTGGGTTTAGTACTGGATTGAAATCAGAGCAGAGGCTGGGGATAGTACAGGATGGAGATCAGAGCAGAGATTGGGGTTAGTACAGAATGGGGATGAGAGCTGAGACTGGGTTAGTACAGGATGGGGAGAAGAGCTGAGACGTGGTTAGTACAGGATGTGGTTCAGAGCTGAGACGAGGTTAGTACAGGACGGGGATCAGAGCTGAGACTCGGTTAGTACAGGATGGGGATCAGAGCTGAGACTGGCGTTCGTACAGGAAGGGGATCAGAGATGACACTGGGCTTAGTACAGGATGGAGATCAGAGCAGTGACTCGGGTTAGTACAGATTGGAGATCAGAGCAGAGACTGGGTTTAGTACTGGACGGGGATCAGAGCTGAGACTGGTTTAGTACAGGATGGGGATATGAGCTGAGACTAGGTTAGTGCAGGATGGGGATCAGAGCTCAGACTAGGTTAGTACAGGATGGGGATCAGAGCTGAGACTTGGTTAGTACAGGATGGGGATCAGAGCTGAGACTGGGGTTAGTACAGGATGGAGATCAGAGCAGAGACTGGGGTTAGTACAGGATGGGGATCAGAGCAGAGACTGGGGATTGTACAGGATGGAGATCAGAGCAGATACTGGGGTTAGTACAGGATGTGGATTAGAGCTGAGACTCGTTTAGTACAGGATGTGAATCAGAGGTGAGACTCGTTTAGTACACGATGGGGATTCAGAATTGTGACTGTGGTTAGTTCAGGATTGTGATCAGAGCTACGACTGGGGTTAGTACAGGATGGGGATCAGAGTTGAGACTGGCGTTAGTACAGAATGGTGATCATAGCTGAGATTGGGGTTAGTACAGGATGGAGATCAGAGATGAGACTGGGGTTAGTACAGGATGGGGATCAGAGCTGAGAATGGGGTTAGTACAGGATGGAGATCAGAGCAGAGGCTGGGGTTAGTACAGGATGGAGATCAGAGCAGCGACTGGGTTTAGTACAGGATGGGGATGAGAGCTGAGACTGGGTTAGTACAGGATGGGGAGCAGAGCTGAGACTAGGTTAGTACAGGATGGGGATCAGAGCTGAGATTAGGTTAGTACAGGACTGGGATCAGAGCTGAGACTCGGTTAGTACAGGATGAGGATCAGAGCTGAGACTGGCTTTAGTACAGGATGTGGATCAGAGCTGAGTCTTGGTTAGTACAGGATGGGGATCAGAGCTGAGACTGGCGTTCGTACAGGAAGGGCATCAGAGATGAGACAGGGCTTAGTACAGGATGGAGATCCGAGCAGAGACTGGGGTTAATACAGGATGGAGATCAGAGCAGAGACTGGTTTTAGTACTGGACGGGGATCAGAGCTGAGACCGGGTTAGTACAGGAAGGGGATAAGAGTTGAGATTAGGTTAGTACAGGCTGGGGATCAGAGCTCAGACTAGGTTAGTACAGGATGGGTATCAGAGCTGAGACTGGGGTTTGTACAGGATGGAGATCAGAGCAGAGACTGGGGTTTGTACAGGATGGAGATCAGAGCAGATACTGGGGTTTGTACATGATGGGGATCAGAGCTGAGACTGGGTTAGTACAGGATGGGGATCAGAGCTGAGACTAGTTTATTACAGGATGGGGATCAGAGTTGAGACTGGCGTTAGTACAGGAAGGGGATTTCGAACTGAGACTGGGTTAGTACAGGATGGGGATCAGAGCTGAGACTGGGTTTAGTACAGGATGGTGATCTGAGCTGATTGCTTTTAGTACAGGATGGGGATCAGTGCTGAGATTGGGGTTAGTACTGGATGGGGATCAGAGCTGAGACTGGGGTTCGTAAAGAATGGAGATCAGAGCAGAGACTGGGGTGAGTATAGGATGGGGATCAGAGCTGAGACTGGCGTTAGTACAGGATGGGGATTTCGAACTGAGACTGGGTTAGTACAGGATGGGGATCAGAGCTGAGATTGGGTTTAGTACAGGATGGTGATCTGAGCTGATTGCTTTTAGTACAGGATGGGGATCAGTGCTGAGATTGGGGTTTGTACTGGATGGGGATCAGAGCTGAGACTGGGGTTCGTAAAGAATGGAGATCAGAGCAGAGACTGGGGTGAGTATAGGATGGGGATCAGAGCTGAGATTAGGTTAGTGCAGATTGGGGTTCAGAGTTTTGACTTGGTTAGTACAGGATGGGGATTAGAGCAGAGGCTGGGTTTAGTACAGGATGGAGATCAGAGCAGAGATTGGGGTTAGTACAGAATGGGGACCAGAGCTGAGACTGGGTTCGTACAGGATGGGGAGCAGAGCTGAGACTTGGTTAGTACAGGATGAGGATCAGATCTGAGACTGGGATTAGTACAGGATGTGGATCAGAGGTGAGTCTAGGTTAGTACAGGATGGGGATCAGAGCAGAGACTGGGGTTAGCACAGGATGGGGATCAGAGCTGAGACCGGATTAGTACAGGATGGGCATCAGTGCTGAGACTAGTTTAGTACAGGACGGGGATCAGAGCTGAGACTGCGGTTAGTACAGGATGTGGATCAGAGCTGAGTCTAGGTTAGTACAGGATGGGGATCAGAGTCGAGACTGTGTTAGTACAGGATGGGGATCAGAGCTGAGAGGGATTTAGTACAGGATGGGGATCAGAGCTGAGACTGGGTTAGTACAGGTTGAAGATCAGAGCAGAGACTGCGGTTAGTACTGGATGGGGATGAGAGCTGAGATTAGGTTAGTACAGGATGGGGATCAGAGTTGTAACTTGGTTAGTACAGGATGGGGAATAGAGCTGAGACTGGTTTAGTACAGGATGGGGATCAGAGCCGAGAATGGGTTTAGTACAGGATGGTAATCTGAGCTGATACTGGTGTTAGTACAGGATGTGGATCATAGCAGAGACTGGGTTGAGTATAGGATGGGGATCAGAGCTGTGATTAGGTGAGTACAGAATGGGGATCAGTGTTGAGACTTGGTTAGTACAGTATGGGGATTAGAGCAGAGGCTGGGGTTAGTACAGGATTGACATCAGAGCAGAGATTGGGGTTAGTACAGAATGGAGATCAGAGCTGAGTCTGCGTTAGTACAGGATGGGGAGCAGAGTTGAGACTTGGTTAGTACAAGATGGGTATCAGAGCTGAGTCTTTGTTAGTACAGGATGGGTATCAGAGCTGAGACTGGGGTTAGTACAGGATCGGGATCAGAGCTGAGACTGGGTTAGTACAAGATGGGGATCAGAGTTGAGACTTGGTTAGTACAGGATGGGGATCAGAGCTCAGACTGGGTTAGCACTGGATGGCGATCAGAGCTGAGACTGGGGTTAGTACAGGATGGAGATCAAAGCAGAGACTGGGGTTAGTACAGGACGGGGATCAGAGCAGAGACTGGGGTAAGTACAGGATGGGGATCAGAGCTGAGACCGGGTTAGTACAGGATGGGGATCAGAGCTGTTACTGGAGTTAGTACAGGATGGGGATCAGAGCTGAGACCGTGTTAGTACAGGATGGGGATCAGAGCTGAGACTAGGTTAGTACAGGACGGGGATCAGAGCTTAATCTGGGTAAGTACAGGACGAGGATCAGAGCTGAGACTCGGTAAGTACAGGATGGGGATCAGAGTTGAGAGTGGGTTATTACAGGATGGGGATCAGAGCTGAGACTTGGTGAGTACAGGATGAGGATCAGAGCTGAGACTGTGGATAGTACAGGATGTGGATCAGAGCTGAGACTAAGTTAGTACAGGATGGCGATCAGAGATGAGACTGGGTTAGTACAGGAAGGAGATCAGAGCTGATACTCGGTTAGTACAGGATGGGGATCAGAGTTGAGACTTATTTAGTACTGGGTGGGGATCAGAGTTGAGACTGGGTTAGTACAGGATTGGGATCAGAATTGTGACTGGGGTTAGTACAGGATGGTGATCAGAGCTGCGACTGGGGTTAGTACAGTATGGGGATCAGAGCTGAGACTAGGTTAGTACAGTATGGGGATCAGAGCTGAGATTGGGGTTAGTACAGGATGGAGATCAGAGATGAGACTGGGGTTAGTACAGGATGGGGATCAGAGCTGAGACTGGGTTTAGTACAGGATTGAAATCAGAGCAGGGGCTGGGGATGGTACAGGATGGAGATCAGAGCAGAGATTGGGTTTAGTACAGAATGGGGATGAGAGCTGAGACTTGGTTAGTACAGGATGGGGAGAAGAGCTGAGACGTGGTTAGTACAGGATGTGGTTCAGATCTGAGACGAGGTTAGTACAGGACGGGGATCAGAGCTGAGACTCGGTTAGTACAGGATGAGGATCAGAGCTGAGACTGGTGATAGTACAGGGTGTGGATCAGAGCTGAGTCTTGGTTAGTACAGGATGGGGATCAGAGCTGAGACTGGCGTTCGTACAGGAAGGGGATCAGAGATGACACTGGGCTTAGTACAGGATGGAGATCAGAGTAGTGACTGGGGTTAGTACAGATTGGAGATCAGAGCAGAGACTGGGTTTAGTACTGGACGGGGCTCAGAGCTGAGACCGGTTTAGTACAGGATGGGGATAAGATTTGAGACTAGGTTAGTACAGGCTGGGGATCAGAGCTCAGACTAGGTTAGTACAGGATGGTTATCAGAGCTGAGACTTGGTTAGTACAGGATGGGGATCAGAGCTGAGACTGGGGTTTGTACAGGATGGAGATCAGAGCAGAGACTGGGGTTTGTACAGGATGAAGATCAGAGCAGATACTGGGGTTTGTACAGGATGGGGATCAGAGCTGAGACTGGGTTAGTACAGGATGGGGATCAGAGCTGAGACTAGTTTATTACAGGATGGGGATCAGAGTTGAGACTGGCGTTAGTACAGGATGGGGATTTCGAACTGAGACTGGGTTTAGTACAGGATGGGGATCAGAGCTGAGATTGAGGTTAGTACTGGATGGGGATCAGAGCTAAGACTGGGGTTTTTAAAGAATGGAGATCAGAGCCGAGACTGGCGTGAGACAAGGATGGGGATCAGAGTTGAGATTAGGTTAGTGTAGATTGGGGTTCAGAGTTTTGACTTGGTTAGTACAGGATGGGGATTAGAGCAGAGGCTGGGTTTAGTACAGGATGGAGATCAGAGCAGAGATTGGGGTTAGTATAGAATGGGGATCAGAGCTGAGACTGGGTTCGTACAGGATGGGGAGCAGAGCTGAGACTTGGTTAGTACAGGATGGTGATCAGAGCTGAGACAAGGTTAGTTCAAGACGGGGATCAGAGCTGAGACTCGGTTAGTACAGGATGAGGATCAGAGCTGAGACTGGGATTAGTACAGGATGTGGATCAGAGGTGAGTCTAGGTTAGTACAGGATGGGGATCAGAGCAGTGACTGGGGTTAGCACAGGATGGGGATCAGAGCTGAGACCGGGTTAGTACAGGATGGGCATCAGAGCTGAGACTAGGTTAGTACAGGACAGGGATCAGAGCTGAGACTGGGGTTAGTACAGGATGTGGATCAGAGCTGAATCTAGGTTAGTACAGGATGGGGATCAGAGTCGAGACTGTGTTAGTACAGGATGGGGATCAGAGCTGAGAGGGAATTAGTACAGAATGGGGATCAGAGCTGAGGCTGTGTTAGTACAGGTTGAAGATCAGAGCAGAGACTGCGGTTAGTACTGGATGGGGATGAGAGCTGAGATTAGGTTAGTACAGGATGGGGATCAGAGTTGTAACTTGGTTAGTACAGGATGAGGAATAGAGCTGAGACTGGGTTAGTACAGGATGGGGATCAGAGCTGAGAATGGGTTTAGTACAGGATGGTAATCTGAGCTGATACTGCTGTTAGTACAGTTTGTGGATCAGAGCCGAGACTGGGTTGAGTATAGGATGGGGATCAGAGCTGAGATTAGGTGAGTACAGAATGGGGATCAGAGTTTAGACTTGGTTAGTACAGTATGGGGATTAGAGCAGAGGCTGGGGTTAGTACAGGATTGAGATCAGAGCAGAGATTGGGGTTAGTACAGAATGGAGATCAGAGCTGAGTCTGGGTTAGTACAGGATGGGGAGCAGAGTTGAGACTTGGTTAGTACAGAATGGGTATCAGAGCTGAGTCTTCGTTAGTACAGGATGGGTATCAGAGCTGAGTCTTCGTTAGTACAGGATGGGGATCAGAGCTGAGACTGGGATTAGTACAGGATCGGGATCAGAGCTGAGACTGGGTTAGTACAAGATGGGGATCAGAGTTGAGACTTGGTTAGTACAGGATGGGGATCAGAGCTCAGACTGGGTTAGTACTGGATGGCGATCAGAGCTGAGACTGGTGTTAGTACAGGATGGAGATCAAAGCAGAGACTGGGGTTAGTACAGGATGGGGATCAGAGCAGAGACTGGGGTAAGTACAGGATGGGGATTAGAGCTGAGACCGGGTTAGTACAGGATGGGGATCAGAGCTGTTACTGGAGTTAGTACAGGATGGGGATCAGAGATGAGACCGTGTTAGTACAGGATGGGGATCAGAGCTGAGACTAGGTTAGTACAGGACGGGGATCAGAGCTGAATCTGGGTAAGTACAGGACGAGGATCAGAGCTGAGACTCGGTAAGTACAGGATGGGGATCAGAGTTGAGAGTGGGTTATTACAGGATGGGGATCAGAGCTGAGACTTGGTGAGTACAGGATGAGGATCAGAGCTGAGACTGTGGATAGTACAGGATGTGGATCAGAGCTGAGACTAGGTTAGTACAGGATGGCGATCAGAGATGAGACTGGGTTAGTACAGGAAGGAGATCAGAGCTGATACTCGGTTAGTACAGGATGGGGATCAGAGTTGAGACTTATTTAGTACTGGGTGGGGATCAGAGTTGAGACTGGGTTAGTACAGGATTGGGATCAGAATTGTGACTGGGGTTAGTACAGGATGGTGATCAGAGCTGCGACTGGGGTTAGTACAGTATGGGGATCAGAGCTGAGACTAGGTTAGTACAGTATGGGGATCAGAGCTGAGATTGGGGTTAGTACAGGATGGAGATCAGAGATGAGACTGGGGTTAGTACAGGATGGGGATCAGAGCTGAGACTGGGTTTAGTACTGGATTGAAATCAGAGCAGAGGCTGGGGATAGTACAGGATGGAGATCAGAGCAGAGATTGGGGTTAGTACAGAATGGGGATGAGAGCTGAGACTGGGTTAGTACAGGATGGGGAGAAGAGCTGAGACGTGGTTAGTACAGGATGTGGTTCAGAGCTGAGACGAGGTTAGTACAGGACGGGGATCAGAGCTGAGACTCGGTTAGTACAGGATGGGGATCAGAGCTGAGACTGGCGTTCGTACAGGAAGGGGATCAGAGATGACACTGGGCTTAGTACAGGATGGAGATCAGAGCAGTGACTCGGGTTAGTACAGATTGGAGATCAGAGCAGAGACTGGGTTTAGTACTGGACGGGGATCAGAGCTGAGACTGGTTTAGTACAGGATGGGGATATGAGTTGAGACTAGGTTAGTACAGGCTGGGGATCAGAGCTCAGACTAGGTTAGTACAGGATGGGTATCAGAGCTGAGACTTGGTTAGTACAGGATGGGGATCAGAGCTGAGACTGGGGTTAGTACAGGATGGTAATCAGAGCTGTGACTGGGGTGAGTACAGGATGGGGATCAGAGCAGAGACTGGGGATTGTACAGGATGGAGATCAGAGCAGATACTGGGGTTTGTACAGGATGTGGATCAGAGCTGAGACTCGGTTAGTACAGGATGGCTATCAGAGATGAGACTGGGTTAGTACAGGAAGGGGATCAGAATTGTGACTGTGGTTAGTTCAGGATTGTGATCAGAGCTACGACTGGGGTTAGTACAGTATGGGGATCAGAGCTGAGACTAGGTTAGTACAGTATGGGGATCATAGCTGAGATTGGGGTTAGTACAGGATGGAGAACAGAGATGAGACTGGGGTTAGTACAGGATGGGGATCAGAGCTGAGACTGGGTTTAGTACAGGATTGAAATCAGAGCAGAGGCTGGGGTTAGTACAGGATGGAGATCAGAGCAGAGATTGGGGTTAGTACAGAATGGGGATGAGAGCTGAGACTGGGTTAGTACAGGATGGGGAGCAGAGCTGAGACGTGGTTAGTACAGGATGGGGATCAGAGCTGAGACGAGGTTAGTACAGGACAGGGATCAGAGCTGAGACTCGGTTAGTACAGGATGAGGATCAGAGCTGGGACTGGGGATAGTACAGGATGTGGATCAGAGCTGAGTCTTGGTTAGTACAGGATGGGGATCAGAGCTGAGACTGGCGTTCGTACAGGAAGGGCATCAGAGATGAGACAGGGCTTAGTACAGGATGGAGATCCGAGCAGAGACTGGGGTTAATACAGGATGGAGATCAGAGCAGAGACTGGTTTTAGTACTGGACGGGGATCAGAGCTGAGACCGGGTTAGTACAGGAAGGGGATAAGAGTTGAGATTAGGTTAGTACAGGCTGGGGATCAGAGCTCAGACTAGGTTAGTACAGGATGGGTATCAGAGCTGAGACTGGGGTTTGTACAGGATGGAGATCAGAGCAGAGACTGGGGTTTGTACAGGATGGAGATCAGAGCAGATACTGGGGTTTGTACAGGATGGGGATCAGAGCTGAGACTGGGTTAGTACAGGATGGGGATCAGAGCTGAGACTAGTTTATTACAGGATGGGGATCAGAGTTGAGACTGGCGTTAGTACAGGAAGGGGATTTCGAACTGAGACTGGGTTAGTACAGGATGGGGATCAGAGCTGAGACTGGGTTTAGTACAGGATGGTGATCTGAGCTGATTGCTTTTAGTACAGGATGGGGATCAGTGCTGAGATTGGGGTTAGTACTGGATGGGGATCAGAGCTGAGACTGGGGTTCGTAAAGAATGGAGATCAGAGCAGAGACTGGGGTGAGTATAGGATGGGGATCAGAGCTGAGACTGGCGTTAGTACAGGATGGGGATTTCGAACTGAGACTGGGTTAGTACAGGATGGGGATCAGAGCTGAGATTGGGTTTAGTACAGGATGGTGATCTGAGCTGATTGCTTTTAGTACAGGATGGGGATCAGTGCTGAGATTGGGGTTTGTACTGGATGGGGATCAGAGCTGAGACTGGGGTTCGTAAAGAATGGAGATCAGAGCAGAGACTGGGGTGAGTATAGGATGGGGATCAGAGCTGAGATTAGGTTAGTGCAGATTGGGGTTCAGAGTTTTGACTTGGTTAGTACAGGATGGGGATTAGAGCAGAGGCTGGGTTTAGTACAGGATGGAGATCAGAGCAGAGATTGGGGTTAGTACAGAATGGGGACCAGAGCTGAGACTGGGTTCGTACAGGATGGGGAGCAGAGCTGAGACTTGGTTAGTACAGGATGAGGATCAGATCTGAGACTGGGATTAGTACAGGATGTGGATCAGAGGTGAGTCTAGGTTAGTACAGGATGGGGATCAGAGCAGAGACTGGGGTTAGCACAGGATGGGGATCAGAGCTGAGACCGGATTAGTACAGGATGGGCATCAGTGCTGAGACTAGTTTAGTACAGGACGGGGATCAGAGCTGAGACTGCGGTTAGTACAGGATGTGGATCAGAGCTGAGTCTAGGTTAGTACAGGATGGGGATCAGAGTCGAGACTGTGTTAGTACAGGATGGGGATCAGAGCTGAGAGGGATTTAGTACAGGATGGGGATCAGAGCTGAGACTGGGTTAGTACAGGTTGAAGATCAGAACAGAGACTGCGGTTAGTACTGGATGGGGATGAGAGCTGAGATTAGGTTAGTACAGGATGGGGATCAGAGCTGAGAGGGATTTAGTACAGGATGGGGATCAGAGCTGAGACTGGGTTAGTACAGGTTGAAGATCAGAACAGAGACTGCGGTTAGTACTGGATGGGGATGAGAGCTGAGATTAGGTTAGTACAGGATGGGGATCAGAGTTGTAACTTGGTTAGTACAGGATGGGAATTAGAGCTGAGACTGGGTTAGTACAGGATGGGGATCAGAGCCGAGACTGGGTTTAGTACAGGATGGTAATCTGAGCTGATACTGGTGTTAGTACAGGATGTGGATCATAGCAGAGACTGGGTTGAGTATAGGATGGGGATCAGAGCTGTGATTAGGTGAGTACAGAATGGGGATCAGTGTTGAGACTTGGTTAGTACAGTATGGGGATTAGGGCAGAGGCTGGGGTTAGTACAGGATTGACATCAGAGCAGAGATTGGGGTTAGTACAGAATGGAGATCAGAGCTGAGTCTGCGTTAGTACAGGATGGGGAGCAGAGTTGAGACTTGGTTAGTACAAGATGGGTATCAGAGCTGAGTCTTTGTTAGTACAGGATGGGTATCAGAGCTGAGACTGGGGTTAGTACAGGATCGGGATCAGAGCTGAGACTGGGTTAGTACAAGATGGGGATCAGAGTTGAGACTTGGTTAGTACAGGATGGGGATCAGAGCTCAGACTGGGTTAGCACTGGATGGCGATCAGAGCTGAGACTGGGGTTAGTACAGGATGGAGATCAAAGCAGAGACTGGGGTTAGTACAGGACGGGGATCAGAGCAGAGACTGGGGTAAGTACAGGATGGGGATCAGAGCTGAGACCGGGTTAGTACAGGATGGGGATCAGAGCTGAGACGGAGTTAGTACAGAATGGGGATCAGAGCTGAGACGGTGTTAGTACAGGATGGGGATCAGATC